>NW_012101477.1:5059648-5063768 GCF_000951045.1 Mandrillus leucophaeus
AAAAAAAAAAAAAAAAGCGTGCAATTCAGACCAGGCATAGCACTTTGGGAGGCCGAGGCACGATGATTGCTTGAGCCCAGGAGTTTGAGACCAGCCTGGGCAATATAGTAAGACCCCCATCTCTACAAACATTTTAAAAATTAGCTGGCATGATGGCACAAGCCTATGGTTCCAGCTACTCAAGAGGCTGAGGTGGGAGAATTACTTGAGCTTGGGAAACGGAGGTTTCAGTGAGCCGAGATCACGCCAGTGTACTCCAGTCTGGGTGACAGCGCAAGACCCTGTCTGAAAAAATAATAATAAAAATAAAAACAACAAAACAGTGTATAATTCAGTGATTTTTATTATATTCATGATGTTGTGTAGTGTCACCATTATCTAATTCCAGAACATTTCCATGACCCCAAAAAGTAACCTTATGCCTGTGAACAGTCACTCCCCACTCCCCCTTTCCCTCTTGCCCCCAGCAACCACTCGTCCGCTTTGTGTCTCTGGATTTGCCTGTTCTGGATGCTTCATCCAAATGGAGTCTTTGGTGACTGGCTTCTTTTACTTAGCATCAGGTTTTCAAGGTTTATCCATCCATGTTGAAGAATGTAGCAGGACCTCATTCCTCTTTATGGCTGAGTAATCATCCATTGTGTGGGTATATAACCACATTAGATTTGTCCATTTATCTGGGTTGTTTTGGCTACTATGAATAATGCTGCTGGGAACACTCATGTGCACGTGTCTGAGATTCTGTGTGTGTTCTCTTGTGTAGATCCAGGGAGTAGAACCGCAGGATGTAGACTCAACTGGGGAAAGACAAAGATGGGATTCAAACCCAGGACTCCACATCTCCCAAACTCACACTGACTTTTCTGGTGTTGCCCCTACACTCCTTGCCCCACGCTTGCTTTCCTAGGACCGTCAGGTGTCTTCAGAATCCTGGAAGAGGCTGCCTGCTCCAGTGACTGCTTCCCTCCTTGGCACAGCCTTCTCATCCAGATTTCCTACCTGGTGGGCTAGGAAGGGGCTGATAGTTCAAAGCCTGGTTCTACCTTTTTTCCGGCCTTGGCACTTACTCGCAAGTGACTGTAACCTTTGGGGAAGTGATATAACTGCTCTAGTGCTTAGTTTGTTTATTTATTTTATTATTATTATTGGGGGAGACAAGAGTCTTGCTGTGTCACTCAGGCTAGAGTGTAGTGGCATGATCGTGGCTTGTTGCAGCCTCAAACTTCCGGGCTCAAGAGATCCTCCTGCCTCACCATCCCAAGTTGCTGGGACTATAGGCGCACACCACCACACCTGGCTAATTTTGTAATTTTTAAAGAGATAGCATCTCTCGCTATGTTGCCCAGGCTGGTCTCAAACTCCTGGACTCAAGTGATCTGCCCGCCTCAGCTTCCAAAGTTCTGGGATTACAGGCATGAGCCATCGTACCCAGCCCAGTTTGTTTATTTATAAAATTGGAATATTATCCCTACTTCTCAGAGGTGTTTGTGAAAATTAAACAAGACAAGCAAGTAAAGTGCTTAACACAGACTAAGGACTTATTATTTTCGTTACTGCCACAACCACCGTGAGGGCTGCGGGTCTGGAGAAGCATTTGCCTTAGTTGAATAAATACATTTCTGCTGCCTCTGGCAAGGAGCTCTCTGTCTAGAGCTGCCAGTTGCCCGGGAAAGGAGCAGCTACGTTGCCAATCTTCACGTGCAGTTGGCTCCATCTGTCCTTGTGACATTTGATTTGGGGCCAATGTTTAAACCACTCTTTGTTTTCTTCCCCAAATGATCTCTCCCTAACCAAGAGTCACATGGCCTCTCTCTGTGGCCATTTCAGCCATTCTGGAGGAAGAATGAGCCTAAATCTTTGAGGTGCACCCCCAACCCTGGTTTCCTTCTAGAATCTAGAGTAGGCCAGGCACAGTGGCTTACATCTGTAATCCCAACGCTTTGGGAGGTTGAGGCGGGTGGATCACTTGGGTTCAGGGGTTTGAGACCAGCCTGGGCAACATGGTAACATCCAATTCCTATAAAAACTACAAAAAAGTAGCCAGATGTGGTGGTGCACGCCTGTAGTCTCAGCTGGTCAGGAGGCTGAGGCATGACAATTGCTTGAACCTGGGAGGCAGAGGTTGCAGTGAGCCAAGATCATGCCATGGTACTCCAGCCTGGGCGACAGAGTGAGACCCTGTCTCAAAAAAAAAAAAAAAAAAAAGAATCAAGAGTAAATTTTGTACCCGAAGCACAGTCGGTGCTTTCAGTGAGACCTTTCCAAATATCTCCTCCTCCAGATTTGGTGAAAATCTGCCTCGCTGTTTTGGCAGAAGGTTCATTTTGTTCCTCGGAAGGTTGGCCTTTGTTTCTTGGCTGAAGTGGCGCAGGAAGGTGTTTGAGTGCAGAGGCCCCTCCAGAGCTGTGCTCAGGAGCTCTCTCCTGGGCTGAAGGAAAGACAAGGGAGAACATAGCTCAGGCTTCTCCTAGAAGCCTGTAGACCAGGGATGCTTGGAGGCACCACCCTGGCTGCTCAAAGACAGCCTTGTGAGTTGCTGGCGAGTGGGGAAGCCCCTGTTGCATGCCAGGCCACAGTTTGTCCTCAGGGCTGGGCACGTCCCCAGGCCTTGCGACTGCATTCCTGCTGGTGTCCAGGCACCACCCTGCCCTGTCCCACCCTCTCAAGGCCCAGAGCCAGAACATCTGCCTCTTGGGCAGAGACTGACTTCATCCCTGGGGGCTCCACAAAGGGGCTCTGACAGGCCCTGGCTTTCTTGAGGGGTGGCAGCCCCCCAGCCGCCTGGCCAGCTACTGCCCTGCAGAGGGGAGGAAGGTCTTTGTGCACTCTGAGCCAGCCTTGTTTTCCCTCCAGAATGGCAGGGCTGTATGGGAACCCACATGGCTTAGGTAAGGTGGGGGAAGTGTCAGGTCCCACCAGAAAAGGGTGGAACTCGTCTCCTCTGCCCACTGCCCTGCTTTCTAGTGAGATTCAAGCCACTCAGCTCATTCACACCTTTTCTCTGCCTGCTGGAAAGGTATGCGGTGACTTCTTGGGGAAAGTATATTTTAAAAACCTTTCATAATGACTTTTCCCTTCCCCACAATAGGTAGTAGTACATACTTAGCAAGCAGAAAAAGATTAGAAGATTCAGATAAGCCATAGGGAATTTCTGTGTGGATGGGGAGGTGCATATACTTCCAATAAGTTTTTCTATGTATACATATATGTGTATTTAAATGTAAATGTGAATATGCTTTTTTTCTTTTTTGGAGACAAGGTCTGGCTCTATTGCCCAGGCTGGAGTGCAGGGATGTGATCTTGGCTCAGTGTAACCTCTGCCTCCCAGACTCAAGTGATCCTTCCACCTCAGCCTCCCGAGTAGCTAGGACTACAGGCACGTGCCACAACACCCAGCTAAGAATATGCATTTTGTTTGTTTTGTTTTTGTTTTTATTTTTGTTTTTGAGACAGAGTTTCGCTCTTGTTGCCCAGGCTAGAGTGCAATGGTGCAATCTCAGCTCACTGCCACCTCTGCCTCCTGGGTTCAAGCGATTCTCCTGCCTCAGCCTCCCAAGTGGCTGGGATTACAGGCATGCACCACCATGCCTGGCTAATTTTTTTTTGTATTTTTAGTAGAGACAGGGTTTCTCCATGTTGGTTAGGCTGGTCTTGAACTCCCGACTTCAGGTGATCCACCCGCCTCGGCCTCCCAAAGTGCTGGGATTATAGGCGTGAGTCACCGCGTCTGGCCAGAATATGCATTTTTTTAATCTAAAAAAGTAATACAAACTCAGTGAAGCAAAAATATCATTAGAAAAGCACACAGATGCATACCTAGCATACCTCTAAGGACAAGCTGCAGCGCTCTGGTTACATTGGTTGCCTTGGGCGGGATAACTGGGTGACTGGGTTCACTGTATTCTTTTATGTACTTTTTGAATGTTGAACCATGTGACTTTGTTATCTATTCAAAAATAATAGAAATAATAAAACCCGTACATTAAAGAAGAAAGCCTTCAGTTTGACTCCTCAGCCGGACCCAGCATCAGCAGTTTGCTTTGTATCTTTCCAGGCCTTTCTCTAGTCTCATTCAGTGCAGAGTTCTATAGATTTTGAAACTCTTTTTTTTTTTTTTTTT
>NW_012101477.1:5064421-5067831 GCF_000951045.1 Mandrillus leucophaeus
AACGGAGTTTCATTCTTGTTGCCCAGGCTGGAGTGCAGTGGCACGCTCTCGGCTCACTGCAACCTCCACCTCCCAAGTAGCTGCGATTACAGGCATGCACCACCACACCTGGCTGATTTTGTATTTTTCGTAGAGACGGGGTTTCTCCATGTTGCTAGTCTCAAACTCCTGATATCAGGTGATCCGCCCGCCTCAGCCTCCTAAAGTGCTAGGATTAGAGGCGTGAGCCACCGCACCCAGCCTCTTCTTTCTATGGCTGAGTAAATATTCTGTCGTGTGGATAGACCACATTTTTTTTTATCCATTCTAAAGTTAGTGGACATATTTGGGTTATAGGTTTTGTTTTGCTGGTTACTTCTTTCCCTTAACAGAGTGTCTGGGAGACTTTCCCATGTCAGTGAATCTCATGATCGCTCAGTGCTTTGAATGGCTTTTAGGTGATCTCATTCATTCACATGTGATGCCTGACCCCTTGGTACCTGTGGAGACCCCTGGTTCTCCTCTCTGTCGCTTCACTTCCTTCCTCCAGGGAGCCTGCAGTCCTTGGGGTGGCTCTGGTCACCTAATCCATGGTCCAATGTTATAAATGAGAAAATGGAATTTCAGGGAGAGGAAAGGGGTTCACCCAGGGATCATAAACTCAGCGTCGCAAGGGCCCCAGGGTTCAACTCCCAGCTGAGGCCACAGCCCTTCCCACTCAGCTTGTAATTGGCGGGCCCAGATCCTTCCATAGCCTGATGGTCTGAGCCCAGAGCCCCCACCTTGCACTCGGCACAGGGTCTGCTTCTGTGTGCCCTGTCCAGGGCCCCACTGACTGCACTTGTCTGCGCCTCCTGGCTCTTGTGGAAGGACTCCTTTTCTGACCCCTAGCCCTGTTTCCTCCCCTTCCCTTCCAGCTTTTGAAAGCTCCCAGGTCAGCACTTCTCAAATACTGGCTCCTGGCTCTTGGCACCCAGCGTCTGAAATATCAGCCTCTGCCTTCCTGCCTCATTTGCATTTCAAAAGGTCTCTTTAGGATTTGATTGGGTTCTCAGATACTCTGTACTTAAGGGTCCATCTGGAGCTCTCCTCGCCTGGCACAGTGGATCCGATCTGCGTTTCAGAATCACCTGAAAGCATTTAAAAAATACTGATGTCTCAGACCTACCCCAGACCACCAGTATTTTTTTTTTTTCAAGTAATTCTCATGTGTACCAGGTTGAGAACCACTGTGCTAGCTACACTCTGGCCCTCATCAGCGAAGGCACATTTTTTCCTACCAACTCTTTGGAATTTGATTAAGAGCTATGTCAAGAACTGGTCCCAGGTGAGCTGTGGGTGTGCTGTGAGACCTTGGACAAGTCCCTGCCCCCTCTCTCTTGGTTTCAGAAAAATAGGACTCGGATTAGATCAGTGGCTGTCACTTTCAGGGATGGGGTGTGAGAGGCGGGGATGGGAGCAAGCATGTATCCAAATCACCTGGGGTCATTTTCAGAAATATACCAGCCCACCTTGAAAAGTCAAAACAACCTGTAAGCATGGTTTTATACATACACCGCCACCATGAATCACCCCTCCTCTCTTGGGAGGAAGCGCTCAATGGAATCGTGCATCTAATTGAATGACTTCTTTAAACATTGAGAAACTTCAGTAATTGTTATTGTAACATTTCCTCCAATTCCCTCTGTAGGGCTTGTGCCATTTGGCATTCTTGCCAGCAATTTATGAACCTTTTTGTTTCTCCATAGCTTCACCAATAGACTATGTCGTCAGATATTTGGATTTTTGCCAATCTGATAGGTGAGAAACGGTATCGCAGTGTAATTTTAATTTGCATTTATCTAACAGGAGCGGGGTTGAATATCTTCATGTGCCATGATCCATTTGCCTTTCTTTTCCTGAGAACTGTTTTTTCATATCTCTAGCCTATTTTCCTACAGGTCTGGTGACCTTTTTAATGCTCTGTTTGTGAAACTCTTTCCATATTTAGGATATCAACCCTTTGTTGGTGTTATGCATTACAGATATTTTTTCAGAGTTTGTCATTTATATTTTTACTTTTCTTAGGGTGTTTTTATTTCCATGCAGAATTTGCTTGTGTAATCAAATGTATCTATATTTTCCTCTATTGCTTCTGGATTTTAAACATCTTATTTTTTTGAGGCAGAGTCCTGCTGTGTTGCCCAGGCTGGTCTCAAACTCCTCAACGCAAGCAGTCCTCTCACCTCAGCCTCCCAAAGTACTGGGATTACAGGCATGAGTCACTATGCCTGGCTAGCTTCTGGATTTGTTTTTTGAGACAGGGTCTTGCTATGTTGCCCAGGCTGGTCTCGAACTCTTGGCCTCAGGCAGTCCTCCTGTCTTGGCCTCCCAAAGTGTTGGATTACAGGCATGAGCTACCACATCCAGCCCTCATTTTCATTTTATCTATTAGTATTCATTCTAAATTAAAGTTCCCACTAGATGTCAGTTTCATGAGGACAGAATTTTCTCTGAGGTGGAGATTTGCCTACTGAGCTTTATGGAAGAGTCTCTTGGGGAACAACACCACAGGGAGTGAGGCAGAGCTGGAAGCTGAATTACACCAGTGATCCCAGTAGATCCCATGGGGAGCTCCGGAGCTAGGATGGCCCTCCCTGTAGAGCTGAGGCAAGAGGTTATGGACCCGTCCCTGGATGTGGGCTCCATCCACGGATGGCACCTGCCCTTGGACAAGGTGGTTCCCCTCAACCAATGGCTGCCGCTGGGAGGGGTACTCAGCTTTGAGGTCTTAGCTCTGAGAATGAGTGTCTCAGTTCCGAAGGGGAATCTGGGCAAAGCACCACAACATCCTCCGTGGTTCACTGCTGTGTTCTGTACACCTACCTACCTGGCGCATGATAGGTGCTCAGGAAATCCTTTGATGAAAGACAAGCAAGAACAGAACCACAGCTTTCCAAGTCTTAGCCGAGACCAGCTGGGCCACACATGGGAGTGGGCTATAGGGGAGGAGCCCTGAGCAGGTGTTTTCAGAATCATCTCCAGTGCTTCTGGCCTGTCTCCCATTGCTGCTCACTGGGTGATCTGGAGGGCTCCTCTTACTCAACAGTCAATGCCGTCAGGGTGGGGTGGCCTGGGGACTGGGGCCCTCCCTGGACCCTGGGCACTGTGACAGCTGTCTGCATGCGCATCACCCTGTGAGCTTTCAGTCCTGACTTTCTTTTTTTTTTTAAATTCTCCCTTCAGCATTCCTTGAAGAAAAGAGGAACCCGCTCCCTGGGGAAGGCCGATAAGAAGCCTTCGGTGCAGGTAATTCTCAGCAGCCCCCGTAGGAAGGTTTTATTCTGAAGACCTGAGCCTGACTCTTAAGTGGCCTGGGGATCCCAGATTCTGCCCTGTTCTCCCCTTGCTCATTTTCTTTTCTTTTTTTCTTTCTTTTTTTTTTTTTTTTT
>NW_012101477.1:5067881-5077278 GCF_000951045.1 Mandrillus leucophaeus
TTTTTTTTGAGACAGAGTCTCACTCTCTTGCCCAGGCTGCAGTGCAGTGGCACAATCTTGGCTCACTGCAACCTCTACCTCCCAGGTTCAAGCGATTTTCATGCCTCAGCCTCCCAAGTAGCTGGGACTACAGGTGTGCACCACCACACCTGGCTAATTTTTGTATTTTTAGTAGAGATAGGGTTTCACCATGCTGGCCAGGCTGGTCTTGAACTCCTGGCCTCAAGCAATGTACCTGCCTCGGCCTCCCAAAGTGCTGGGATTACAGTTGTGAGCCACTGCGCCCGGCCCCCTTGCTCATTTTCTTAGTTTCACTGCCCACTTTATTTCCCAAAACCATATCCTGAGCCCATGGTTCTTAGATGCTTAGATACTCACTCCCCACCCCAGCCAGGAACTTAGCAAGCAGCACTACAGTCAAATCCAAAGGTCTAGAGTTGGAGACCGAGGCTTGAATCTTGGCTCTGCCACTTGACTGCCATGTGATTGGGGTGAGTCATTTTGAGTTTCTGGGCTCCATTCCCTATCTGTCCCTGTCTTGGGGTTCATTGGAAGAATTGGATAAAGTACTACTATATGCAGCAAAGGCCACATACCGTTAGCTCCTAGTGGTCTGGGATTGTCAGAATGCCAGGCCCTTTTCATCCTTAGCTCATTTAATCCCCTCTGTGGCTCTGGGAGGGAGGTAATGTTACTGCCGCATTTTATTGATGAAGCTGTAGTAGCAGCAGTTGCTCATCAATATGTCACCTGCTCCTGGACTCCCAGGCTATGTGTGGTGCCCCATCCTTGCTGTCATTTCAACATCTACCCCTCTGCATCTCCCCCGGACCCTTACTTCCTTGAGGGTCTGGCTGTGTCTGATTCACCCGTGTTCCCAGCATATAGTTAGTGCTCCCCAAAATGCCGTGGCTGGTACTGAGCCTCCCAGCACTAACCTTCCTGGGTTGTGTGTGTCTCCGTGGCCCCAGGAGGACAATGCAGACCTGAAGTGCCAGCTGCACTTTGCAAAGGAGGAGTCGGCCCTCATGTGCAAGAAGCTCACTAAGCTTGCCAAGGAGAACGACAGCATGAAGGAGGAGCTGCTGAAGTACCGTTCGCTCTATGGGGACCTGGACAGTGCGCTGTCAGCCGAGGAGCTGGCGGATGCCCCCCACTCGCGGGAGACCGAGCTGAAGGTGCACCTGAAGCTGGTGGAGGAGGAAGCCAATCTGCTGAGCCGCCGCATCGTGGAGCTGGAGGTGGAGAACCGAGGCCTGCGGGCTGAGATGGACGACATGAAGGATCACGGAGGTGGCTGTGGGGGGCCTGAGGCACGCCTGGCCTTCTCCGCGCTGGGCGGCGAGTGCGGGGAGAGCTTGGCAGAGCTGCGGCGACACCTGCAGTTCGTGGAAGAGGAGGCTGAGCTGCTGCGGCGCTCTTCTGCCGAGCTTGAGGACCAGAACAAGCTGCTGCTGAACGAGCTGGCCAAGTTCCGCTCGGAGCACGAGCTGGACGTGGCGCTGTCGGAGGACAGTTGCTCCGTGCTCAGCGAACCTTCGCAGGAGGAGCTGGCGGCCGCCAAGCTGCAGATCGGCGAGCTCAGCGGCAAGGTCAAGAAGCTGCAGTACGAGAACCGCGTGCTCCTCTCCAACCTCCAGCGCTGTGACCTCGCCTCCTGCCAGAGTACGCGGCCCATGCTGGAGACGGACGCCGAAGCTGGGGACTCTGCCCAGTGTGTGCCCGCTCCCCTGGGCGAGACACACGAGTCCCATGCGGCCCGCCTCTGCAGAGCCAGGGAGGCCGAGGCGCTGCCTGGGCTGAGGGAGCAGGCCGCCCTGGTCAGTAAGGCTATCGATGTCCTGGTGGCTGATGCCAATGGCTTCTCGGCTAGCCTCCGACTGTGTCTGGACAATGAGTGTGCTGACTTCCGGCTGCACGAGGCCCCGGACAACAGCGAGGGCCCCAGGGACACCAAGCTCATCCATGCCATCCTGGTGCGCCTGAGCGTGCTGCAGCAGGAGCTGAACGCCTTCACGCGGAAGGCAGACGCAGTCCTCGGGGACTCTGTCAAGGAGCAGCAGGAGTCCTTCTCATCACTGCCCCCCTTGGGCTCCCAGGGGCTCTCCAAGGAGATTCTTCTGGCAAAAGACCTTGGCTCAGACTTTCAGGTAAGGTGTCTCATGCACAAATCCTATTATTTATTTTTTTCCTTTGTTTTGTTTTGTTTTTCTTGAGAGAGGGTCTCTCCCTGCCAGCCAGGCTGAAGTGCAGTGGTGCAGTCTCAGTTCACTGCAGCCTTGATATCCTGGGCTCTAGCCATTCTCACCCCTCACCCTCCTGAGTACCTGGGACTACAAGTGAGCACCACCACACCCAGCTAATTTTTATTTTTTATTTTTTGAGACGGAGTCTTGCTCTGTCAGCCAGGCTGGAATGCAGTGGTGCAATTTCGGCTCACTGTAACCTTCAACTCCCAGGTTCAAGCGATTCTACTCCCTTAGCCTCCCAAGTAGCCGCGATTACAGGCGCCCTCTATCACACCTGGCTAATTTTTGTATTTTTGGTAGAGATGGGGTTTCACCATGTTGGCCAGGCTGGTCTCGAACTCCTGACCTCAAGTGATCGGCCCACCTTTGCCTCCCAAAGTTCTGGGATTACAGGCGTGAGCTACTGTGCCTGGCCATAATTTTTAAATTTTTTTGTAGAGATGGGATCTCGCCATATTGCCCAGGCTGGTCTTGAACTCCTGAGCTCAAGTGATCCACCAGCCTCAGCCTCCCAACGTGCTAGGACTATAGGTGTGAGCCACTGTGCGTGGCCTGATAGTCACATTTTAAATGGTCAGTATTTTTGTGTGTCTAGTGGAGTGGATCTAAAATATTTCATCCTTGGCAACTTGCCCTTCTAAATCATTGTCTACATATATATCATATATTTGTTTTTCCACCCAGATTGTTTTATATCTGTTGTTACTATACACCTTATATTTTTTACGCAGTGTATCAGTTTGTTCATTTATGATGCTTGTCTGTTGTTCACACACTTTTTGTGCTCACTGCTGAAGGTGTCATGATTAGCAAAAACAGATATGATTCCCCCTCTCATTGCCCTTATCATCTAGTGGGGCAGAGTCACCCAAAATATCATGTCAGTGAATGTGCAATTAGACACTGAGAGAGGAATCTGAAGGAAAGGTACATGGTTTTATGAACAAGGAACTTGACCTAGACCCTGTGCTGAGGGAGGGCCTCTGATCTGACCAGAGGTCAGAGGGATGAATGGCTGGGGGAACAGGGTTTTCAGCAGAGGAAATAGCCTGTACAAAGGCACAGCTCAGATCAGAGGCGGAAGGAGCGTGGTGTGTCCAGGGTGCTGAGTGAAGAGACAACGTGAAGCTGGACTCCACTGAGCATGGGGGAGATTTGATCTTCATCCTCAGAGCAATGGCAGGGAATTTTTCATTTCCAGGGAAAGAGAGTGACTTAGCGCTTTCTTTTTTCCTTTTTTTCTTTCTTTTCTTCTTTTTTTTTTTGAGACGGAGTCTCACTCTGTCACCCAGGCTGGAGTGCAGTGGCACGATCTCAGCTCACTGCTACCTCCACCTCTCAGGTTCAAGTGATTCTCCTGCCTCAGCCTCCCAAGTAGCTGGGATTACAGGCATGTCCCACCACACCTGGCTAATTTTTGTGTTTTTAGTAGAGACGGGGTTTCGTGATGTTGGCCAGGCTGGTCTTGAACTCCTGACCTCAGGTGATCCACCCGCCTCGGCCTCCCAAAGTGCTAGGATTACAGGTGTGAGCCATCGCGCCCTTCTGAGATTTAGCACTTTCTTTTTAACAACTATACAGTGGATATGTGCCATAATTTCTTTAACTCAAGACCTGTTGATCCAGTTTCATCTTACTTGTTTAAGCAAGCACACTGCCCTTTTTTTTTTTTTTTTTTTAAGAAACAGTCCTGCTCTGTTGACCAGGCTGGAGGGCAATGGTATGATCACAGCTTGCTGCAGCCTCAAATTGTAGATGGAATTATAGGCATGTGCCCATAGATTGCTCTGTTATCTCCCTCTTGGTTCTTCTTGAAAGAGGGATGAACAGAGGTCACACATGTGATAGGATAGTTGGGGCTGACTCAGAAGGTTTGTGCACAAGACACACATTCACAAAATCACTTCCCACTGACCTAGTCATTCATCCTTTCTGCAAGCATTCACTGAATGGCAGCAGTGCTCCAGCCAGGGCTGGGTCTGGGTTGCAGAGGTGAATCTACCAGGGTCCTAGCCCTCCGATGGGTGGTTCAAGCCTCTTAGGGAGCGCAGAGGCCTGGGGTGGGCGTTTCTGGCACCCCTCGGGCCCCTCCCCATGGTGATATTTGGTTTGTTCTGCCTGTGCCTCTGGGTGCAGCCACCTGACTTCAGGGACCTGCCGGAATGGGAACCCAGGATCCGAGAGGCCTTCCGCACTGGTGACTTGGACTCTAAGCCCGACCTCAGCCGGAGCTTCAGGCCTTACCGAGCTGAAGACAATGATTCCTATGCCTCTGAGGTGGGTCTAGGCCTGAGCAAGCAGGGAATTGGGTAGGAGGAAAGTGACTGAGGCCTGTCAAAAGCAGAGTGGTGCATATATCACTTAGCTGGTGAGGATATGGGTTTGGGGAAATAAGGAAGTTTGGGACATTCTCATGGCCTGTTCCAAGGAAACTTATAAACTCATCTTCATAAATTATTTTTTTTTCTGTATTAAATTCCACTGGGAATTTAACAACTTATGTAATTTAATGGAACTACTCATTTATGTAGCAGGAAGGCAGCAGTCTCTATAGTCAGGCAGTTTGAGTTTCAATTGTGGATCCACTCTTTACTGGCTGTGAGATCTTGGATAAGTCATCTTACCTCTCTGATTCTCAGTTTTCTCACCTGTAGAATGAAGGTGCCTCACAGGGTTGTTGAAAGGATTAAATACGTGAAAAGCCATAGCTTAAGGCCTGGCCCACATTGGGTGAGGATGAGGAGGAGGATGATGATTATGATAATAATGACACATCTGTGGGATTCAGACTTGACCTGACTTCAAGTCTCAGTTCTGCCAGTGTTCCTGTGTGACCGTGGACAGGTTTCTACCTTCTGGCCACAGCTTCCCCGTTGGTAACATGGGAGGGTTAGAGTGAATGGTGGCTATCGAATTGCTAGGATTCTTTGATCCTCAGGGAATTCTGGGTAGTTCTGAGCCCCTTCTAAGCCTACTGAGCTTCTCCTTGCTCTTCATAATGAGCCTGAAGCAGGAAAAGGCTCCTGTGGACTGGGTGGAGTATCTCTGAAACCCTGAACCTTGCCGAGTCCTGTGTGTTTTCCAGCCTGAGCACCTTTCTGAGCATCTCTTGGAAGATAACTCTGTGGTCCCAGGAAGGCCAGCCCATGACTATGTAGGAAGGAGAAGCTCACTTGAAGCTGATGGATCAGACTCTCTAAGTGAGCCTCCTGGAAGCCATGGCAAAAAGATAAAAAACCGAGATAACTTACTTCTCATTTTCTAAGAAAAGGGAATAGGCCTATTCTTTTTTTTTTTTTTTTTTTTAGACTTTTTCTTGCTTTGTTGTCCGGACTAGAGTGCAGTGGTGCAATCTTGGCTCACTGTAACCTCCATTTCCTGAGTTCAAATGAATCTCATGCCTAAGCCCTCCTGATTAGGTGGGACTATAGGCGTGTGCCACCATGCCCAGCTAATTTTCATATTTTTAGTAGAGACAGGGTTTTGTCATGTTGCCCAGGAGGCTGGTCTCAAACTCTGGGGCTCAAGTGATCCTCCCGTCTTGGCCTCCCAGAGTGCTGGTATTACAGGCGTGAACCACCGTGCCCTGCCAGGAAGTAGGCCTATTCTATAGGCTTACCTGTAGAAAAAATAATTTCCTGCACACGTTCAATTATTTGTTTCATTCAGTCACTCTTTACTGAGCAGTGACAATTGCCCAGTGCTGTTGAACACTGAGTTCAAGGAGGATACCAGGGAGCAGACGGTATGTAGCCCTGCAAAAATTTTTAATGCAAAACAGATACAGAAGATATACCTCAAGTCACTGTGCCTTCCACTGCCAAATCATCATATTATTGACCATATAATGAATGTTTACTTTCACAGAGGGACATTTGCCATACCTAGGAATGTTTTATGTAGGAGTTCTGGGGCCAGGCACTGTAACTCACACCTGTAATTTCAGCACTTTGGAAGACCCAGGTGGGCAGATTGCTTAAGCCTAGGAGTTCAAGATGAGCCTGGGCAATATGGCAAAATCCTGTCTCTACCAAAAATATACAAAAATTAGCCAGGTATGATGGCGGGCGCCTGTAATCCCAGTTACTTGAGAGGCTGAGGCAGGAGAATTGCTTGAACCTGGGAGGCAGAGGTTGCAGTGAGCCAAGATCGCGCTCAAGTCTGGCAAAACTCCATTGAGAGAGAGAGAGAGAGAGGAGGGATGGAGGGAAGGGAAGGGAAGGAAGGAAGGAAAGGAGGAAGGGAGGGAGGGAGGGGAGGGTGAAGGTCGGAGGTCAGAAGGTCTTCACACAGTTCCCATGGTTACATTTAGTGTGTGTCCATGTCCTTTATATGTTTTTCTATGGAGGTCTATAGCTTTTTTGGTTTTGTTTTTATACTTTCTGTTGAAGTATAACATAATAACATACATAAAATAAGGACACTGTCCTTAAGGGTACCCCTGAATGGATTGTTACATATGTATAGATCCATTAAACGTCTTTTAAGTCCCATCATTTCGTATCTAAGTTGTTTCTAAAATATTGCAATTATAAACAATGAAACAATGAACATCTTTGTGAATCAAACTTAGTTTCCCCAGTACCTTATTAAGATAAATTTCAAAGAGAAAAGATCAAGTTCCAATGGTAACAAAAGCCAGATTTGATATGTACTGTTTCATTTAATCATCATGACGACCCTCTAAGGTGGGGACAGTCATTCTGCCTGATTTGTATTTGGACAGCTTGGGTCCAACTTCCCATCGTTCCCCTACCACTGTCATCCTGAGATCACAATTTCTATCCACTTCTTCCCCTCTCTCCCGCCTCATTATCTGTGTCCCCTGTCCACACCACAGATCAAGGAGCTGCAGCTGGTGCTGGCTGAGGCCCACGACAGCCTCCGGGGCTTGCAAGAGCAGCTCTCCCAGGAGCGGCAGCTGCGAAAGGAGGAGGCCGACAATTTCAACCAGAAAATGGTCCAGGTGCGTGGTGCCCAGCGCTTTCCAGGCAGCTGTTCCTACAGCCTCTTTGAGCTGGAAGCAGAGGCCTTGAGGATCTATGGGCCCTCTGAAGTCAAGAATGTTAGGGCAGGCTGGGCGTGGTGGCTTACCCTTGTAATCCCAGCACTTTGGGAGGTCGAGGCAGGCAGATCACTTGAGGCCAGGAGTTTGAGACCAACCTTGTCAACGTGGTGAAACCCCGCCTCTACTAAAAATACAAAAATTAGCCAGGCATGCTTGTGCACGCCTGTAATCCCAGCTACTCGGGAGGCTGAGGCAAGAGAATCGCTTGAACCCAGGAGGCAGAGGTTACAGTGAGCCAAGATCGTCCCACTGCAGTCTAGCCTGGGCGACAGAGTGATCTCAAAAAAAAAAAAAAAGGAATGAAAGAATTAAGGGAAACCTGAGTCTTCAGCCCCTTTGCCCTGCTGGGATGTTATTGCACGTGCCATTGTGCATTAGCTGTGTAATAGGACTATCATTGGCTGACTGTGGGACCTGGGGCCAGTCCTGTTTTCTCTCAGGACCTCAGTTTCCCATTTATGAAATGGTGCCCTCATCAGACCTGGCTTCTAATCAAGATAATAGTTCTGGAATAACATTTGTTAAGCCCTTTCTGTATGCTGGGCCTGTCCAATGCACTTTCCACCCATTATGTCTTTTAATCCTTGTGTCTTCCCTTATCACCATTTTGCAGATGGGGAAACTGACGCCCAGAGAGCCAGAGTGCTCTGCCCAGGGTTGCACATCCAGAGCGCAGCGGAGCTGGGCCTCTAATCCAGGTCCCTCTGTTAGCCATGACTCTGCATTTTTTCCTAGGGTGTTGCCTAGTCATCAGCCATCCTCAACCCTGGCACGCCCTTTGCTCTCCACGCGTCACCCCTCCCTGCTATCATCGCTCACCCTCGCAGGTTCCTCACTGAACATGAGAGTCCACGTGAGACATTTGGTTCCCAGGAGGTGCTCAGTATATGATGTCATGTTTTTTTAGTCAGAGCCAGGGTCAAATCCCAGCTCCTTCAGTGATGTGTCACTGTGGCTGCAGTAGCAGAGGGCAGTGCTCATCTGAATAGACTGCGCCACGCGTGGTGGGATCCTGGGCAGGGATCACTCACAGGCACCACCCAGACTTTCCTCCCTGCCCCAGTCCAGGGGCCCGGAAAGGGGTAGGGGAGAGGGAAGGGCCCTGGGATTGCTCAAGCTCTTGTCCCCCGGCAGCTGAAGGAGGACCAGCAGAGGGCGCTCCTGAGGCGGGAGTTTGAGCTGCAGAGTCTGAGCCTCCAGCGGAGGCTGGAGCAGAAATTCTGGAGCCAGGAGAAGAACATGCTGGTGCAGGAGTCCCAGCAGTTCAAGCACAACTTCCTGCTGCTCTTCATGAAGCTCAGGTGGTTCCTCAAGCGCTGGCGGCAGGGCAAGGTTTTGCCCAGCGAGGGGGATGACTTCCTCGAGGTAAGATTGGGCCTGGGACTGGGACTGGGAGTATGGGCTCGGGAGAGAGGGACAGGAAAGGGACGCCCAGCTGGATTTGACACAGCTCCTAGATTCGCATACCTGCCATCAGCATGCAAGCTTCCTTCTCTGCATTCGTTGCTCCTTTTTTTTTTTTTTTTTTTTTTTTTTTTTTTTTTTTTTTGAGATGGAGTCTCTCTCTGTCGCCCAGGCCTGAGTGAAGTGGCACAGTCTCGGCTCACTGCAATCTCCGTCCGTCTCCCAGGTTCAAGCAATTCTCCTGCCTCAGCCTCCCGAGTAGCTGGGACTACAGGCGCCTGCCACCATGCCCTGCTAGTTTTTGTAGAGATGGGGTTTCACCATGTTGACCAGGCTGGTCTCGAACTCCTGACCATGTGATCCACCCGCCTCAGCCTCCCAAAGTGCTGGGATTACAGGTGTTAGCCACCGCACCTGGCCATCGTTGCTCTTTACTGGGCATGTGGAGGGTGCTTGCTGGGGGTACCATGAGGAAGATGACACGCTTGGTCCCGGCCTCAATAGCAGAAAGGATCCTTGGGGCTGGCAGGTCTTTAACACAGAGTCCTCAGAGGCAGCAGTATTGAGGTGAATGTAGGAATCTAGTTTTGTAGTAGCATCAGGTACAGGTATACATTTTTATTCAGTGCCCTGGGAGGCTCCCCTGGGCCCCTTCCCAGAATTTTTTTTTTTTTTT
>NW_012101477.1:5080088-5099185 GCF_000951045.1 Mandrillus leucophaeus
TCAGACTCTCTAAGTGAGCCTCCTGGAAGCCATGGCAAAAAGATAAAAAACCGAGATAACTTACTTCTCATTTTCTAAGAAAAGGGAATAGGCCTTTTTTAGTTTTTCTTTTTTTTTTTAGACTGAGTCTTGCTCTGTTGTCCAGTCTGGAGTGCAGTGGTACAATCTTGGCTCACTGTAACCTCCATTTCCTGAGTTCAAATGAATCTCATGCCTAAGCCCTCCTGATTAGGTGGGACTATAGGCGTGTGCCACCATGCCCAGCTAATTTTCATATTTTTAGTAGAGACAGGGTTTTGTCATGTTGCCCAGGAGGCTGGTCTCAAACTCTGGGGCTCAAGTGATCCTCCCGTCTTGGCCTCCCAGAGTGCTGGTATTACAGGCGTGAACCACCGTGCCCTGCCAGGAAGTAGGCCTATTCTATAGGCTTACCTGTAGAAAAAATAATTTCCTGCACACATTCAATTATTTGTTTCATTCAGTCACTCTTTACTGAGCAGTGACAATTGCCCAGTGCTGTTGAACACTGAGTTCAAGGAGGATACCAGGGAGCAGACGGTATGTAGCCCTGCAAAAATTTTTAATGCAAAACAGATACAGAAGATATACCTCAAGTCACTGTGCCTTCCACTGCCAAATCATCATATTATTGACCATATAATGAATGTTTACTTTCACAGAGGGACATTTGCCATACCTAGGAATGTTTTATGTAGGAGTTCTGGGGCCAGGCACTGTAACTCACACCTGTAATTTCAGCACTTTGGAAGACCCAGGTGGGCAGATTGCTTAAGCCTAGGAGTTCAAGATGAGCCTGGGCAATATGGCAAAATCCTGTCTCTACCAAAAATATACAAAAATTAGCCAGGTATGATGGCGGGCGCCTGTAATCCCAGTTACTTGAGAGGCTGAGGCAGGAGAATTGCTTGAACCTGGGAGGCAGAGGTTGCAGTGAGCCAAGATCGCGCTCAAGTCTGGCAAAACTCCATTGAGAGAGAGAGAGAGAGAGGAGGGATGGAGGGAAGGGAAGGGAAGGAAGGAAGGAAAGGAGGAAGGGAGGGAGGGAGGGGAGGGTGAAGGTCGGAGGTCAGAAGGTCTTCACACAGTTCCCATGGTTACATTTAGTGTGTGTCCATGTCCTTTATATGTTTTTCTATGGAGGTCTATAGCTTTTTTGGTTTTGTTTTTATACTTTCTGTTGAAGTATAACATAATAACATACATAAAATAAGGACACTGTCCTTAAGGGTACCCCTGAATGGATTGTTACATATGTATAGATCCATTAAACGTCTTTTAAGTCCCATCATTTCGTATCTAAGTTGTTTCTAAAATATTGCAATTATAAACAATGAAACAATGAACATCTTTGTGAATCAAACTTAGTTTCCCCAGTACCTTATTAAGATAAATTTCAAAGAGAAAAGATCAAGTTCCAATGGTAACAAAAGCCAGATTTGATATGTACTGTTTCATTTAATCATCATGACGACCCTCTAAGGTGGGGACAGTCATTCTGCCTGATTTGTATTTGGACAGCTTGGGTCCAACTTCCCATCGTTCCCCTACCACTGTCATCCTGAGATCACAATTTCTATCCACTTCTTCCCCTCTCTCCCGCCTCATTATCTGTGTCCCCTGTCCACACCACAGATCAAGGAGCTGCAGCTGGTGCTGGCTGAGGCCCACGACAGCCTCCGGGGCTTGCAAGAGCAGCTCTCCCAGGAGCGGCAGCTGCGAAAGGAGGAGGCCGACAATTTCAACCAGAAAATGGTCCAGGTGCGTGGTGCCCAGCGCTTTCCAGGCAGCTGTTCCTACAGCCTCTTTGAGCTGGAAGCAGAGGCCTTGAGGATCTATGGGCCCTCTGAAGTCAAGAATGTTAGGGCAGGCTGGGCGTGGTGGCTTACCCTTGTAATCCCAGCACTTTGGGAGGTCGAGGCAGGCAGATCACTTGAGGCCAGGAGTTTGAGACCAACCTTGTCAACGTGGTGAAACCCCGCCTCTACTAAAAATACAAAAATTAGCCAGGCATGCTTGTGCACGCCTGTAATCCCAGCTACTCGGGAGGCTGAGGCAAGAGAATCGCTTGAACCCAGGAGGCAGAGGTTACAGTGAGCCAAGATCGTCCCACTGCAGTCTAGCCTGGGCGACAGAGTGATCTCAAAAAAAAAAAAAAAGGAATGAAAGAATTAAGGGAAACCTGAGTCTTCAGCCCCTTTGCCCTGCTGGGATGTTATTGCACGTGCCATTGTGCATTAGCTGTGTAATAGGACTATCATTGGCTGACTGTGGGACCTGGGGCCAGTCCTGTTTTCTCTCAGGACCTCAGTTTCCCATTTATGAAATGGTGCCCTCATCAGACCTGGCTTCTAATCAAGATAATAGTTCTGGAATAACATTTGTTAAGCCCTTTCTGTATGCTGGGCCTGTCCAATGCACTTTCCACCCATTATGTCTTTTAATCCTTGTGTCTTCCCTTATCACCATTTTGCAGATGGGGAAACTGACGCCCAGAGAGCCAGAGTGCTCTGCCCAGGGTTGCACATCCAGAGCGCAGCGGAGCTGGGCCTCTAATCCAGGTCCCTCTGTTAGCCATGACTCTGCATTTTTTCCTAGGGTGTTGCCTAGTCATCAGCCATCCTCAACCCTGGCACGCCCTTTGCTCTCCACGCGTCACCCCTCCCTGCTATCATCGCTCACCCTCGCAGGTTCCTCACTGAACATGAGAGTCCACGTGAGACATTTGGTTCCCAGGAGGTGCTCAGTATATGATGTCATGTTTTTTTAGTCAGAGCCAGGGTCAAATCCCAGCTCCTTCAGTGATGTGTCACTGTGGCTGCAGTAGCAGAGGGCAGTGCTCATCTGAATAGACTGCGCCACGCGTGGTGGGATCCTGGGCAGGGATCACTCACAGGCACCACCCAGACTTTCCTCCCTGCCCCAGTCCAGGGGCCCGGAAAGGGGTAGGGGAGAGGGAAGGGCCCTGGGATTGCTCAAGCTCTTGTCCCCCGGCAGCTGAAGGAGGACCAGCAGAGGGCGCTCCTGAGGCGGGAGTTTGAGCTGCAGAGTCTGAGCCTCCAGCGGAGGCTGGAGCAGAAATTCTGGAGCCAGGAGAAGAACATGCTGGTGCAGGAGTCCCAGCAGTTCAAGCACAACTTCCTGCTGCTCTTCATGAAGCTCAGGTGGTTCCTCAAGCGCTGGCGGCAGGGCAAGGTTTTGCCCAGCGAGGGGGATGACTTCCTCGAGGTAAGATTGGGCCTGGGACTGGGACTGGGAGTATGGGCTCGGGAGAGAGGGACAGGAAAGGGACGCCCAGCTGGATTTGACACAGCTCCTAGATTCGCATACCTGCCATCAGCATGCAAGCTTCCTTCTCTGCATTCGTTGCTCCTTTTTTTTTTTTTTTTTTTTTTTTTTTTGAGATGGAGTCTCTCTCTGTCGCCCAGGCCTGAGTGAAGTGGCACAGTCTCGGCTCACTGCAATCTCCGTCCGTCTCCCAGGTTCAAGCAATTCTCCTGCCTCAGCCTCCCGAGTAGCTGGGACTACAGGCGCCTGCCACCATGCCCTGCTAGTTTTTGTAGAGATGGGGTTTCACCATGTTGACCAGGCTGGTCTCGAACTCCTGACCATGTGATCCACCCGCCTCAGCCTCCCAAAGTGCTGGGATTACAGGTGTTAGCCACCGCACCTGGCCATCGTTGCTCTTTACTGGGCATGTGGAGGGTGCTTGCTGGGGGTACCATGAGGAAGATGACACGCTTGGTCCCGGCCTCAATAGCAGAAAGGATCCTTGGGGCTGGCAGGTCTTTAACACAGAGTCCTCAGAGGCAGCAGTATTGAGGTGAATGTAGGAATCTAGTTTTGTAGTAGCATCAGGTACAGGTATACATTTTTATTCAGTGCCCTGGGAGGCTCCCCTGGGCCCCTTCCCAGAATTTTTTTTTTTTTTTTTTTTTGAGACAGAGTCTCACTCTGTTACCCAGGCTGGAGTGCAGTGCCACGATCTTGGCTCACTGCAATCTCCACCTCCCGGGTTCAAGGAATTCTGCCTCAGCCTACCGAGTAGCTGGGATTACAGGCACGTGGCACCATACCCAGCTAATTTTTGTATTTTTAGTAAAGACAGGTTTTCTCCATGTTGGCCAGGCTGGTCTCTTGAACTCCTGACCTCAAGTAATCCATCCCCCTTGGTCTCCCAAAGTGCTGGGATTACAGACATGAGCCACCATGCCCAGCCGAAAGATATGTTTATTTAACAAGAGGGAGTAGGCTGACTTAAAAACACTGGTGATAGTACAGGTGGTATTAGGGTGTGGCAGGAAATGTGTGGGGGCAGAGCTTTGGGAATGTGTGAAGTTTAGAAAGGACCCACCTGGCCCATTCGTGCCCCAGTCTGTGCAGGACCCTCTGCTGCTCAAAGCCCCTGTCTCCTGTCATCAGCACAGCAGCAGGGAGGAGAAGGGGACTTACAAGGATGTCAGACCTTGGTCACACTCATCTTAGTTGACACTGCTCACTTTGGCCTTGTCCTTTTGGGTTCAGGTACCTCGAATCTAGCCCAGGCTTGGCCCTCCTCGTCCAGGCTACTGTCTGTAGGCCCCTTTCCAGATCAAATAGGGAGCATTGGCATGCCTCAGGTTGCCATGTACGCCATCAGGGGTACTCCAGAGGAGCCCAGATGCCCTAGGAGCCAGGCATGACAGTTAGACCTGAGTGTATAGCAAGACCCTGCATCACCCTATCTCAGTGGAGCTCATCATTCTCTAAGGCCACCAGCTCCTCCCCAGGGCCTCATGGGAGAGTCCCTGCCGCCATTCCATGGGCCCACACCCTGCTGCCCTGACCCTGCAGTGCCTGACACAGGGCCGCCCTGGGAGCATCAGCCTCGAGCCTCTTGTCTGAAGCTCTCTCTTCTGTGACGTTTGGAAACATAGGAGCCCTCTCACCTGTTTGGAAGTCTCACGGTCCTCTGGACGAAGCCCAGTTTAAGGGAATGACCTGCAGGCCACACAGTCTATATTTTAAGTCAGTTTGTCTGACTTGAACCCTCCACATTTGGTGAAAACCTTTCTAGCCATTTCCATATCCTAGAGTAAAAGAGAGAGAAACTTACTTTAGGAAAGGAAAAAATAGAGTATAAACAGAAAATTGGCCAGGTGCAGTGGCTCACGCCTGTAATCGCAGCACTTCGAGAGGCTAAGGTGGGCAGATCACTTGAGGTCAGGAGTTAGAGACCAGCCTGGCCAACATGGTGAAACCCCATCTCTACTAAAAATACAAAAATTCCCTGGGAACGGTGGCGCACACTGGTAGTTCCAGCTGCTTGGGAGCCTGAAGCAGGAGAATCTCTTGAACCTGCAAGGCAGAGGTTGCAGTGAGCCAAGATCATGCCATTGCACTCCAGCCTGGGTGACACAGTGAGACTCCGTCTCAAAAAAAATAAAGAGACACAGAAAATTACATAACATATATGCCTCTAATTAAGAAATATGTACATTTACCAAAATGGGCATAATTAATAAGATATAAACATAATCATGCTAGGCACGGTGGCTCGCACCTATAATCCCCGCATTTTGGGAGGCTGAGGCAGGAGGATTGCTTGAGCACAGAAGATGACTCATTCCCTTTTGCCTTATTTCCATCCTAAACCAGGTCCCTGATCTCCTTGGCTGGCCCTGGACTCTTGCCCAGAATCCATCAGCAATAAATCCAAGCCCCCAGCAAGATCACTTCTGTCCACCCAAACCTTTGGTCACCCTTATGTAGCATTGTGGGAGTGCACGTGGCCTTTTCATTTCAACCGCAGTGCCTGCCTTGACCCAGCCTGTCAACATGGTTATTTCAGAGTGACTCTCAGGGATGCTTCCTGGTCTTTGGGGCAGAACAGATGTCGTGGGAGGCTAGGAGGGCCTGATTGTCCGGTTGTGCTCCTCGACCTACGTGGTGCCCAAGGTTGGAATTAAAATTTGGGAAAACTTCCCACCTGCAGTTAAGCATGGTTTTTAAAAAACAGGTGAACAGCATGAAGGAGCTGTACCTGCTGATGGAGGAAGAGGAGATAAACGCTCAGCATTCTGATAACAAGGCCTGCATGGGGGACAGCTGGACCCAGAACACGGTGTGTTTCCAGCCCCTTCGCGGTCCTGTTGTGTCCATTCATTCCTTTGTCTGCTCAGTGATCAATTCCTACTGCTTTCTCTGACCCCATTCCTGGACACTGGAGTTACAGAAGGTTATTGCCTGGTCAGCCCAGGGCAGTAACAGAATCCAGATGATGGACTGTGAGGTCATAGGCAAGACAGCAAGTAATTATCTTTGCAGTATAGGGGACAGCATCACAGGTCATAGATGATGGGTTTTGAAGGATGTATAGGAGTTTACCTAATAGAGAATGGGGGAAAGACTATTTTGGACCAAGAGAACTGGGTGTGCTAAGGTGTGGCAAGGTGTTTTGGTATTGAGTAAGGTGTGGCAAGGTGTTTTCGTATTGAGTATGGTTTGGGAGGTACATGGTGAGGGTAAGGACATCAGGCTAGAAGCATCTAAGAGGGGCCTTGTGGTCTAGGGTCAGGAACCTTCAAATCAAGCCATAAGTCAGAGAGAACAGTGGGGTCCGGATCCCAGGGTCACACACAGTAAGCTGGGGTAGGGATGGGAAATGAGGGCATGGGCCCAGGAGAGAAGATTTGAGACCGAGTCAGGCAAACTGAGGGAGTCTGCATGAATTAGATCCCACACTGGCCTGCGTGTGTCAGAGAGGATCCTGAGTGAGGAGAAAGATCCACGGCCTAGACGCTACAGAGCCTTGAAGAAGCCAGATGATTCAGCTCAGAGTTAGGCTGAATAATTATTATTGTAACTGCAGGGTTTTTTTTCTTGGTGTCAGATTTGGGACTCATGTCAGCCTAGGAGGTAGCCAGGGCTGGGCTTGTCATTCCCATATTATGGGTGAGATGACCTAGAGAGGCCGTGGGACTTGCCTGAGGCCTCGTGGAGTCCCAAGCTGGACTCCTAGGTGAGTTCTCTGAGCCCAGATTCCCCTCCCTGCCCGCCGAGGCTCTTGACTCAGGTTTTGCCTTCTGTCTGCAGCCCAATGAGTACATCAAGACACTGGCCGACATGAAGGTGACGCTGAAGGAGCTGTGCTGGCTGCTCCGGGATGAACGCCGTGGTCTGACGGAGCTTCAGCAACAATTTGCTAAGGCCAAGGCTACCTGGGAGACAGAGCGGGCAGAGCTCAAGGGCCATACCACCCAGGTGAGCCCCCCACCTGTCAGAGGCCTCTCCCCTCTCACCCAAGCCTTTAGCTGTCAGATCGGAGTAGGATGCCAAGGCCATGCTCCTAGAGGACTAAGAACCCCTTTGCTTCACCTGTGGCCCAGAGAGGGCAAGAGACTTGCCTAAAGTCACACAGCAAGGGTATCAGAAACGGTGGGGAATGGGAGTCACGGGGGAAGGGAAGGAAGGTGAGGGATTGCACCCTGGGCTCACAGGTGAGGCTGGCGCGCACCCCCACTGCCTGCTGTCCTCATTTGTTCGTTCCTTTCCTCATAAGCAGTCCTTCAGCCCCCACTGCCTGGCTCTGTTTTGCTCCCTCCACTCAAACTGGGGGCCCCCCGCAACTCCCCAGCGTGCCCAAAGGAGCTTTAACCAGGAGCCCTGGGGGTTTGGGTTTGGGGTCTGCTGTGCGCCTGAGGCTGACTTGCCGCCTCCTTTGGTCTGAAGAGTGAGAGGGTAGGCTTCCTCCCACTCGGAGAGAATGTTCTGCCCCACAGCTCGGGCTCCAGCCTCTTCCATCCAGCCTGCCCCTGCCGCAAACTCTCTTCCCAGGCAGCAGCAGCCTCTGGGAGGCAGGCACTCCGATGGTCTCTGCTGGACAGGTGACAAAACTGGCACAGATGAGTTAAATTTATCTCCCAAGGTCACCCGGCTAATAAGTGGCAGACTGGCCCTTGCTCCCCCAAACCTCTAACCCCTGGCTCCCTGTGACCCCAATTCCACCTCCTTTTTTGTTTGTTTATTTTTTTTGAGACGGAATCTCACTGTGTCACCCAGGCTGGAGTGCAGTGGTGCAATCTTGGATCACTGCAACCTCTGCCACCCGGGTTCAAGCGATTCTCCTGCCTCAGCCTCCAAAGTAACTGGGATTATAGATGGCATACCACCACACCCAGCTAATTTTTGTATTTTTAGTAGAGATAGGGTTTCACCATGTTGGCCAGGCTAGTCTTGAACTTCTGATCTCAAGTGATCTGCCCGCCTCGGCCTCCCAAAATTCTGGGAGTACAGGCGTGACCCACCATGCCCAGCCCCAATTCCACCTTCTTCCCACTGCTCACAGTCTCCTGGCTGCTTCCTGGGGCCACTACTCTCCCCTCCTAACCCTCTCTGCAGCTCTCACAGCTCCCTCCATCTGCACTGTCCACTATACCTGCTGCCCCTAAAGACCTGGGCATTTCAGGTGCTCCTCCCACCAAGAACCTGACCAGCCCATGGGGGTTAATGGGGGGCACTGAGTCTAAAGGTTGCACATTCCCCTTCCTGCCACCCTGAGGTCTGAGGCCAAGAAAACCATCTTGCCGGAGTGACCACTAGTAATCTTGCAGAGTTTTCATGAGGATACTGACATCATACCTGAAAAGCCCACAGCAGAGCTTGGCTTATAGAAAGAACTCTTCAAACCCTTATTGTGTGGAGGGGTTAGGGGTTAGTTGTGAGTGGGGAGGACTAAGCTGGGTTAGTCCCTGGTGAGGGGTCTTCTGAGGGACCTCTCCCCTTTTCCCCTGCTGGCACCTGGGAGGGAAGGAGAGAGGAGGGCCGAGAGGAGTGGCCTCCTGCTGCCAGCTGCTCAGTCTGCTTCTTTCCGCAGATGGAGCTGAAGGCGGGGAAGGGGGCTGGGGAGCGGGCAGGGCCCGACTGGAAGGCAGCCCTACAGAGGGAGCGTGAGGAGCAGCAGCACCTCCTGGCTGAGTCCTACAGCGCTGTCATGGAGCTGACGCGGCAGCTGCAGATCAGCGAGCACAACTGGAGCCAGGAGAAGCTGCAGCTGGTGGAGCGGCTGCAGGGTGAGAAGCAGCAGGTGGAGCAGCAGGTGAAGGACCTGCAGAACCGCCTAAGCCAGGTGAGGCCCACCCCTGCCAAGCTACTTCCACCCGCAAGGGAGAGTTGCTACAGAAATGATTCAGAAGCAGGAACTCCTTCAGGTATAGCTGGATCTAGGTGCTCGTCCAGTGAGGTCTGGCACAGCATCTCCTTCGGGTATAGCTGGATCCAGGCACTTAGAGAATGCAGTGGGAACTAGATCTTCCTTTCTGCCTCTGCCTGTCAGGCCTGCTTTCCTCTGTGTTAGCTTTACTCTTAAACAAGCTGTTCCCAAATATGGCCACCGTTAGTTTCATGCTCATATCTTACAGCTTAGCAAGTACAGTGGATTGACCAGATATGGGTCATGTGCCCATCCCTGGAGCCTACCCAAACTCAGGAACCAAGAGGGAGGAACTAAGAGTGGTTCCCATGGGAAAATTGGGAGGCCTTCAATCAAAAGAAGGAGGAAAGGAAAAGCAATCATTGACCCTCACTCCCCATTATAGTTCACTTCATGCAGCCAGCCGCCACCTACCATATGCTGCTCTGCTCCACTCTTGATTTTGACTTTTCCCTTCCTTTCACTTATATTTTTATTTACTTATTTATTAGAGTGCACTGTGCACGCTTGGCTCACTGCAGCCTCCGCCTCCCAGGTTCAAGTGATTCATGCGCCTCAGCCTCCTCAGTAGCTGGCATTACAGGCGTGTGCTACCATGGCTGGCTAATTTTTACGTTTTTAATAGAGATAGGGTTTCACCATGTTGGCCAGGCTGGTCTCGAACTCCTGGCCTCAAGTGATCCTCCCGTCTCAGCCCCCCAAAGTGCTACGATTACAGGCGTGAGCCACCATGCCCGGCCTTACTTTTATTTTATTTTTTTAAATTAATTTATTTTTTCTTTGAGACAGTCTCACTCTGTCACCCAGACTGGAATGCAGAGGTGCGATCTCGGCTCACTGCAACCTCTGCCTCCCGGGTTCAAGCAGTTCTCCTGCCTCAGCCTCCTGAGTAGCTTGGGACTACAGGCGCTTGCCACCCCACCCGGCTAATTTTTTATTTTTAGTAGAGATGGGGTTTCACCATGTTGGCCAGGCTGGTCTCGAACTCCTGACCTCAGATGATCCACCCACCTTGGCCTTCCAAAGTGCTGGGATTACAGGCGTGAGCCACCGCGCCTGGCCTTACTTTTAATTTTAATCACATAAACCAGGACTTCATCTTTATATAAGGTCCAAATATTACAAAGGCATATTTCAACCTACTCCCTCCATTTCTTGTCATTTTTTGTTAATTAAAAAAATTTTTTTAGGCCAGGTGCAGTGGCTCACAGTAAGAAATGGGGTCTTACTGTATGGCCCAGGCTGGGCTTGAGCTCCTGGTCTCAAGCCATCCTCCTACCTCAGCGTCCCAGGTAGCTGGGCCTTTCTTGCTATTTAAATTTATATTTACAGGGTTTTGTTCGTTTGTTTTAAAATCATTAATCAAGTTGTAATGTCCATTTATTTATACTTTGCCTCTTTCCTGGAGAGCTGTTCACAAAAGAGTACGGAGACCTTCCTCATTCAGCGTGCCTGGTGCCTGGTGTTCCCAGTGTGGAGATACTATGATTTGTTATCTACAGTGATTAAATCTAGATTGTTTCCAGTTTTTCCCTATTGAAAGTTGTGACCTGAAGCTGGATGTGGCAGTGTGCGCCTGTAGTCCCAGCTACGTGGGAGGCCAAGGTGGGAGGATTGCTTGAACTCGGGAGATCAAGACTGCAGTGAGCCGTGATTGTGCCACTGCACTCCAGCCTGGGCAACAGAGTGAGACTTTTTTTTAGATACGAAGGTATCTAAAAAAAGAAAAAAAGTTCAAGTTGTGCCTCAGTGAACATCTCCACACATATATTTCTGCACACGCATAAATATTTCAGTAGCATAGATTCCTAGAGGTGAAATTGCTAAATCCAAGGGCATAAGCATTTATAGTTGATGGTAACTGCCAGGCTGCCTTCTAGAAAAGCTTTGCCCTTGTACCCTCCCACCAGCTGCACAGTTAGAAGGACGAGAAGGCCCTTTTTGCTTCATCTTTGCCAGTTGCTGTGATTACCAGTCTTTGAAACGTCTGCCCAAATTAGGGTGTGAAATGCTATCTCATTGCTTTACTTTGCGTTTCTCTGACTTACTGAAGGTGAGCATTTTTCATGAGTTTATTGATCTTAGGTATTTCCTCTTCCTAATGTTCTCTTCAGTACTTCAACAGCCCTGCAAGGTCACGTTCATGAAACCCCTTTTTCAGATGAGGAGACAGAGGCAAAGTGATTGGCCCAAGGTCATAAAGTGAGTAAGGGAGAGGACCAGAATCTGGCAGAACTCCCAAATCTGGAAAGTTCCTGGTCCTGGGCCATGCCCACTCTCCTGCAGGGACAGAGCTCCTGTGAGGTTCACACCTGCTAGGAGCCTGTGCTTGGGGAGTGCAGGATGGCAGGATGACTAACAAGTTCCAGAACAATGCAGGTACCATGTGGAAAGCAGGTCAGATGCATGCATCTGTTTGCACCATCAAGCCAAATTCCTGTTTGTAAAAGAATAATTCCTTCTTATTTTATTAACAACAAAATATTTCTAAATTTCTAAATATTCTAAATTTCTAAAATGATTTTGAAATTATGAAACAAGCTTCGTGTCATCCCTGGGGTACATATCAGCCCACAGGCATGTCTTGTCAGCTCATCAGGGCACAGATTCCATGTCCTGCTGTTGTTTTCACATCAGGGACTTGCCGGCCCTCTAGCAACTCTTGTGTCTCTCTGACATTCCTCTTCCTCCTGCACTTTAAACCAAATCCCCCAAAGCAGCATTCTTTACACTGGACTGACGATTAAGCCAGACTGGTGAAAGTAGCAGAGTGGCTGGTGGGAAAGAGCTTCTGACCAGGAGTCCCCAGTCCTTACCTGGCTCCACCAGGTACAACCCCAGTCAAGTCACCTCTGATCTCTGGGCCTCATCTGTAAAATAAGGATGACCATACTTGACGTTCTCATTTTTCAGGGCAGCTATGGAAATAAAGTGAGATAACCACAAGAATCAAAGTGCTTCCTAAGCCCACCCTTGTCTGGGGCTTGGTTTGATTCTGTGGTCTTCATCTGTCATTGCTGTTCACTGATGTTAGTGTTATTTCCCCCCTCCCTTCCCTTCCCTCCCTCCCTCCCTTCTTCTTCCTTTCTTAGTTTCTTTCTTTTCTTATTTTGAGGCAAGGTCTTGCTCCGTCACCCAGGCTGGAGTGCAGTGGCACCATCTCAGCTCACTGCAAGCTCTGCCTCCCAGGCACAAGTGATCCTCCCACCTCAGCCTCTCATGTAGCTGGGAGCACACTCTAACACGCCTGGATAACTTTTGAATATTTATTTACTTATTTATTTTTGTGATGGAGTTTCGCTCTTATTTCCCAGGCTGAAGTGCAATGGCACGATCTTGGCTTACCGCAACCTCCGCCTCATGGGTTCAAGCGATTCTCCTGCCTCAGCTTCCCGGGTAGCTGGGATTACAGGCATGCGCCACCACACCCGGCTAATTTTTTGTATTTTTAGTAGAGACAGGGTTTCTCCATGTTGGTCAGGCTGGTCTTGAACTCCCAACTTCAGGTGATCCACCTGCCTCGACCTCTCAAAGTGCTGGGATTACAGGCGTGAGCCACCATGCCCGGCAACTTTTGTGGTTTTTTTTTAGACATGGGGTTTCCCTGTGTTGCCCAGGCTGATCTTAAACTGCTAGGCTCAAGTGATCCTCCCACCTCAGCCTCCGGAAGTGCTGGGATTACAGTTGCGAGCTGCCACACCTGGCCTAGTGTTATTTTCATTGTTGTCCTGTTTGTCTCATGTTGGGTTTCTAAGAAGCAAAGCTCTAGACATGGATTCAAGTACAAGTAAGGTGACCAACCCATGCCGGCTTGCCTGGGACTGAGGGCATTCCCGAGACTGTGACTTTTAAAACTAGAATAGTCCTAGCCATAGCCTCCTGGTTGTTTTTAGAACTGAGGGTTCTGGGACATGGGACTTTCAGTACAAACACTGAGAAAGTCCTGGGCAAACCAGGATGAGTTGGTTACCCTGTGTGCAAGTGATTTGTTAACGGATGGAGCCAGGATGGGGAAGGGGAAGAAACCATGTAAGATACGCTTTCAGATGAAATCTGCCCTCGGCCTGACCCCATGATGTGCCCAGGAGTATAAACAGTAAATCACCCCACAGTTTGGTCCACCTTAAGGCAAGGGGTCCACCTTTAGGGCCAGTCTTCTGGACCCCTGTCTTTGTCCGTCATTGGCAGTGATTGGGTCCTGGTTACCCAAGGCAGTCCTCCAGAGAAGGTTGTAGTGCCAGATGGTACAGATGGAGTCACCAGCAATGGGAAGTGCTACACTGTTGTTACGATCATTCACTCAGTCAGCTGCCCGACCTCTTCTCTCAGTCTTGATCCTCTCATCTGCCAACTGGAAATAACCACAGGAACACCTACCATACACAGTTTCTGTGAGAATTAAATTAACTAATGCAGCCGGACGCAGTGGTTCATGCCTGTAATCCCAGCACTTTGGGAGGTTGAGGCGGGTGGATCACCTGAGCCAGGAGTTCAAGACCAACCTGGCCAACATGGTGACACCCCGTCTCTACTAAAAATACAAAAATTAGCCAGGCAAGGTGGTGCATCCCTGTAATGCCAGCTACTCTGGAGGCTGAGGCAGGAGAATCGCTTGAACCTGGGAGGCAGAGGTTGCAGTGAGCTGAGATCGTACCACGGCACTCCAGTCTGGGCAACAGAGTAAGACTCTGTCTCAAAAAAAAAAAAAAAAAAATTAACTAATGTTTGCATAAGAGATTGGTTCCATCACAAGCCACCTGGAGGTGATGGACCTCCAAGAAGGGAGGGAAGCAGAGGCCCCTCAAGGCCTAGCGGGAAAGAGTGCTGGGATCTGTGAATGATGGCCACTGTGGATGGAGCAGTGGGGGTGCCTGGATCTTACATTTGCCACTCTGATTGGATGTAGCTGCTGCTTAGCTGGTCTAGCTGTTCTGTGAATTGTACAATGAATTCACATAGTAATGGCTGTTACTATATTAGGTATAATGACATCTAGAAGGATGTCTGCAAGTAGTTGCTTTTATTATCATTTTCCAAATCCACCAGGCGGAGGGGTGCGCTCTGAGCTGCTACCCACTGAGAAGGTGGCCCCTGGTCCATGATGTAGGTTATGTGGGCTGCAGAGTAGAGTCTGGGGAGTGGCTTTGCTTAGAGCGGGGTTCTGCTTAATAGCTTTGCCCATTACCGACCCACCCTCTCTGCCCTTGCCCAGCTGCAGAAGGCTGCCGACCCCTGGGTCCTGAAGCACTCGGAGCTGGAGAAGCAGGACAACAGCTGGAAGGAGGTGAGTGGGGCAGCTGCTGCCATGTTATCTTGGCCCCTGGCTATACCATAAAAGTCCCTGCTCGTGGGGGACATGACAGAAGTTGCTAACCCTGTCTCACAGGTTACACCCTTGCACCTTGGGCCCCTCAGCCTTAGAGTCTGTATCTCATGGTTCCTGCCTCAAAAAAAAAAAAAAAAAAGACAAAGAACACCCAGGGACTGGGCTAAGTGAGGGAGTAGGGTTGAGGAGGGAGAAGACAAGCCCACCGCCAGCTGAGCAGGGGCCACTGGATGCTTTGTTGCAGTCACCACATTTGGATTAAATTCTAAGTGGTCCCTTTCCTTGGGTGGGTCACTCTTGGAGCTCTGATTGGCCCAGCCTGGATCACATTTGGTGGAGGAATTAGATGCAATGCAGCCAGAAACTGACCATGCTAGAATGATGACATCGTTTCTGCTCTCCAGATGAGGAGACTCAGGCATTGAGGTCCGGGCTGGTCTCGCGTTCCATGCCCTTAGTGCTCTCGTGGCCGGAACTGACCCGTCCTGTCTCTCCTCCTTGACAGACACGCAGTGAGAAGATCCACGACAAGGAAGCTGTTTCCGAAGTTGAGCTTGGAGGAAACGGGTTAAAGAGGTGCTTGCATCCTGGTCCCCCGCTCTGCCTCTCTGTCCCGCCCCACAGCCTCACCCCTCTTCGCTCCCTGCTGGGCCCTGCACCCACTCTGCCTGCTTTTGCTGCAGCCCTGCCCCGCCCCTTCGCCCTCTTCCTGCTGCCACCCTCCCTGCATCTGAGTTGGGAGAGCATCGGGATATGGTTTCTCTGGAACCTGAACCACGCAGGAGCTGGAAAGCTTGGGGCAGTGGGAATTCCAGGCTGCTGCATGTTGTTTGAGTCTGGGAATGGAACACAGGTGGAAGCAAACCATTTAGCTCCTCTTGGGATTCTTTTCTCCTGTCTCTGGAGTGAGGAGAGTCGAGATGGACCTCCATTCCTGGGATTATTGAGCAGCATCCTTTGGGCCCAGCCCTGTGCTGTGGCCAAGGAGACCCCCACCCCAAGACTGTAAGGACCACGTCTCCACTGTTAGGAAACCCATGAAAGGAGTCAGGGAAACAGAACCCCCAGCTGCCATCAGACCAGCCCAGAAGCAAGGCAGGCAGGACAGGCTAGAGCCAGAGGGCCAGGTTTGAATGCCACCCCTGCCAGTTCTAGCTCTATGACCTTGACCTTGAGCAGTACTTCCCATCTCTGTCTAGTGGGGATGATATGAGCTGCCTCTTGGAGTTCATCAGAGTGGTCTGACACATGCATTTCCATGTGCCTGGCATGTTCAGTGATTCAGGCAATATGTGTGCCAGGAGCTTCATGGCGTCTTAGTTTGGGTTCCCCCATAAGCAAACTCTGAGACAAGGATTTAAGTGCAAATGGTTTATTTGGGACAGAATTTCAGGAAACACTTGGAAGTGAGACAGGGAAGGGAAGGCAGCCAATAAAAGGAGCTTCAACCAGGTTATCCCACGGGCAACTGGAGTTCAGGCTGTCGGAGGAACTCAGGGAGCCAGAGTAGAACGTGCAGCTTAGAGTCATCCCGCCCGAGAAACAAGGAGGCTGGGGCACTTGTTCACCATATCCCACCTATTGTTTGTCGAGGGCTGTGTTTAGGGGCATTCACTCATTAACTCTGTGCTATTTCTAGCTTCGGTTTGGGTTGTTTTTTTTTTGAAATGGAGTTTTGCTCCATCTCCCAGGGTGGAGTACAATGGCACGATCTTAGTTCGCTGCAACCTCTGCCTCCCAGGTTCAAGTGATTCTCCTGCCTCAGCCTCCTGAGTAGCTGGGGTTACAGGCGCACACCACCACGCTCGGCTAATTTTTGTATTTTTAGTAAGAGACAGGGTTTCACCATCTTGGTCAGGCTGGTCTCAAATTCCTGACCTCAGGTGATCTGCCTGCCTCAGCATCCCAAAGTGCTGGGTCTAGCTTCTTCTATGTGGAGGACAGCCAAGTATGATCCCACAGGCAGAAAAAAAGCCATCAGGTAGAGAATGGTGGAGTATGCAGTTCAGAGTATGCAGTTTTAGGTGTATAGGTGAAAGTACAGAGAGAGGCCAGGTACAGTGGCTCATGCCTATAATCCCAGCATTTTGAGAGGCAGAGGCAGGAAGACTGCTTGAGGCCAGGAGTTTGAGACCAGCCTGGGCAACATAGGGAGACCCCCATCTCTACAAAAATTTTTTTAAAAATTAGCCAGGCATTAGGCTGGGCGCGGTGGCTCATGTCTGTAATCCCAGTACTTTGGGAGGCTGAGGTGGGTGGATCACCTGACGTCAGGAGTTCCAGACCAGCCTGGCCAACATCGAGAAACCCCACCTCTACTAAAAATATAAAAATTAGCCAGACGTGGTAGTGCACACCTGTAATTTCATCTGCTCCAGAGTCGGAGACAGGAGAATCGCTTGAACCCAGAGGGTGGAAGTTGTAGTGAGCGGAAATCATGCCATTGCACTCCAGCCTGGGTGACAGAACGAGACTCTGTCTCAAAAAAAAAAAACAAAAAAAACACACACACACACAAAATTAGCCAGATATGGTGGTGTACCCCTGTAGTCCCAGCTGCTCTGGAGGCTGAAATGGGAGGATCACTCGAGCCCAGGAGTTTAAGGCTGCAGTGAGCTGTGATATCACCACTGCATTCCAGCCTGGGTGACATTTCAAGACCTGTTTGGGAAAAAAAAAAAAAGAAAGAAAAGAAAGAAAGAAAATGCAGACAGAATGTGGGGCTGGGCACCAACAACATCTTCTACAAGAGGTGAACAAGACAGTCCTGGTCTCTGCTCTCGCGCAGCACACGGACCAGGGTGGTAGACCAGAGTGTGTCCTCAGTGTTACTTCCACTAATAATCACGTTTCCTCCTGCCCTTTGCAGAACCAAATCTGTTTCCTCCATGTCTGAGTTTGAAAGTTTGCTCGACTGTTCCCCTTACCTCGCTGGTGGAGACGCCCGAGGCAAGAAGCTGCCTAACAACCCTGCCTTTGGCTTTGTGAGTTCTGAGCCTGGGGATCCAGAGAAAGACACCAAGGAGAAGCCTGGGCTCTCATCGAGGGACTGCAACCACCTGGGTGCCCTGGCCTGCCAGGACCCCCCAGGGAGGCAGATGCAGCGCAGCTACACAGCTCCCGACAAGACGGGCATCCGAGTCTACTATAGCCCCCCGGTGGCCCGGCGCCTGGGAGTCCCTGTGGTTCATGACAAAGAGGGCAAGATCATTATCGAGCCCGGCTTCCTCTTCACCACAGCCAAGCCCAAAGAGTCGGCCGAGGCTGATGGGCTGGCTGAGAGCTCCTATGGTCGGTGGCTCTGCAACTTCTCACGGCAGCGCCTGGATGGAGGCTCAGCCAGCAGCCCCTCAGCAGCCGGGCCTAGCTTCCCAGCGGCCCTGCATGACTTCGAGATGTCAGGCAACATGAGTGATGACATGAAGGAGATCACCAACTGCGTGCGCCAGGCCATGCGCTCCGGCTCGCTGGAGAGGAAAGTGAAGAGCACGTCCAGCCAGACGGTGGGCCTGGCCAGTGTGGGCACACAGACCATCCGCACGGTCAGCGTGGGCCTGCAGACCGACCCACCCCGCAGCAGCCTCCACGGCAAGGCCTGGTCACCCCGAAGCTCTTCACTTGTGTCTGTGCGCAGCAAGCAGATCTCCTCCTCCCTGGACAAGGTCCATTCACGCATCGAGCGGCCCTGCTGCTCCCCCAAGTATGGCTCGCCAAAGCTCCAGAGGCGGTCTGTGTCCAAGCTGGATAGCAGCAAGGACCGCAGCCTGTGGAACCTGCACCAGGGCAAGCAGAACGGCTCGGCCTGGGCCCGCTCCACCACCACGCGGGACAGCCCTGTATTGAGAAACATCAATGACGGACTCTCCAGCCTCTTCAGTGTGGTGGAGCACTCAGGGAGCACGGAGTCTGTCTGGAAACTGGGCATGTCTGAGACGCGGGCCAAGCCCGAGCCTCCCAAGTATGGCATTGTGCAGGAGTTCTTCCGTAATGTGTGTGGCCGGGCACCAAGCCCCACCTCGGCAGCAGGAGAGGAGGGCACCAAGAAGCCAGAACCCCTCTCCCCAGCCAGCTACCATCAGCCGGAGGGTGTGGCCAGGATCCTGAACAAGAAGGCAGCCAAGTCGGTCAGCAGCGAGGAGGCCAGACTCACCATGCTCCCCCAGGTGGGGAAGGATGGTGTCCTCCGGGACGGAGACGGAGCCGTGGTCCTTCCCAGTGAGGTAGGTGGGTGGGGTCTGTCCTTTTTCTTGGTAGGTGGAGTTAGTATATAAGGTCCAAGCTCTTTGGGTTTTTAAGTTCAGAAGTATGAGCTGAGGCGGGCGGATCACCTGAGATCAGGAATTTGAGACCAGTCTGGCCAACATGGTGAAAACCCCATCTCTACTAAAAATACAAAAATTGGCCGGGCGTGGTGGCGTGCATCTGTCATCCCAGCTACTCTGGAGGTTGAGGCAGGAGAATTACTTAAACACAGTAGGCGGAGGCGGCAGTGAGCTGAGATTGTGCCACTGCACTCCAGCCTGGGTGACAGAGTAAGACTCCGTCTCAAAAAATAGATATTTT
>NW_012101477.1:5099839-5101156 GCF_000951045.1 Mandrillus leucophaeus
ACACTTGATGGTCACATGGTCTGAATTCCAAGAGACTAGTGAGCATGGCTTAACTAGCAGCTTTTGCACCACCCATCGGAGACTGCCAGCATCCCCTCCAGGGAGGGGGCGTTACTGCTCTCCTGCAACCCGGTGGTGTGTTGGAGCCAGCTTGTTTGGCTTGTGGGAGCCAATTGTCAGCATCACTGTGGTTCTTTGTTTTTTGTTTTTCTGTTTTTTGTTTTTTGAGATGGAGTTTTGCTCTTGTTTCCCAGGCTGGAGTGCAATGGTGTGATCTCGGCTCACCGCAGCCTCTGCCTCCTGGGTTCAAGTGATTCTCCTGCTTCAGTAGCCCAGGTAGCTGTGATTACAGGCATGTGCCACCACGCCCGGCTGATTCTGTATTTTTAGTAGAGACGGGGTTTTTCCATGTTGGTCAGGCTGGTCTTGAACTCCCGACCTCAGGTGATCCGCCCACCTTGGCCTCCCAAAGTGCAGGGATTACAGGCGTGAACCACCGCGCCCAACCGCATCTCTGTGTTTAACATGACCTTGGTACCTTGAGATTGGCCGCAGTGGGAGGATTTATAGCATAAAAATTAGTAAACACTACAAATCAGGGCTCCTCCTGTCACTCCTGGAAAACTAATTGTTAAACATTAGCAGACATACCCCCACCCCCATCAAGACTTCACACCTAAGTGCTCATATTTCCTCTGAGAATCTTTTGCTGCACACCCCATTCCTGCTATCAATTTCTTATAAGTTAGTTAGTAAACCTTATTTAAATGTTAGTGAGCATTATTTGAATGTTAGAATGTGCATGTTAACTTTGTAGAAAGGGAAGGAAATGTATTTGAAGGATAGCATATTTTACAAAACCCAAGAAGGATCCTAATGACCTCAGCAGCTTCTCCCTGTCTTCCTCTCCTCTCTCTTAAGCTTCACCCTCTCTGATATCATATTCCTCCTTTTTCTCTCTTTCTCTCTCTGTTGCATTTGCACAAGGACAGGGTGGGCTGTCCCAGCTCTGGCTTTATAACATTTTCCAGTTCAAGCCCCTAGGAGACACTGACACAAATCCCTCTCCCAATTCTACATTTCTGAAAGAAGGAAACTGATTGGTGCATCTAGAGGCAAGTGTACCCCTTGGTCCAGTCAGCTGTGGCTGGGAGTGGTACCATGTGGTCTGCTGTGGACTCAGTGGGGGCACAGAGACATGAGAAGGGCTATGTGTGGAATGGGCTGTGATGGACTTAAACATTCTACTTTTCTATTATTGTACATTTAGGTGGTTTCTAGTTTTTCCCTATTGTAAATAATGCTGCGGTGTAGGCC
>NW_012101477.1:5103296-5105681 GCF_000951045.1 Mandrillus leucophaeus
GATGGGGTTTCACCATGTTGGCCAGGCTGGTCTCAAACTCCTGACCTCAGGTGATCCACCCGCCTCAGCCTCCCAAAGTGATGGGATTACAAGCATGAGCCACTGTGCCTGGCCTATTTTTGTAACTTTTGAAAAACTGTTAAGTTTGGCCTGGCGCAGTAGCTCACGCCTGTGATCCCATCACTTTGGGAGGCTGAGGCGGGTGGACCACCTGAGGTCAGGAGTTTGAGACCAGCCTGGCCACCTTGGTGAAACCCCATCTCTACTAAAAATAAAAAAAATAGCCAAGCATGGTGGCAGGCGCCTGTAATCCCAGCTACTTGGGAGGCTGAGGCACGAGAATCTCTTGAACCTAGGAGGCAGAAGTTGCAGTGAGCCAAGATCGCACCACTGTACCCCAACCTGGGCAACAGGGCAAAACTCCATCTCCAAAAGAAAACTCCCAAAACTATTAAGTTTAATATTTATACTTAGCATACTGTAAGAGTATAGCTCACTGAATTCTCATAAACTGAACACAGCCACTACAATAGTCTGGGTTCTCTAGAGAAACAGAACCAAGAGGATAGAGAGAGAGTAGAGGGCAAGGAGAGAGAGAAAGAGAGAGATTGATTGATTATAATGAAATGGCTCATGTGATTCTGGAGTCTGGCAAGTCCCAAGATTTCAGGGTGAATCAGCAAGTGGAGACCCAAGAGAGCCAATGGTTTAGTCCAAAGACCTGGAACCAAGAAAGCTGGTCGTTTAGTTTCACTCCAAAGGCCAACAGCCCAGTGACCTAGAAAGAGCAGATGTTTCACTTCAAGTCTGAAGGCAGGGCCTCGCAGTGGCTCACACCTATAATCCCAGCACTTTGGAAGGCCGAAAGAGGTGGATTGCTTGAGGCCAGGAGTTTGATACCAGCCTTGCCAACATAGCAAAACCCTGTCTCTACTAAAAAAATACAAAAATCAGCTGGGCATGGTGGTGCGTGCTTATAGTCCCAGCCACTTGGGAGATTGAGGCATGAGAATTGCTTGAATCCAGGAGGCAGTGAGCCAATATCGCACCACTGCACTCCAGCCTAAGCAAGAGAGTGAGACTCTGTCTCAAATAAATAAATAATAAAGTCTGAAGGCAGGAAAAAAGCAAGTGTCTCAGTCTGAAGGCTGTTGGGCAGGAAGAATTCTCTTACTTGAGGGAGAGTAAGCCCTCTTGTTCCGTTCAGGCCTTTAACTGACTGGATGGGGTTCATGTTAAGGAGAATTTACTTTTTTTTGAGACGGAACCTCACTCTGTCATCCAGGTTGGAATGCAGTGGCGTGATCTTGGCTCACTGCAACCTCTGCCTCCCAGGCTCAAGCGATTCTCGGTACCTCAGGCTCCCAAGTAGCTGGGATTACAGGCACACACCACCATGCCTGGCTAATTTTTTATTTTTAGTAGAGATAGGGTTTTACCATGTTGGCCAGGCTGGTCTTAAACTCCTGATCTCAAGTGATCCGCCCACCTCAGCCTCCTAAAGTGGTGGGATTACAGAGGTGAGCCACTGCGCCTGGCTGAGAATTTCGATGTTAATCTCATCTCAAAACACTCACAGAAACACCCAGAACAATGTTTTACCTAATATCTCGGCACCCAGTCATGTTGATATATAAAAGTAACCATCACTTCCGTATAACCAGTACCACATCAAGAAACAACAGCACAAAGCTGGCTGGATTTTGAATGTTGATTTTAAAGTTGATCCAAATATTGTCCAGTATGTAAAATGTGCGTGCTACCCATTGACCCAGTAGTTCTTTTAGGAATGTAGCCTGTGGAAATATTCACAGACATGGATAAAGAAAAATGAAAAGAGGCTGGGCTCACGCCTGTAATCCCAAGGCTTTAGGAGGCCAAGGCAGGCAGATCACCTGAGGTTGGGAGTTTGAGACCAGCCTGACCAACACCGAGAAACCCCATTTCTACTAAAAATACAAAATTAGCCGGGCATGGTGGCGCATGCCTGTAATCCCAGCTACTTGGGAGGCTGAGGCAGGAGAATCACTGAAACCCGGGAGGCGGAGGTTGCGATGAGCTGAGATTGTGCCATTGCACTCCAGCCTGGGCAACAAGAACGAAACTCCATCTCAAAAATAAATAAATAAATAAATAGAAAAATAAAAAGAGAGAGAGGGGAGGAAATCAAAGCTCAAGAGAGGTTAAGTAACTCTGCCAAGGTCACACAGCTAGTAATTGGCAAAGCTGGGATTTTAACCAAGCAGCTTGGCTCTGTCGCAGCACTTTTATTTTATTATTTTGTATTTATTTATTTATTTTTGAGACAGAGTCTCACTCTGTTGCCCAGGCTGGAGTGCAGTGGCACGATCTCGGCTCACTGCAAGCTCTGCCTCCTGGGTTCAC
>NW_012101477.1:5106081-5118301 GCF_000951045.1 Mandrillus leucophaeus
TGTGGATCTCAGCTCACTGCAACCTCCACCTCCTGGGTTCAAGCAATTCTCCTGCCTCAGTCTTTGAGTAGCTGGGACTACAGGTGCGTGCCACCATGCCCAGCTAATTTTTGTATTTTGAGTTGAGATGGGGTTTCACCATGTTTGCCAGCCTGGTCTCAAACTCCTGACCTCAGGTGATCCACCTGCCTTAGCCTCCCAAAGTGCTGGCGTTACAGGTGTGAGCCACCATACCCAGCTGCCCAGCAGCACTTTTTTTGTTGTTGTTTTTTTGTTTTTTTTTTTTTGAGATGGAGTCTCTCTGTTTCACCCAGGCTGGAGTACAGTGGTGCAATCTCAGCTCACTGCAGTCTCCACCCCTCCTGGGTTCAAGCGATTCTCCTGCCTCAGCCTCCTGAGTAGCTGGGACTATAGGTTCACGCCACCACGCCCAGCTAATTTTTAGTAGAGATGGGGTTTCACCGTGTTGGCCAGGATGGTCTCGATCTCCTGACCTCGTGATCTACCCGCCTCAGCCTCCCAAAGTGCTGGGATTACAGGCGTGAGCCACCACGCCCAGCAGCAGCACTTTTGATCATTATTTCTGTTTATTGGTAATAGTAAAAAATTAGAAACTATCCAAATGTACATCAAAAGTGAATTTGGGCCAGGCACAGTGGCTCACGCCTGCAATCCCACCACTTTGGGAGGCTGAGGTGGGCAGATCACTAGAGGTTAGGGGTTTGAGACCAGCCTGACCAACATGCTGAAGTCCCATCTCTACTAAAAATACAAAAATTAGCTAGATGTGGTGGCACACGCTTGTAATCTTAGCTACTTGGGAGGCTGAGGTGCAAGAATCACTTGAACCCGGGAGGTGGAGGTTGTAGTGAGTCAAGATTGTGCCACTGCATTCCAGCCTGGGCAACAGAGCAAGATTCTGTCCAAAAAATAAAAAAATTTAAAAAGTGAATTGGGTACATAAATCAGTTATTTCTATCTGGTGAAATGGTATAGAGACACTAAAAAAGAAGGAGGTCGGACAGGCATGGTGGCTCATGCCTTTGGGAGGCATGAGCACCCAAAGGTGCTAATTCCAGCAGTTTGGGAGGCTGAGGCAGGAGGATCGTTTGAGCCCAGGAGTTCAAGACCAGCCTGAGCAACATAGTGAGACCCTGTCTCAAACGAAAAAAAAGTGATAAAAAGGAAGGAAATCTAGACATACCTAGTGACAGAAAAGTGTTCATGTTTTACAGTTGCAAAATAAGTTGTCATTTTGGTAAATGTATGTTGAGACTCTCTTTGGTGTACAGGACCATGGACAGTGTCCACTGTCCTCTCTGTATAGCCTAGAATATATTACAATGAATATCCATTACTGCTCTAATGGGAGAAGAACAATAGAAAGAAAAAATTGGTCCAGTGAGGAGCTTCAGCCCTTGGTAACTGGTTTATGGCTGAGTCTCAGTTCCTTGCCTGGCTCATCACCCAGCGCACGGTGGCCCATATCTCCTGGCTCCTCTTGACTTCCTGCCTCCCTCTTCCTAGGATGCTGTTTGTGACTGTAGCACCCAGTCTCTCACCTCCTGCTTCGCCCGTTCGTCCCGCTCTGCCATCCGCCACTCTCCTTCCAAGTGCAGGCTGCACCCTTCAGAGTCCAGCTGGGGTGGGGAGGAGAGGGCACTCCCCCCCAGCGAGTGACCGAGCAGCCAAATTCCCCGCCTCAACCAGCCAAGCCCCTGGATAGCAGAAGGGAACCAGCGGAGATGAGACGAGGTGAGGCGAGGGGCTGTGTCCTCAGCATTGCCTGGCCCTGGAGGGACAGCAGCGATGCCACTGCCAGAATGCAGCTTTCACATCAAGGTAAAGCCGGGTCTCCTGCTGGCCCCTGGGTGGTTAGCTCCGACTTCCCAGGGGAAGGCAGTGAGTGGGAGAGAGACCAAAACTGGGCTTCCCAAGCATCCACTGAGAGATCCGTCAAGAGCCGATCCCTGGGTTCTAAGAGAGAGCCTTGCCTGGTTCTGCCCATGCCTCCCTCTTGGAAGAGCCCAAGAAGGATACATGTCTGGCCATGCCTTTGGGGAAAAGGAGTCAGAGAGATGTTTCCTGCTGACCATCCACCCCTTCATTCAGGAGGAGACACTGCTGAGAAGAACAGGCTTTGCTCTAGGGCTCCATGTTGGGTTCCTGGTGGAGCACTGCTGGGCATCATCACCATCACCTCCTTCTCTCCACCACCTCCTCCTCCCAGGCCCACTGCTCTAGATTGCTGGGACACTAGGGGGCATGATAGGGCAGTAGCCAGGGCCAAGTATCTGCTTGGAGTCCTGGAGCCCTGGATCTCCTGCCCATAGCCTGGATGCAGCAAGAGCTAGGAGGCAAAGTGGAAATCTGCAGGGCTCAGGGTTGGGGAGTGATTGCAATTGCCTTCCTTGCCAAAGTGACTTGGGACCCCAGTGTTCCCAGCAGACCCTTTGAGGATAGAAATAGGTAGAGTCAGTCTCAAGACCTGGTGCATAGATAAATGCCTGAATACACTGCCTTGATCTCGATCTCAGAGGCCTCTCCCTGGCACCCTAAGGGGGGGGGCACTACATCTCCACTGTGTTTACATCCTGCAGCTGGTAGGGGGGCAAAGATATTCCCAGTAAGAGACTCTTGGTTGGCCAGGTCAGGCCCAGGAGAACACCGAGAGGCCAGAGCCCAGGACACAGCAGTAGACTGGGGCCTGGAAACACATATCTTGCCTAGATTGTTTATTTGAATTTTTCATACTATAAATATTTAAGGTGATTTACTTTATTTTAATAATTTAATTTACCCCAAATTCCTTAAGGTAATTTATTGGAGGTTGAAACATGCATTCTTGCCACTGGGACAACATGGGGCTTCTAATGGCATGGACAGCCACGGGGTCCCCCGGGTGGACAAGGCAGTTTGGCAGCCAGGTTTGGAGACCTGGTCTCCTGGTCAGTTTTGGAGGGCCCCTCAACAGAGCTGGAGCCCTGTACCCCAACACTGCTGGCCATGTGGCCTCAGAACACTACTTATTACTCAATGCCTGGTACTTGGCCAACCCCAGCTGTCAGTCTGTAAATACTCACTGACAAGGTGGAGGGCTGAACAGCCATCACCACTCCCCAGACATTCTCCTTGTCTGTCTCATTTCCCTCCCTCCCTCTGACACCTTTCTTCATGAGTTGAATGTGGATTACTAAGGCTCTATCAAGAGCGTGGAGATCCTTCCAAGTTTCCCAAATGAGAACTCGCAGGAAAACAGGACTGAACTTTGATAATGTTGTTTATCGCAGCTTTGCACATAAACCTGAGTGTCTCCCAGCCTGCCTCGGTTCTCACCAGCCTGCCAGCCTTTTCACCAGCCTCTCTCCTTAGCCTTATGGCCTTTCACGGCTCTTCTCCCTGCCCCAGCTCTGCTGCCTGCCCTTTCTCACGTCCTCCGTGAGCTGCCTGAGCTATTGGTTGGATTTCAACGTGGCTCATTGCAGCATGTGGGGGAGTGCCTCCCATGGCCTCCCCTTGGTGCCGGTGAACCCCTTTTGGTTGCACACATGCTCCCCCGACACACATAGACATGCAGCCTTCCTGTAACTGACTGGGGACCCAGAGTGGAAACACCAGGATGGATCAGCTTATCTGCAGAATTGCCCATCAGGAAGACCAAAAGCCAGTAGCTTTGCTGATTTGCCCCCAGGACTCTGGAGGTGCCCATGCACTCCCACCTCCACCTGCCAGTTCCCAGACCCATCCATTCGGGATCACCTGGACCAGTTACCCCAAGTCCTGCATCTCCCTTCCCTGCAGGCTGAACACCAGGGTCATGCCAGTCCCGCCAGCCACTTCCTCCATGCCCCAGTGACTTGTGTGGGCAGAGCAGGCAGCCAGTGGAGCTGTGGGCAAGTTCCACTCTGGGATGCTGCTGCTCTCACCCATGAGGTCAGGGGGGCCCGCCAAGGTTATCTCCAGGTGAGGGGATTCACATCAGGCCACATGTCACCAGAGGCCTTCTGCCACCTCCCAGAGCGACAGAGCCAGGGAGGCTGCGTACCCAGCCTCGGGGAGAAATCCCCGTGGGACATGAGCCCCAAGACCTACGGACCACTCAGCCTTACCATCATACTATCCAAGATTGTCCTTGCCATCTTCGTTGTCTCAGCCAGACCTTGGTTTTCCGTAAAGCCCCCGTTTCTACTTCCTGCATGCCACTGTGCAAGGCCACTCATCACTGTTCCTGCAGAAGCCTCCGGACGTGGGGCTGGATGGGGTTGAAAACGTTACATGTAAATATTGGTTTGGTTCGGTTTTTAGCATTTTACTTGGTAACTGGTTGTATTTTCTTTTTTGGGGTGGGGGGATTGGTTTGTAAAAACTCTCTACTCTTTTGGAATGTAATTTCTAAGTTTGTTTCTTTCTTCAAATGCCTTTTAAGTCTTGGTAACATTCCCAAAGCAGAAAACTGCCTGACCCGCAGTGGGGATTCCCTGGAGAATCGGGGTCCCAAGAAGGAATGCTGCCCTTCTCACACCCTTCCTCCCCCTTCCTCCTGCCTCTCCGCCTTTCACTGCTAGCCCCTTCCTTCTCCTCCTTTATCCTTCTTTCTCCTTTCCCCATCTCCACTCTCTCTTCAACCAAAGTCCCAAGGAACCCTCGGGTCCCAATCCCCCATAGACCACTTGGCTTGGGTCCATGGGGTTGGCACCAGTTGGTTGGGGGAAATGGGGGACCAGTTGGCATGATTGGCCCTAAACTGGGAAACCTCATGTTTCATATGTCTGACCTCTTTCCAGAGCCAAATCAGCCCCTTTCGGAATGATGACTTCATTGGAATGCAAATCAAGTCATTTCGGTGCATCAGTGGCTCTTAGACCTGCATGCACGAGACATCAGAATCCAATTCCCTGACCCTGTGCCAGCCCTTTCCCCCAGTTTATTTCCCACCAAAGGCTGACCTTAAGAGGTCTTGCTTTCTATGAACTCAAGATGGAGCCCACCTGTAGGCATCCCCAGGGGCACTGTTCTACAAGTTGGCTTCCGATGTGACAAGGCCAAGGGCTCAAAGACCTGACCCTCTTACACCCTGTGCTGACATGGTTCCATCACATCCACCCACATGCACTTTTATGGTTTCATCCCCCAGCCTCTTCTCCTCTGGCCCACCCAGCGTCCAGGCTCTTTCTCCCTCTCCCCTCCTATCTAGAATGTCCCCTGCTTCTAGCCTCACCAGACCCCCCAAGCTCCGACTACTTCTTCCTTAATAATAGTAATAATCATCATCCCCTACACATCCCACCTAAAGCACTTTACTATTTAGAAAACGTGTCCCCTGGCTGGGCACGGTGGCTCACTCCTGTAATCCCAGCTCTTTGGGAGACTGAGGTAGGCGGATCACTTGAGGTCAGGAGTTCAAGGCCAGCCTGGCCAACGTGTTGAAACCCTGTCTCTACTAAAAATACAAAAAATGAGCTGAATGTGGTGGTGCACACCTGTAATCCCAGTTACTCGGGAGGCTGAGGTGGGAGAATCGCTTGCGTCCAGGAGACAGAGGTTGTGGGAGCAGAGATTGCGCCACTGCACTCCAGTCTGGACGACAGAGTGAGACCCTGTCTCAAAAAAGAAATCGTTTCCCACCCCACATCTCCTTCAGACCTCTCAGGGACAACTCGTGGAGGCAGCCTTGGTAGGACATGGGTTAGTGCACCCATTTTGCAGATGAGGAAACTGAGGCACAGTTCTCATCCCAGAGCACAAAAAGTCATACTGAGTTTAGATGAGAACTTGAGTCCAACTCTGTCCTGTTTGCTGTGCAAATCCACTGCCCTACTGGGCGCTTTTTGTGGGTCCAGAATACCCAGAATATGCTGCTGGCCAACCCAGGCATAAAACAAGTCCATTCCAGATCACTGAGCCTGTGTATGCCAGAGGGTGATCTGAGGTCCCCATTCAGCAGAATTCTCTGAGGGCATGTTCAGAATGCAGATTCCTGGACTCCACCTTGAATCTGCATGCTTAACAAACTCTCCTGGGGTTGGGGGGTGGGCGCAGCGGTCACACCTGTAATCCCAGCACTTTCGGAGGCCGAGGCGGGTGATCACTTGAGCTCAGGAGTTTGAGACCAGCCTGGCCAGCCTGGTGAAACCCCGTCTCTACTAAAAATACAAAAATTAGCCAAGTGTGGTAGCACATGCCTGTAATCCCAGCTATTCAGGAGACTGAGGCAGAAGAATCACTCGAACCCCGGGGGGAGCAGAGGTTGCAGTGAGCCGAGATTGTGCCAATGCATTCTAGCCTGGGTAACAGAACGAGTCTTGTCTCAAGAAACAAAACAAAACAAAACAAAAACCGCCCTCTCAGGGGGATCCTGGGCACTATTGGCCACACCATTGGTGTTCTTGGCCCTGATCATTAGGCTATCTTTCTTTTTTAAGTTTTTTTAAATTTAGTTTTTATTTTATTTATTTATTTATTATTTATTATTATTATTACTATTATTATTATTTTAGAGACGGGGGGTCTCCCTATGTTGCCCAGGCTGGTTTCAAACTCCTGGGCTCAAGTGATCTGCCCTTCTTAGCCTCCCAAAGTGCTGGGGTTCCAGGCATCAGCCACCGTGCCAGGTCATCTTCCTTTTTCTTTTTTTTTTTGAGACAGTGTCTTGCTCTGTTGCTCAGGCTGGAGTACAGTGGCACCATCTCGGCTCCCTGCAGCCTCCACCTCCCTAGTTCAAGCAATTCTCCTGCCTCAGCCTCCCAAGTAACTGGTATTACAGGTGCATGCCACCATGCCTGACTAATTTTTTGTACTTTTAGTAGAGACAGGGTTTCACCATGTTGGCCAGGCTGGTCTTGAACTCCTGACCTCAGGTGATCCACTCACCTTGGCCTCCCAAAGTACTGGGATTACAGGCATGAGCCACCACGTCCAGCCTTATCTTTCTTTTAACCAAGAAACATGATGCCGTATCTTAAAAAGAGCACTAAGCCCTGAGCAGGGACTTAAGGGATCGAGTCCCCAACCAAACTGATTTTATTACTCAAAAAGGATTTTCAAAAAGGATCAGAGGCTATTTACAATATTAGTCAGAGGGGTTCAATAAAATAAAAATAGGAAGTAAAAAAAAAGACAAATTATTATCTAAATCTAACTGGTGTAATTCCCATAATCATGCAATTAAATTTTACTTTTGAGTTTCCTGGCAGCCATGGTAAAAAGAGGAACACATCAGGATTTATAATTTTCATCATCCAATTATGGGAAGCAAGCATGTTTGCCCCAGGAGATGAACTCTTCTACTAATTTATAGCATGTGTCCTTTCATCTAGGGCCACTGAGCCAGTTGGTGAGTCAACGGGTGAACCTAAGATGCAAGGATGTTTTCCAGGTGACTATTTAAAAAGTAAAAAATCCACCGACGTGAATGACCTTGGCAAGATCATGTGGCTAGTCTATACCTCAGTTTCCCCGTCTATAAAGTGAGGATAACGTCCCACCCATGTAACTGTGGTGAGGACCAACTGCAACACTGTGCCTGCGAGTCCCATTGGAAAAGTGTAAGGTTCTACACAAATGGAGAGTGGTCTGACCACACTCAGTGTCCCCAGCCCAGCCTTCAGTGCCCTGGCCCTGGGGTGGGGGACAATACCCTCCTTACCCCATTCACTAGTCTTCATGAATAGCAAGGAGGCCATAACATAATTTGGTCTAAACCCCTTCCTTTTTAAAAAAATTATGGCAAAATATGCATAACATTAAATTTTCCATTTTAAAGATTTCTAAGTGGCTTGAAGTACATTCACAACGTGTAACCGCCACCTCCAGAACTTTTTCATCACCCCAAACTGAAACTCTGTACCCACTAAACAATAACTCCCCATTCCCCCTGTCCCCAGCCCCTGGTAACCTCTATTCTACTTTTTTTTTTCCTTCTGTGGATTAGCCTATTCTAGGTATCTCTTTTAAGTAGAATCATACAGTATTTGTCCTTTTGTGTCCAGCGCCCTCATTTTTTGAGATAAGGAATCAGGTCCAAAGAAGGCAGTGGCTCACCCAAGGTCACACAGCAAACCACAGGCAGAGCCAAGACCAGAACCCAGGTTTCCTGACTCCCAACAGGTCTTGCATCCCCAGTAGTGAATGAGACACTGCTTCGACTTTCTGTAATCTTGGTTTAGCCCCTTCCTCTCTCTGGGCTAGTCTGTTTCCTACCACTCATCCATTCTTTCTTTATCATCTCCCTCCAAAGTCTCTTGTCCTCCTGCCTCCTTTTCTCCTTGGCTGGTTCCTACCAGCAGATGGAGTGGCCCTGGCCCATGCCAGATTTTCTTCTTCTGGGTCTGGGGCTCACTGTAGAATTCAGCCCTCAGTCCTCCCAGGATGTTCTTCCCAGCACTGCTCCCTCCTGCGGATTTTCCTGTAACCTCAGTAACTCGCTTCCCATCCCCCTGCTTCCTACCAGGGAAGCCTTCCTGTCGCGTCTGTGGTTTCCCAGCTCTGATATTTGTTCTCAAATGTGGTGGTGTCCTGGTTCTGTGTTTATTTATTTTGTGTTTTCTCACACCAAAAAAAAAAAAAAAAGCCTCTTCCTCCAATGCATCAGGAGGCACCAGCCCTGCCAGGCCTTCTCATTGGGCTCACCCCTCCCCAGCAACCCCTGAGTCCCACCCTTGAGCCATGCTGTCTTCTCTGTAAGCAGCCTGCCAGCAGCAGCCCCAGCACTTTGCAGTGGGCGTGTGTGTGGTGGTGGGTGGGGGGCTTGGATCCCTCCTTTTTCCTCCTCTGCCCTGCCCAGTCCCAGATGGCCTTGGTTGTAAAGCAGGTGCTGCCTGACAGGTCCTTCTCTCCCTGTCCCTGGTCATCAATCCATCTCTTTGTCCATTCAGTATCCAACCATCCTCTCCATTCTCCTCTGGACCTCACCACTCTCAGAGCTGCTTGTCCTGGCAGAATCTACAGTTCACCCCGACTCTACCCCTTACCCCTCCCAACCCAACAGTATTTGCAGTTTGCAAAATCCACAGACCCAAGGTCCTAAGGGGAGTGAGGACATGATGCTGGGCCCATGTCTCCTGCTCAGGGCTTCTGTCCACTGCCAGCCCTGCCGCTCCTTCCTCACCCTCCTTGGAGCCTCCTCTGCTGCTTGTCTATCCCAATGGCCCTGCTCCCCTCCCTTCTTGCCCTTCACCAGCTTTCTGGACACCATGCCCTGAGGAAGGGACCTTTAGTTTTCTCTAAACATCTTTGAAGGGCTGAAGCAGTCAGGGCCGGCTGCCTTGTCACTCTTTATTTGGAAGCTACTCAAACCATTCCCAAGAAGAGGGGCCTCAGCTGGCAATCTGGAAACCTGGCCCAGGTCTGGCCAGGTGTCTTCACTTCTCCCACCCTCCCAGTCTTGTGATCCTGTGATGAGCACCAGGGTGGTCCTGTGGGCCCTAGAGCACCCCTCCTGCTGTAGGGTCTTGCAGCCCATCCTTTCTCTACTGGGCCCTGGTATCCTGGCTCTTCTCAGCTCTGCCGCTGATCTCTGTGCCTTAGTTTACTTCTCTGCATGGGGGACTCACCCCAAGACCATTTCCAGCAGCTTCCCAGGTGATGTCATGCCCCAAGGCTGGGCTTTGCCAGCTGTGACCCAGCTCCTTAGTGCTGCCCAGGAGGCACCAGGTTGCTGAGAATGAGGTGACTGCGGGCACCATTCTCAGCCAGTGGTTCTTGTACTGCATTCCAGCAGCAGGGATATCACCTGGGAACTTGATAGAAGTGCAAATTATTGGCCCCACCCAAGACTCACTGAATTAGAGCTTATGGAGTGAGGCCCTACAAGCTGGGGTTTTAAGGAGCCCTCCAGATGATTCTGACATGCATAAGAATATGCCAGCTGCTGATCTGGGCTAGCCATTAGTATAGCCTGGGGAGGGACTGGGACTGGCTAGGCCAAGAACAGGTGGAAAACACCAGCCTCATCTGGACTCCTGAGATTGGAAATCACCGCCAACAAAAACCAACCCTATAGTCGCTCCTCTCGGAAGAGGAAGAGAAGTTGGAGGGCCTGGAGAAAGCATACATCGTTTCTTTCCCTGCTCCTGCACTTGTCTCAGTTTTACAAAAGGCTGTGTGGATGGTGCCAGCCAGGAGGGTGTGGGAGTCCTGGGGAGGCAGGAGGCAGAAGACCCTGACTGTTTATCCCTTGGGAACCTCACCATAGGCCAGATAGCCCCTCTTCAAATGGAAAGAAATCTTAACTCCACAAGGAAAGAATCCGAAATCCCCAGTTCCACCTCCTCCCAACCCCAGGGATACCTTGTAGACAGTGCCAAAAAACAGCTCCAACCCCCAGCAGCTGGGAAGAGAGCCAGAAGCTGCCCTTCCTCCTCATCCTGGCCCCTCCCCAGCCCCCGCCAATACTGTGAACCCCCTTCCCACTCAGCCTGGTTTCCTGGTGAGGGTCCTGCAGTCGTGGGCCCTGGGGGACCCCCAGGGCAAGGCCCATGGGAGGGAAGGGACCAAGGGCATCCTTGGGCCAACTGTCCACCTCTCTTGTCCACTGTTCTCTCCTTTCCACTTCTGTCTTCAAAAGGCTCCTTCCCAGGATGGATCGGGTGCTAGGACAACTGCAGTCCAATCCACCAGCTCTCCCTGCCCCTGTGTCTTATTTGAGACATGAGAATAACTGTACAGTGTAAACTTATAAAGCGTTTTTAATGGTTGTAGATTGGAAATAAAGTATGTCATATGAACAGTTGCCGTGGACTTGGCCTCCTCTCTGATTTTTCTAATGAGGTGGGTGGGGGCCCCAGCAGATTTGAAACCGAACTTTTCCCCACTCCCAGCTGCCTGGGAAGTGGGGAGCCCAGGGAGTGCCACAGCCAGCTGGCTGGTTTGAAGTCACGTGGGAGGGGCCACCAGGTGTTCTGGCTGCTGCCTGCTGATACTTCAGCGTTTCCCACACAGTGTGATGTGAACACTGAGAAACAAATGCAGTCTTCAAAAAGAAGAAAAATAGAATTGAACCACAAAGGACTTTAACAATTTTATGCAAAAAAAAAGATACTTTTAGATGTGTGTCAATTGTCTATTGAAATGTAATTAATTATTCCGAAACATTTCTTATACCCCACAGATGCTATGGGTCAGGAATTTGGGAGCTGGGTAGTTCTGATTCAAGGTCTCAGGAGGTTGCAGTCAGTTGTCAGTCAGGCTACAGTCATTTGAATGCCTGATGGACTGATGGACTGGAAGATCCATTTGCAAAGTAGCTACTTCTCATGGCTGGCAAGACAGTGCTGGCTGGCTGCAGGAGGCCTCAGTTCCTCACCATGTAGACCTCTGTAGGACTGCTTGCGTGCCTTCACAACATGGCGGCTAGCTTCCCCCACAGCATGTCATCTGTGAGAGCGCAGGGAGGAAGTCATGATGTCTTTTATAGCTAACCCTTGAAAGTCACAGACTAGGCCGGGCGCAGTGGCTCACGCCTGTAATCCCAGCACTTTGGGAGGCCAAGGCGGGTGGATCACCTGAGGTCGGGAGTTCGAGACCAGCCTGACCGACATGGAGAAACCCCGTCTCTACTAAAAATACAAAATTAGCTGGCTGTGGTGGTGCATGCCTATAATCCCAGCTACTTGGGAGGCTGAGGCAGGATAATCTCTTGAACCCGGGAGGCAGAGGTTGCTATGAACCAAGATCGCACCATTGTACTCTAGCCTGGGCAACAAGAGCAAAACTCCGTCTCAAAAAAAAAAAAGTCACAGACTATAATGTCTGCAGTATCTAATTGGTTATATAGGCCAGCATTCTTCAGCATGGGAGGGGACTACACAATGGCATGAACACCAGGAAGCAGGGATCATTGGGGGCCATCTTAGAAGCTGGCTACATGATACTTTCATGTATCTCTTTTATGAGGGGCTAATAACAGCCAGGCATGTGCTGGGTATTGAGGATACAATGGATGGGCCTGGAAGATGTGAAATCAAATGTCAATGGCAGGGGGAGCCCAGGGTGCTCAGCCAGCCCAGAGGAAACAAGAAAGGCTTCACAGAGGAAAGGACATCTGAATGACACCTAAAATTGAGATGTTGACCAGATGAAGGCCATGGTGGTGTGTTGTAGGCAGGAGACTGAGCGGAAGTGGTTCCAGGGAGAGGGAATAGCATGTGTGAAAGCCTCGTAGAAGGAGAGCAGAGCAGGCCGGGCGCGGTGGCTCAAGCCTGTAATCCCAGCACTTTGGGAG
>NW_012101477.1:5118595-5127726 GCF_000951045.1 Mandrillus leucophaeus
GAACTGAAAAAAGAGGCTGGGTCAGATCACACAGTGCCTTTTTTCTTTTTCCTTATTTTTTTTTGAGCTGGAGTCTTGCTCTGTTGCCCAGACTGGAGTACAGTGGCATGATCTCAGCTCACTGCAACGCCGGCCTCCCAGGTTCAAGTGATTCCCCTACTTCGGCCTCTCAAGTAATGGGGATTACGGTGCATACCACCACGCCCAGCTAATTTTTGTGTTTTTAGTAGAGATGAGGTTTTGCTATGTTGGCCAGGCTGCTCTCTAACTCCTGATCTCAAGTGATCTACAGGCCTTGGCCTCCCAAACTGCTGGGATTAGAGGCATCAGCCACCACACCCAGCCTAATGACACAGTGCCTTATAGGAGAAAACAAAAAAAAAAATGTGTGCCTGCTGTGGACAGGAGGGAGCCATGCAACAACTCAAAGCAGGGAAATGATGTAGAAGATGTATTGGGTCTGGATTCCATGAAATCATTTTCTCACGGTGCCCCAGGATGGCCAGCCCTAGCTGGGAAGGAACACTGAGTTCTCTTACTGGGACATTGACAGAGAGTTGTTTAAGAGGCAGGCAAACATAAAAGGAACTGGGTACCTCTCAACCCCAGAAAGTGATATTCAGGGAGCCAAGGGCAAATCTCTGCTTTCAGAATGGCTGCTGCAGCCAGCAGGCTGGAACCACAGGGTGGAAATTTCAGGCAGGCAGATTTTTGTCTCCCACCAGAAAACTTTTCCAAGGACACAACTGCCATGGAAGGATGACCACAGTCAGCTCCAGTTGCCTCTCTCCAACCCCTCTTTTGGACTTCGTGGGCTACTTACAATTCAATATTTGGAAGTTTCCTTGTGAAAGAAAGGACTGTGCACATCCAAGGGGACATTTTGGTTGCATCATGCTGAGTGCTGAGGAAGCAGCCCGCTCTCTGGAGCCTCCTAGGCCAGCATGGGATAGTGGAGCAGGCACAGGTTGGGCTCCTGGGAGCACAGAAAGGACAGTTGGTTTTCAGCCTAAGGCCTGAAAGAAGGCTTGGAGAGAAATCAATCATTCCTTAGCTGAGGCTTAAAATTGGAGGATGTGGCCGGGCGCGGTGGTTCATGCCTGTAATCCCAGCACTTTGGGAGGCCGAGGTGGGTGGATCACGTGAGGTCACGAGTTTGCGACCAGCCTGGCCAACATGGCAAAACCCCGTTTCTACTAAAAATACAAAAATTAGCCAGGCATGGTGGTGGGCGCCTGTAATCCCAGCTACTCGGGAGGCTGAGGCGGGAGAATCGCTTGAACCCGAGCCCGGGAGGTGGAGGTTGCAGGGAGCCAAGATCGCGCCACTGCACTCCAGCCTGGGCGACAGAGCGAGACTCCGTCTCAAAATACAAAAAAATTGGAGGATGTCGCCACGAAAAGCAGGGAAAGCCTTCCCAGACAGAGGGAAGAGCGCCTGGGAATACAGCGCCTCAAAGGGCACCTGATGCCCTATCCCCGTCGTGCCCCTAGGCCCAGCCCGACCCGCCGCACCCACGGGCCCCGACCGTGGACACTGCAACCACGAGGGGGCACTGCGACCTCCTCCCGGGTGAAATGAAACCCGAGGGCAGGCCCCCCCTCCACCAAGCAAGTAAAGCAAGCCGTTTGAGGGGGTGGCCTGGAAATGAGAGAGAAAAAGTCCTAGAGCAGCAGTGGGATAGACTGAGGCAAACTGAGCTCAGAGCTCCAGTCCCCCCTGGGGAGAGTCACGGTCCACATTTTGGGAGTTAAGAAGATAAAGGGAGTGGGAACCAGAGCCTAGCAACGGGGACAGGCCATCAGATGCCTTTTGAGGCGCTGCATTCCTCTGGCAAGAATCTCTCCGGGCCTCTGTTTCCCCCATCTTAGATGGGCTCTGGGGCAGTCGGGCGCAAAAGGACACGATAGTGTGGCGGGTCCCGGAAAGGGACTCCCCGGGCGGGGTGTTGGAGGGAGGTGGTGACGTAGCCGGACAGGACCTAAAGGAGTTGGGCAAGAGGAGCGGAGGTAGCAGGAGCGTTGGACGGCGGTGTACGCATGCGCATCCTCAGACGCAGGCGTTCTGCGCGCGCGTGCCCGAGAAGCTGACGGTCGCGCATGCGCCCTTGGTTGGCGGGAGTTTCGGAGGCGGTGACAGTGACGTAGAAGGCGGAGACCACTTGACCCCGACCAGGGAGGGTCTGCTGCAGGGGCGCAAGGCGTCCAGGAGTGACCTGGGGCTGTGGAGAGGGACCCGTGGCCTTGTGTTTCAGGTACGGAGGCTCCGGACTGGACGGGCGTCGCCCTGAGGGCGGGAAGTCACAGGCTTGTTCTCTGATGGGGCCCCGCCCGCCGCCGCACTAATCTCTTTGGCGTCGTACTCCTCGGCCCAGCTCGACCCGCCGCACCCCCGGCCCCGACCATGGACACTGGGAGGCCCCGGGGGCGCTGCGACCTCCTTCCAGGTGAAGTGAAACCCGAGGGCAGTCCCCCTTACCAACCCCATTAGAGACTTATCTGCCGAGCCAGGGGTCTAGGCTCCAGAAACAGGGGTGAGGACTAGGCAGAGGCCTGGGGTGACAGGCCTGGGTTCGAATTTCCCTTCTACCCCCAGGCTGGCTGTGTCACAAGCTTGGGCCAGGCTTTTTGCCCCTCTGAACCTCAGTTCCCCTGTCTGCAAAGTGGAGTTAATGGTGCTTACGGAGTTGTGGAGAGGATTAAGTGGAATAATGACGCAGGTAAAGCGCTTACGTAGCACAGATTCTAGCACAGAATAAGCATTTAACAGTTGACAGTTGTTGCTTTTCTAAGCTTGGATCTGTGTGATACAGTCGTTATTATCCAAGTCTGGATCTGTGTGATACGATCATAAGGACTGTGGAGGATTCAGATCCTTGACCGACCCCTCCTTGTTATCTTTTCCTTTTTGTCCCTCTGCATATATTCATATCTTTTTACTTAGCATCACCCACAGACGGATTTCTGCTGGGAGGGAGGGGACGATGAAGAGATGCCTAGGTCACATCCCTGCATTCTTCCAGTCAGTTGTTCATGACAGGCACTAGGAATACAAATACAGCCTGGCTGGGGAGACAGATATGTAAACAAATTTTATAGCCAATGCTACGAAGGCCAAGGGGCGTAGCCACCAACTCTGCCAAAGAGAAGTGATGTGAAAGCTTCATATTTGAGCTAGGTTGGGAAGGATGAATAAGTTTAACAGGTAGAAGGACAGATATGTGCAAAGATTCAGAAGTAATATAGGGAATAGGAGTGGGAGGAGAGAGCAGGAATGGGTAAATTGGGGCTAGTTTACCTAAGGTGTTGAGTACCCTTTGGAAAAGTCCCGGCAGCTGTCTAAGGAATAGACTGGGCCGGGCATGGTGGCTCAGGCCTGTAATCCCAGCACTTTGGGAGGCCGAGTCGGGCGGATCACCTGAGGTCAAGCGTTCGAGACCAGCCTGGCCAATATGGGGAAACCCCATCTCTACTAAAAATACAAAAATTAGCTGAGTGTGGTGGCGGGCACCTGTAATCCCAGCTACTCAGGAAGCTGAGGCAGGATAATTGCTTGAACCTGGGAGGTGGAAGTTGCAGTGAGCCGAGACTGCGCCACTGCACTCCAGCCTCGGCGACAGAGTGAGACTCCACCTCAAAAAAAAACAAAAACAAAGAATAGACTGGAGAGGGGCAGCTGGAGGTAGACAAACTAGTGGAGAGACTGTTAGATAGTGGCAGGGACCAGAAATTATGAGACCTGAACTAAACTAGTAACAGTGAGGCTGGGCGTGGTGGCTCACGCCTGTAATCCCAGGACTTTGGGAGGCCTAGGCTGGTTGGTCACTTGAGGCCAGGAGTTTGAGACCAGACTGGCCAACATGGGGAAACCCTGTCTCTACTAAAAATGCACAAATTAGCCAGGCATGGTGGTGCACGCCTGTAATCCCAGCTACTCAGGAGGCAGAGGCAGGAGAATCACCTGAACTGGGGAAGAGGAGGTTTCAGTGAGCCAAGATTGCGCCACTGCACTCCAGCCTGGGCAACAGAGCAAGACCGTGTCTCAAAATAATAAATAAACCAGTAACAGTGAGAATGGAGAAAAGATTTAGAGACTGTTTATAGAACAGTTAGGACTTTGGATCTGGAGAACTAAGAATGAGAAGTAATGGATGATGTGGTTTTTCTAGTTTGGAAGACCAGGTAGACCATAATGTCATCAATGGAATTAGGGACTAGTTAAACACAAAGTAACTGGGAAGTAAGGTAGGGTGTGTGTTCAGGGAGATTTGAATATTTCTAGCAATAAAGTGTATAGAAATTCAGAAGAGGAGGTGATGGCCCCTGCTGATATTCTCTGTCAGGAAGGTGGACAAGGGTAGCTCGGAGAGGCTGGAAAGCACACGGCCTAAGACTGCAGCTGAAATGTGAAGAACAGATCACTTCATTTTCCTATTTTCAGAGTTTCCCACCTAGGATGACTTCAGTGACTAGATCAGAGATCATAGATGGTAAGTACTATAGTGAAATTCAGTACCTCTTACCTTGGGTTCAGGCTTCTGAGCTATGCCCAAATCTTTCCTGGCTCCTGGTGGATTTGGAATCACATACTCATTTGCAGAGATGCTTTATTTATGTTTCCACGATCTAGGGGCATACATTGACTTTTTCCATTTTTTGCACAAATAGTTGTGGCGGGTTTGATTTTGTATTTTGACTTTTTTATAACAAATGCTAGAAAAAGGACCAGTGATGTCTAAGACTCATGATCATCAATTGGAATCAAGTCTCAGTCCTGTGGAAGTGTTTACTAAAACATCTGCCTCCCTGGAGATGCATCAAGGCGTTTCAGAGGAAAGAATTCACCTTGGCTCTAGCCCTAAAAAAGGGGAAAATTGTGATCTCAGCCACCAGGAAAGACTTCAGTCGAAGTCCCTTCATTTGTCCCCTCAAGAACAATCTGCCAGTTATCAAGACAGGAGGCAATCCTGGCGGCGATCAAGTATGAAAGAAACGAACCGGCGGAAGTCGCTGCATCCCATTCACCAGGGCATCACAGGTGGGGTGCTGTGTACACAAGGCAGTGAGGTTCCAGTTCAGATAAGAGACAGGTTCCAGCTCAGATAAGAGGCAGTGAGGTATGGCAGAAAGTGTAGGAGAATAGACATGACTTGCTACTTTATAAGTACTGATGTCGAACACCTAGTAAATGTTCAGTATTACTGCTATTTCTTTTTAAGAGACAGGATGTTGCTGTGCTGTCTAGGCTGGACTTGAACTTCTGGGCTCAAGCAGTCATCCCAGTTCCGCCTCCCAAGTAGCTGGGACTACAGGCGTGAGCCACTGCACCTGGTTTACTACTTATGTTATTAGCTGCCACAAATAAATTTCTAATTATTCAATATTCACCTGCTAGGATGAGAGACATTAAAGATTTCTTTCTGTGGTTTTCTATCTCATACCGTAAAGTGGAGCGGAAGATAGTTGGGTTGATACCTGGTTTTAGCCTTTATAACTGAAAATATCTCAGGGAAGATGCACATACAAATATCTAGAGTGGGCCATGCCTGTAATCCTAGCACTTTGGGAGGCAGGAGGATTGCTTGAGTCCAGGAGTTTGAGGACAACCTAGGCAAAATGGCAAGACCCCATCTGTACAAAAAGTTTTTTAAAAAATAGCAGGGCATGGTGGCACGTACCTGTAGTCCCAGCTACTGGAGAGAGGCTGAGGCAAGAGGATTACTTGGGCCCAGGAATTCAAGGCAGCAGTGAGCTATGATTGTGTCACTCAATCTATGCTGGGTGACAAAGTAAGACCCCTGTCTCTAAAAAATTTTGTCTCTTTTTCCCTACCCCCTCTCTCTTCCCTCCTCCCTTGCTGCACCCCCCACCCCGCCTCACTTTCTCTCTCTCTCTCTCTCTCTCTCTCTCTCTCTGTGTGTGTGTGTGTATCTAGAGTGAAAAACTTAGTTTTTAGGGATGCTATACAGAATGTGATTTGTGTCATTTTGTGTGAATTTACAATAGTAACTATATCTTAGTAAGCATCAAAGTACAGAATATAACGTGGAAAGGCTTGCATATTTCAGGAAGACTATACTAGCTCTGTGGTGTTGAGTAAATTACTTAACCTTCTTTGCCTTAAGGTCCTCATCAGCAGCTTAGAGGTGAAATAGTACCTATCTTATATAACACAGTATTTGGCAGATAGTAAGCCCTTAAATGTTAAGCTATTGTGATTAGTTTTAAGGTATCATCCCATTTCCAAGTGGTCTGATGCACAGAAGGAAATCTGGGTAAAGATAGCCACTTAGCACATCAGAAAATTGCTGCCACAAGGCCCATGTACTTTAGTCCTTAGATGTGCTGAGAAAACATCAGTGCATCCCAAGATTAGCCCTACCTTTAGCTCTATGCCAGAGCATTTAGACTTAAACAGAAAAGCACCAATGTAATAAGACTGGTTATTGCCTGGTTATTTCTGGCAACTTGCCAGGTTTCCTTGGTTATAGGCAGAAAGTATCCTGTTTTTCTTGACTAACAGCAGTGACAATTAAGAGACAAGAACTTTAAAAACACAACCAGCTGAACCTAGAGGGCAAAAAGACATGTAGCTCTCATAATTCACAAGGCAAAATTCCTTTGCTATGTAATAATTGTTTTCAAATGGACATAATTTTAAAAAACGGTATCTACATCTTGCAATTGGTTAGGGATTCAGTTGCATAATTATGTAAAATGCTCACCCAGTTCAGTCTGATAACTCACTGTATGACCTTGGGCAAGTTACCTTTCACTTTGTGCCTGTGTCATTATCTGTCATCTGAATGGAATTCATAGGATACTTGCCTCAAGGTTTAATGAAATATGTATGTAGCATTTCATAAAATCCTTTTTATATAGCAAGTGTTCAAAAAATGTTAGCTATTAATGCTATTATTAGGTCATTATAGAGAGGCAGTGTGGTAATAGTGGGAAAAACACAGATATTAGTGACAGACTTGGGTTTGAATTCTGGCTCCACCAATTTCCAGTTTCTGGCCTCAAACAAGTCATTTCCCCTCAGAGCTGCAGTTTTCCCATTTGTAAAATGGAACTTTATAATAGTACTCTTACAGTACAAAGTGTTTAAAGCACATTGCAGTGCCTGTCTTATAAAAATGCTCAAATGTGGCCAGGCACGGTGGCTCACACCTGTAATCCCAGCACTTTGGAAGGCCAAGGCGGGCAGATCACCTGAGGCCAGGAGTTCAAGACCAGCCTGGCCAACATGGGGAAGCCCTGTCTCTACTAAAAATATAAAAAATTGCCTGGGTTTGGTGGCGCATGCTTGTAGTCCCAGCTACTGCAACCTCTCGGCTCACTGCAGCCTCTGCCTCCTGGGCCCTTTTGATTCTTGTGCCTCAGCCTCTGGAGTAGCTAGGATTACAGGCGCATGCCACCACTCCTGGCTGATTTTTCTGTTGTTAGTAGAGACAGGATTTCACCATGTTGTCCAGGCTGGTCTCCAGCTCGTGGTCTCAAGTGATCCCATGCCTTGGCCCCAGAGTGTTAGGACTATAGGCGTGAGCCACCGTAGCCAGCCAATACAAAGATTCCTATAACTTTTTTTTTTTAAAGTTTGGATGCACAAATGGGTAAACTTCATTCCTCAGTGATCCTGCAAAAATTAGAATTCTGTCTTTAACTAAAGAAGGCTATTCTTGCCTTAAGTTGGATTTATCAAGAGGGAGGACACTTTTTAGTTTTGTTAGTTGCTAACTATCCATCTCCTTAAATGTGGCTATGTTTTATGTTAGAGCTCAGCCGGTCTATCAGTGTCGATTTAGCAGAAAGCAAACGGCTTGGCTGTCTCCTGCTTTCCAGTTTCCAGGTGAGGTTCTTGTAGCTGGGAAATGTTTTTGTGTTTGTTAACTGCTATTGTGACGATCTTTTTTTTTTTAAGATGGATTCTGATTCTGTCGCCTAGGCTGGAGTGCAGTGGTATGATCTTGACTCACTGCAACCTCCACCTCCCAGGTTCAAGTGATTCTCCTGCCTCAGCCTCCCGAGTAGCTGGGACTACAGGCACGTGCCACCATGCCCAGCTAATTTTTGTACTTTTAGTAGAGATGGGATTTCACTGTGTTGGCCAGAATGGTCTCGATCTCCTGACCTCCTGATCCGCCCGCCTCGGCCTCCTAAAGTGCTGGGATTTCAGGCATGAGCCACCGTATCCAGCCCTTAATTTTTTGTATTTTAGTAAAGATGAGGTTTCACCGTGTTGCCCAGGCTAGTCTTGAACACCTGAGCTCAGGCAGTCCACCCACCTCGGCCTCCCAAAGTGCTAGGATTACAGGTGTGAGCCACCGCGCCCAGACTTTTTTTAAGTTGTATTGTGTATTATGTGGCTACCAGGTACTTACATCAGTTTAGATAAGCAGGTAATTTGTATGAATTAAATAACCTTTTTTTTTTCCTAACGGAAAGTCAAAATCTATAGTCCAAGCAACAAAGGATTTTTTTGTTTGTTTGTTTTTTGTTTTTTTGAGATGGAGTCTCGCTCTATCAGCAGCCTGGAGTGCAGTGGCACAATCTTGGCTCACTGCAACCTCCGCCTCCCAGGTTCAAGAAGTTCTCCTGCCTCACCCTCCCGAGTAGCTGGGACTACAGGCATGCACCACCATGCCCAGCTAATTTTTTTTGTATTTTTAGTAGAGACGGGGTTTCACCATGTTGGCCAGGATGGTCTCCATCTCCTGACCTTATGATCCGCCTGCCTCAGCCTCCCAAAGTGCTAGGATTACAAAGAGGTTTTTTTTTTTTATTATTATTTTTTCTTATCTTTTTATTTGTTTCTGTGAAAAGTCTTATGTGTAAAAATTAAATCATATTTAGTATTTAGTTTCATATTTATTAAACATCATAAAGTGACATAAATTTAGGACTGGCCTGGAAATTTTTGGTGGTTGTACTAAAAATGCTTTTCTTTATTTAGTTCTCTATTCAGAAACTTGAACCTTTCCTAAGGGACACTAAGGGCTTCAGTCTTGAAAGTTTTAGAGCCAAAGGTAAGTTGCTAACAGATAAGTGAGCTTTGACCCTGGGCAGTCAAAGCTTTGCTCACAGCAGCCCCATTTACAGAAGCTGCTGCCTTATAAAACTAGCTCCCCC
>NW_012101477.1:5128994-5130538 GCF_000951045.1 Mandrillus leucophaeus
ACCATGTTGGCCAGGATGGTCTTGATCTCTTGACCTCGTGATCTGCCCACCTTGGCCTCCCAAAGTGCTGGGATAATAAGCATGAGCCACGGCGCCCAGCCTGGTTTTCTTTTTCTAATAAAGAGATGGGGGTTCACTATGTTGCTTAGGCTGTGCTGGGCTCAAGCAATCCTCCTGCCTTAGCCTCCTAAGTAGCTGGGACTACAAGCACTATGCCTGGCTATGCCCGTAATTTTTTATTTGCCTCCTTGTTTCGTATTACTCTCTTGCCTATTGCCTGAGTTTTTTTTTTTTTTTTTTTTTGAGATAGAGTCTCATTCTAGCCCAGGCTGGTGTGCAGTGGCACCATCTCAGCTCACTGCAACCTCTGCCTCCCAGGTTCAAGCGATTCCCCTGCCTCAGCCTCCTGAGTAGCTGGGATTACAGGCGTGCACCACCACACCCAGCTAATTTTTGTATTTTTAGTGGAGTCAGAGTTTCATCATGTTGGCCTGGCTGGTCTCAAACTCCTGACCTCAAGTGGTCCGCCTGCCGTGGCCTCCAAAAGTGCTGGGATTACAGGTGTGAGCCACTGTGCCCAGCCTCAGATACACCTTTTAAACTGCTTTTTCACAGGTCATTTATAGAAATATCATAAATGTCATAAAGGCTTGGCACAGTGGTTTACTTACGCCTATAATCCCAGGACTTTGGGAGGCTGAGGCAGGCGAATCACTTGAGCCCAGGAGCTGGAGACCAGCCTAGGCAACATGGTAAAACCCCATCTCTACAGAAAATACAAAAATTAGCTGGGCATGGTGGTGCTGCCTGTATTCCCAGCAAATAGGGAGGCTGAGGCGGGGGTTATATTGCTTGAGCCCAGAAGGTGGAGGTTGCAGTGAGCTGAGATCACACCACTGCACTTCAGCCTAGGTGACAAAGCGAGAGTCTGTCTAAATAAATAGATAAAAATGAGTTGTCTTTCATTTTATCTATACCTACCAGAAAAAAAAGATACAGTCTTTCTACATACTTAACTCCACACTTTTGGGTGGGCTTGAGGACCAACATGTAACAGCAGACCCTAGAGCTGAGACTACCTTAATATACCTTTGTCAGCATCTCACTGTGAAAATGTATATTTTCTTTATTTTATGACACGTAAATTTGTTCTGTCTAGCATCTTCTCTTTCTGAAGAATTGAAACATTTTGCAGACGGACTAGAAACTGATGGAACTCTACAAAAATGTTTCGAACATTCAAATGGGTAAGAGCAGTTCCCCTTCTGTCCTAAATTATGATTGAATTAAGACTTTTGGCTGGGCGCTGTGGCTAACGCCTGTAATCCCAACACTTTGGGAAGCCGAGGTGGGCAGATCACAAGGTCAGAAGATCAAGACCATCTTAGCTAACATGGTGAAACCCTGTCTCTACTGAAAATACAAAAAAAAAAAAAATTAGCCAGGCGTGGTGGCGGGCACCTGTAGTCCAAGCTACTCGGGAGGCTGAGGCAGGAGTATGGCATGAACCCAGGAGGCGGAGCTTGCAGTGAGCCAAGATTGGG
>NW_012101477.1:5133958-5134736 GCF_000951045.1 Mandrillus leucophaeus
GATCTTGGCTCACTGCAGCCTCTGCCTCCTGGGTTCAAGCAGTTCTCCTGCCTGAGCCTGCCAAGTAGCTGGAAGCCACCATGCCTGGCTAATTTTTGTATTTTTAGTAGAGAAGAGGTTTCACCATGTTGGCCAGGCTGGTCTTGAATTCCTTACCTCAAGTGATCTGCCCACCTTGGCCTCCCAACGTGCTGGGATTACAGGCATGAGCCACTGTGTCCAGCCCCCCACTTTTTTTAACTTGCAAGAATATATGCTTATGAAGCTCAGGTGGTATGAAAGTGGAAAATAATCTTCCCTTCCACTCTGACCCCCAGTCTCAGTTCCTCTCCCCAAATGTAACTATGGTCACCAGTTTCTTGTGTATCCTTGCAGAAATATTTATTGCTTTCTTTTTCTTTTTTTTGAGATGGAGTTGCACTCCATCTATTTCTAGTATTTCTAGTAGAGACAGGGTTTTGCCATGTTGGCCAGGCTGGTCTCGAACTCCTGACCTCAGGCAATTCACCCACCTCAGCATCCCAAAGTTCTGCGATTATAGCAGTGAGGCACTGTGCCTGGCCTTTTTGGTTTCCCTTCCCTCCCCTCCCTTTCCTTTCCTCTTTTTTTTTTTTTTTTTTTTTTTTTTTTTTTTTTTTTTTTTTTTTTTTTTAGGCGGAGTCTTGCTCTCTTGCCAAACTGGAGTGCAGTGATGCAATCTCGGCTCACTGTAACCTTTACCTCCCAGGTTCAAGCAATTCTCCTGCCTCACCCTCCCGAGTAGCTGGGACTACAGGCA
>NW_012101477.1:5137275-5148889 GCF_000951045.1 Mandrillus leucophaeus
GGCCAGGCTGGTCTCGAGCTCCTGACCTCAAGTATTCCACCTGCCTCGGCCTCCCAAAGTGCTGGGATTACAGACATGAGCCACTGCACCCGGCTTATTTATTTATTTTTTTTTAATTTTTGTTTTTTGAGACAGAGTCTTGCTCTGTTGCCCAGGCTGGAGTGCAATGGCACGATCTTGGCTCACTGTAACCTCCGCCTCCCCGGCTCAATCTGTTCTCCTGCCTCAGCCTCCCGAGTTGCTGGGATTACAGGTGTGCCCCACCATGCTCGACTTATTTTTTGTATTTTTATAGAAATGAGGTTTCACCATGTTAGCCAGGCTGATCTGGAACTCCTGACCCCAGGTGATCCACCCGTTTGAGCCTCCCAAAGTGCTGGGATTACAGGCGTGAGCCACCACGCCCGGCCAAGAGACATGGAGTTTTTAAGCAAGGAAAAAAAATTAGAGAAATATTTTAAGAAAGGTTAATCTGGCCATGATGTGAATTGGAATTGATAAGTGAAACAGAATATAAAGAGACCACTTAGAAAGCTATTACCTAGCTATTACCTATAGCTTAGAAAGCTATTACCTAGTGCAAGCTGGGCACGGTTGCTCGTACCTGTAATCCCATCTGTTTGGGAGGCCGAGGCAGGCGGATCACAAGGTCAGGAGATCGAGACCATCCTGGCTAACACGGTGAAACCCTGTCTCTACTAAAAATACAGAAAATTAGCTGGGCATGTTGGTGGGCGCCTGAGGCTGAGGCAGGAGAATGGCGTGAACCTGGGAGGCGAAGCTTGCAGTGAGCCAAGATAGCGTCACTGCACTCCAGCCTGGGTGACAGAGCGAGACTTCATCTCAGGAAAAAAAAAAAAAAAGAAAGCTATTACCTAGTGGAAAAGTGAAATAGAGTCCAACATTAAGTATTTTTTGAAAGGCAAAAATCATGTAAGGGGGTCTGGGCATGGTGGCTCCCACCTGTAACTGAGGTGGGAGGATCACTTGAGCCCAGGAGTTTGAGACCTGGGCAACATGAAGAGACTGCATCTCTACTAAAAATAAATAAAAGACTGGGTGCGGTGGCTCACACCTGTAATCCCAGCACTTTGGGAGGCTGAGGTGGGTGGATCATGAGGTCAGGAGTTCGAGACCAGCCTGGCCAACATAGTGAAACCCCATCTCTACCAAAAATACAAAAATTAGCTGGGTGTGGTGGTGGGCGCCTGTCATCCCAGCTACTCTGGAGGCTGAGGCAGGAAAATCACTTGAACCCGGGAGGCGGAGGTTGCAGCAAGCTGAGATTGAGCCACTGTACTCCCGCCTGGGTGACAGAGCCAGACTCCGTCTCAAAAATAAATAAATAGCCGGGCGCTGTTTCTCACGCCTATAATCCCAGCACTTTGGGAGGCTGAGGCAGGCAGATCACCTGAGGTCGGGAGTTTGAGACCAACCTTACCAACATGGAGAAACCCCATCTCTACTAAAAATACAAAAGTAGCCGGGTGTGGTGGTGCATGCCTGTGATCCCAGCTACTCTGGAGGCTGAGGTAGGAGAATCTGTTGAACCAGGGAGGCAGAAGTTTCAGTGAGCCGAGATTGTGCCATTGCACTCCAGCCTGGGCAACAAGAGCGAAACTCTGTATCAAATAAATAATTTATAAGCAATTATATTAAAGCAAATATTTCTTGAAAGATTTATGTCGTAATCCTATCTGTTTTCCAGAAAAGCATCAGATTTTTCTCTGGAAGCATCTGTGGCTGAGATGAAGGAATACATAACAAAGTAAGTTAACCTTTGTTAGAAAATCTAAATTCATTCTCCTATCTGGGGAAATTAACTAACTTGGAAAAAATGAATAGTAAGCATTGTATTTGGAGAGTCAGCATTAGTGCACCAATACTAGAAGTTAGAAGGCTCGTATTGAGATTTTTATGGACTCTACTAATGATCAGTTTCACAGAATGGAATCTAGAGAACACAAATATTAATTTGACTTGAAGAACTGAGGTTTGGTATGATTAAATATCCTCTGAATTGGTCAGGCTTTCTAATCCTGTAATGACCTTCAACTCACATTTTATATCTAGATTGTACACCTAACATACTTATTGTTACTGTGAGTGATTCAGAATAAGATTATAAAAATTAACTGAATTTTTTTTCCTCATTCTTATAGGTTTTCTTTAGAACGTCAGATTTGGGATCAGCTCTTGGTGCACTACCAGCAGGAGGCTGAAGAGATATTGTCCAGGTTAGCTCTATGAACTGTAAAAACTGTCTTTAAAAACCTTATGGAGTTTGATTGGGGTTTATTTCAGTTCTGTTAGTACAAATCGAAAGATGAATCCTTTCTCACAGGCCAGTAAGCTAATCAAATTCTGTAGTGTGTATTAGCACTCTCTGACCATAAACGGGAGGTGAGTGAGAGGAAGGAAGAATTGGTGTCACTATTTTCGGTCCAAAACACAATTGCTTCTGTTCTGTGTCCTTGGCTACCATTTCATATCCTGGGGGAGACAGGCACATCTCTACCTTGTACCTGGCAGCCTGGGGCTGGGCCAAGAACAGTAATCAAGGGGCTTCAGTGAGCACATGGCCTATGAGCTGCATGTTTGGGGGATGCCCTTGGCCAGGGCCTTCTTGGAAACAGAAAGACATGAAAGTGGGTGATGAGGAGGATGTGAGGAAAGAGAGGATCTTTGGGTCTTGAAGGTAGAGGAAAAGTAGGAAAGTGCTAGGTGTTTTGTTTGTTTGTTTGTTTGTTTTGTTTTGTTTTGGAGATAGACTCTCACTCTGTTGCCCAGGCTGGAGTGCATGGTGCTATCTCAATTCACTCCACCTCCCGTGTTCAAGCAATTCTCCTGCCTCAGCCTCCTGAGTAGCTGGGACTACAGGTGTGTGCCATGATGCCTGGCTAATTTTTGTATTTTTAGTAGAGACAGGATTTCACCATGTTGGCCAGGCTGGGCTGGGTGTTTTTTGTTGTTTTTTTGTTTGTTTTTTTGCTCTGTTGCCCAGGCTGGAGTGCAGTGGCACGATCTCAGCTCACTGCAGCCTCCACCTCCCAGGTTCAAGCAATTCTCCTGCCTCAGCCTCCTGAGTAGCTGGGATTGCAGGCATGTTCCACCACACCATGGTTTTGCCATGTTGGCCAGGCTGGTCATGAACTCCTGGCCTCAAGTGATCTGCCTATCTTGGCCTCCCAAAGTGTTGAGATTACAGGTGTAAGCCACGGCACCTGGCCAGAAAATGCTAGATTTTTACTTAGATGAACATTTAAGCCATGGTTTTAAGCTTTTTTTTTTTTTTTTTTTTTTCAAAATAAAATCTCAGCTAGAATCCCAACGACAAAATGTTAGTCAAAACCCTAATTGCAGAAGTGGCCTCTCAGTAGAGAGGGTCTCTGAGGACCATGGTTTGAAAAACTTTCCCAGTCCAGGTAATGATGGTTATCAGTTACTTTTCACCCCTTACATACTCTGTTTATGAAGAAAGATAATGTGTAAGATGCCAGTTTCATATAAAAACTTTTGTGGCAAAGCTTATAGGTTAAAAGGAATGGTTCTAGAAGCAGACTGTCTGTTCAGACTCTAACTGTTCCTTAGTTTTGTGACCTTGGGCAAATCACTTAGTCTTGAATGAGCCTGAGGTTCCTCATTTGAAAATGGGGATGATATTAGTACCTTCCTCATTGGGTTATTGTAAGTGTCAAATTAGGTTAAATGTAAAGTACCCAGTAGTGTCTGGCACCTACTTAGCCCTCAGTAAATTGTAGTAGTTGTTGTTATTAAAGTTGTTGTTCATCAGTTTTCATGAACTCTCAGTCCTGTTCAGTTATTTTAGATAATTGAGGTAGGCCAGCGTGTTTTGGTAAACAATCATAGGCCCTGACTTTAGGATAGCAAGCTTTGGCTTCACTCTCTCCCAAGTATAGTCTTTCTGGTATATGGACCTTACTATTAAGTGGATTCAACTGACTGGAAGCTTCTGGCATTTCCTGGAGTCCAGAGGTATAAAGACATGAATACTAGACAGTTGTTTCAGAACTTCTTGTTAAGGCCAGGCGCGGTGGCTCATGCCTGTAATTCTAGCACTTTGGGAGGCCGAGGCAGGTGGATCACAAGTTCAGGAGTTCGAGACCAGCCTGGCCAACATGGTGAAACCCCATCTCTACTAAAAATACAAAAAATTAGCTGGGCATGGTGGCAGGCGCCTGAAATCCCAGCTACTCGGGAGGCTGAGAAAGGAAAATCGCTTGAACCCGGGAGGCAGAGGTTTCAGTGAGCCGAGACCACGCCACTTCATTCCAGCCTAGGCAACAGAGTGAGACTCAGTCTCAAAAAAAAAACTTCCTGTTAAGAGAGCCTATACCTAGTGTAGAGTTGAGGAATACTGATTCAGCTTTGTAGGATAATCTTTGGTAGCTCTTCCAGAAAATAATTACAAAATCCCTCGAAAGCACTTTTGTTTTGTTTTTAGAGGATCAGCTGAGGCCAAAATTACTGAGGTCAAAGTGGAACCTATGACATATCGTGGGTCTTCTCAGAATGAAGTTCTTAATACAAAGCCTGACTACCAGAAAATATTACAGAACCAGAGCAAAGTCTTTGATTGTATGGAGTTGGTGGTAAGTGGGCTCATGTTTATTTGGTTGAGTTATCCAGCTTGCCACCTTGTAATCCTTGGAAATTAAAAGACCTGGAGAATATGTATAAGTGTAAGTTGAATAAGTATATTCAGCTCTACCTTGGGAAAACATGGAGAGACAATTAAAAAATAATAAACAGGCCGGGTGCGGTGACTCACACCTGTAATCCCAGCACTCTGGGAGGCCGAGGTGGGCGGATCACGAGGTCAGGAGTTCGAGACCAGCCTGGCCAACATGGTGAAACCCCATCTCTACTAAAAATACAAAAAATTAGCCGGGCGCCTGTGGTCCCAGCTACTCAGGAGGCTGAGGCAGGAGAATGGCGTGAACCCAGGAGGCAGAGGTTGCAGTGAGCCGAGATCGCGCCACTACACTCCAGCCTGGGTGAGAGCGAGACTCCGTCTCAAAAAAAATAAAAAATAAAAAAATAAAAAAAATGAATATATAGTGGTAAATGCTGATGAAGCAGGTAAGAGGGAAGGACAGTATAGGGAGGTTGATGGGTTGCTATTTTATATAGCAAGGTTATTGAAGGCCCCTTTGAGGTGCCATTTTAACAGACTTGAAGGAAATGAACCATGAGGACATTTGAGGGAATAGTATTGTGTCAATCCAGGTATTAACAGCAAGCAGATGGTATTTGAAAGGACAATTCAATGAGAGTTTATTTTCAAAAAAGCTAAATAGATATGGGTATTGGAGAACCACAAGGGTTAGTAGAGTAACCTGGGGCTTATAGGCAGCAGAGCTCTTACTCCCCCTAGGCCTGAAAGGGAGGAGGGAGTAGCAGTTACTGTGGCACCTAATGGGAGAAAGTCACATAGTTAGCTGATTTGAGAGAGCCAACTCAAGATGACTCGTTCAGCTCCTTCCCACTTAGGCGTCCTGTTGGTAGAGATTACACGGGTCAGCCTCCTGGAGCATAGAGCAACCTGGAGAAGAATGTGGTGTGACTTTGGAGGAACAAACAGAGTATGTGGCATAAGCATTCCAGGCTGAAAGAACAGCAAGCCCAAAGCTCCTGAACAAGAGCTTGCTTGTCGGGTTTGAGGAACATCCAAGAAGCCATGGACCTTTACAGCTCACGGCTGTCTTTTTTCTGCAGATGGATGAGCTGCAAGGGTCAGTGAAACAGCTGCAGGCCTTTATGGAGGAAAGTACCCAGTGCTTCCAGAAGGTGTCAGTACAGCTTGGTAAGCTTGTCTCTTGAGGGGACCAGAGTTTGGGCTGTTTTCCATCTGATAGCTTTTGGGATACAAACTGCCCTTCAAAGCCTATGGTCCAAGAGGGTAAGACCTATATGAGGTGATTTGTTTTTCTCCCCACAATAAATAGTATGTTATTGATACATACTATTTGATAGGAAATTTCTAGATGTAAATTCTACAGAAGCACAGTAGACTGAAAATTAAATCCCCATGAAATATGTTGTTGTTCTGGTAAATCCAAGACTTAAGAAATACCCACCCATTGCTTTTTCCCTCCTCATTTCTCAAGAATTCACTAAGTGACACTGACATCACTCCTCCCTAGCTTTTCCTGACCTCCTCTCAGCCCTTAATTATTTGCTATATGTACCTTCATTTTCTTTCTTTTTTTTTTTTTTTTTTCTTTTTTTTGAGGCAAAATCTCACTCTTGCTCTCATCCAGGTTGGAGTGCAGTGGTGCAATGACTGCACAGCTCACTGCAGCCTAAACCTGATAGGCTCAAGCGGTCCTTTCACCTCAGGCTCCCAGAGTAGCTGGGACTAAAAGCGTGCACCACCACACCCAGCTAAATTTTTAATTTTTTTGTAGAGATGGTCCAGGCTGTGTTGTCCAGGATGGTCTTCAACTCCTGGGCTCAAGTGATCCTCCTGCCTTGGCCCCCCAGAGTGCTGGGATTACAAGTGTGAGCCACTGCGCCTGACCATCATTTTGTTTGTTTGTTTGTTTATTTGTTTTGAGAAGGAGTTTCGCTCTTGTTGCCCAGGGTAGAGTGCAATGGCGAGATCTCGGCTCACTGCAACCTCTGCTTCCTGAGTTCAAGTGATTCTCCTACCTCAGCCTCCCGAGTAGCTGGGATTATAGGCATGCTCCACCACGCCCGGCTAATTTTGTATTTTTAGTAGAGACGGGGTTTCTCCATGTTGGTCAGGCTGGTCTCGAACTCCTGACTTCAGGTGATCCACCTGCCTCGGCCTCCCAAAGTGCTGGGATTACAGGCTTGAGCCACTGCGCCCGGCCTCCATCTTCTTACTGATCATGTTGTATTGTGATTGTAGTGGTAGCTGGCTTTTATTTTTCAGACAGTCTCGCTCTGTTGCCCAGGCTAGAGTGCAGTGCCATGATCTTGGCTCCCTGCAACCTCCGCCTCCTGAGTTCAAGATACTCTCCCACCTCATTCTCCTGAGTAGCTGGGATTACAGGCATGTGCCACCATACCTGGCTAATTTTTGTATTTTTAGTAGAGATAGGTTTTCACCACGTTGGTCAGGGTGATCTTGAACTTCTGACCGCAAGTGATCCACCCACTTTGGCTTTCCAAAGTGTTGGGATTACAGACATGAACCACCCTTTTTTTTTTTTTTTTTTTTTAAGATAGGGTCTTGCTCTGTCGCCCAGGCTGGAATACAGGGGTGCAGTCATGACTCATTGCAGCCTCAACTTTCTGGGCTCCCAGCTGATCCTCTTGCCTCCCATGTAGCTGGAGGATCATGCTAGGACCATGCTAGGCTAATTTTTTTTTTTTTTTTTTTTTTTTTTTGTAGAGACAAGGTCTTACTGTGTTGCCCAGGCTAGTCTCAAACTTCAAACAGTCCTCCTGCCTTGGTTTCCCAAAGTGCTGGGATTACAGGCGTGAGCCACCTTGCCCAGCTGTGGTAAGATGACAGTTCTTACCAAATTGTCATCTCCTTGAGGCCAGAGACTCTCTTATTTGTCTTTGTAATGCCCTTCCATGTCTGGCACAATGTCCATACATTAAGTTTTCAATAAATGTTATGTTATTTCAATTGAAATTTATTTTTTTGGCCTCTTTTCTCTGCAGGGAAGAGAAGCTTGCAACAATTAGATCCCTCACCAGCTCGAAAACTGTTGAAGCTTCAGCTGCAGAACCCACCTGCCACACGTGGATCTGGATCTTGTCAGTGACCTTATGAGCTTTCCTGCCACAAGTTGCCCAAGAGGAGGAAGAATGGGAAGAGTGCCCCAGCACTTGGAGACTGCGTGATTTCTGCTCTGTTGCCTTTGAAGATAACTGGCTGGACTGACTATAGAGTACTTTGACTTTTTTCAAAAAGTGATGGAATTTGTACGTCAAATGAATATTGTATAGACGTTTTTCCCAGGAATGTACAAAATTCTTGAAAGTTCAAACTTCTTTTTTGAAATGCTCTTCAGATCCAGTGGCCCATTCTTTTATCTTTATCCTATGAAGATGTTTTTCAGGTTTTGAAACAATCCAAAAATCATTTAGGACCAAGTCTAAGGAAACATTTTAGTGGCCATCTTGGATTCTGGTTGTAAAGGAATGATACTAATTTTCTAGCATGGCTCTGAAGGTGATTTTAGGTAGAAGAGTTTTGAGGCTGGGCATAGTGGCTCACGCCTGTAATCCTAGCACTTTGGGAGACTGAGGCGGGTGGATTGCTAGAGCCCAGAGGTTCAAGACCAGCCTGAGAAATAAGCTGAAACCCTGTCTACAAAAAATACAAGAAGTTAGCTGGGTGTGGTGGCATGCGCCTGTAGTGCCAGCTACTCAGAAAGCTGAGGTGGGAGGATTGCTTGAGCCCAGGAGGTTGAGGCTGCAGTGAGCTCTAATTGCGCCAGTGCACTCCAGCCTGAGCAACAGAGTGAGACAGTGTCTTAAAAAAAAATTAAAAATTGTTAAAAAAAAATGGAAAAGTTTTGAGCATTGTTTGCATCATTGGGATACATATGTCACTTCACAAGATGTTCAATTTGAAGGAAATACCACTCATTCTCTATATCCTGTTGTCTGTAGTGTGCTTCCGTTTTTAATATTGAGTTGACCTCCTAAATCCTAGATTCATGACAAGAAAGACTAAGTACTACTATTCATTGTTCTATTTGTTTATAATCTGTATTGTAAACTTGCACATAATTAAAAGCTTTCCCTTGTCTTTATCTGTGTTTTGAGTGTATAAACAAAAAGGGAGTACTGGGCACGGTGGCTTATGCCAATAATCCCAGCACTTTGGGAGGCCTAGGCGGGCAGATTGCCTGAGCTCAGGAGTTCACGACCAGCCTGGGCAACATAGTGAAACCCTGTCTCTACTAAAAAAAAAAAAAAAAAAAATTAGCTGGGCATGGTGGCATGCACCAGTAAGTAGTTCCAGCTACTCAGAGGGCTGAGGCAGGAGAATTGATTGAACCCGGGAGGCGGAGGTTGCAGTGAGCCAAGATCACACCACTGCACTCCAGCCGGGGCAAAAGAGCGAGACTCCATCTCAAAAAAAAGGGAGGGCAGGGCCCAGTGGCTCACACCTGTAACCCCAGCACTTTGGGAGGCCAAGGTGGGCAGATCAGGAGGTCAGGAGTTCAAGACCAGACTGCCCAACATAGTGAAACACCGTCTCTATTAAAAATACAAGAATTACTTTGGGAGGCCGAGATGGGCAGATCATGAGGTCAGGAGATCGAGACCATGCTGGCTAACATGGTGAAACCCCGTCTCTACTAAAAATACAAAAAAAAATTAGCCGGGCATGGTGGCAGGCGCCTGTAGTCTCAGCTACTCGGGAGGCTGATGCAGGAGAATGGCATGAACCTGGGGGGCGGAGCTTGCAGTGAGCCGAGATTGTGCCACTGCACTCCAGCCTGGGCGACAGAGCGAGACTCCGTCTCAAAAAAAAAAATTAGCCGGCTGTGTTGGTGCACATCTGTAATCCCAGCTACTTGGGAGGCTGAGGCAGAAGAATTGCTTGAACTTGGGAGGTGGAGGTTGCAGTGAGCTGAGATCATGCCATTGCACTCCAGCCTGGGCGACAGAGTGAGACTCGATCTCAAAAAAAAAGGGAGGGCTGGGCATGGTGGCTCACACCTGTAATCCCAGCACTTTGGGAGGCCGAGGCAGGTGGATCACTTGAGATCAGGAGTCCGAGACCACCCTGGCCAACATGGTGAATTCCCATATCTACAAAAAATACAAAAAAAATAGCCAGATATGGTGGCACATACCTGTAATCCCAGCTACTTGGGAGGCTGAGGCAGAAGAATCACTTGAACCCAGGAGGCAGAGCTTGTGCCACTGCACTCATGGGCAGTGCTTTATCCTGGGCGAAAAGGCAAGACTCTGTCTCAAAAAACAAAACAAACAAACAAAAAAAAGAGTAGGAGGGTTTAACAGAAAATAGGATTCTTTGCCAAGATGCTGAAGTGAACAGTAGTGTTGAGCTATACCTCTGCATTAATTACCAGTAGAACACCAACTAGGCCAGGCACTTTGGGAGGCTGAGGTGAGTGGTCGCTTGAGCCCAGGAGTTTGAGGCCAGCCATGAGCAGCATGCCGAAACCCAGTCTACAAAAAATACAAAAATTGGCTGAGAGTGGTGGTGCATACCTGTATTTCCAGCTACTTGGGAGGCTGAAGTGAGAGGATCAATTGAGCCTGGAAGGCCAAGGCTGCAGCAAGACATGATCGTAGTACTGCATTCCAGCCTGGGCAACAAAGTGAGACCCTATCTCAAAATTAAAAAAATTAAAAATAAATAAAAATAAAAATAAAAAAGGGCCGGGCGCGGTGGCCCACACCTGTAATCCCAGCACTTTGGGAGGCCGAGGCGGGTGGATCATGAAGTCAGGAGATCAAGACCATCCTGGCTAACATGGTGAAACCCCATCTCTACTAAAAACACAAAAAATTATCCAGGCATGGTGGCAGGTGCCTGTAGTCCCAGCTACGTGGGAGGCTAAGGCAGGAGAACGGTGTCAACTCAGGAGGCGGAGCTTGCAGTGAGCCAAGATCACGCCACGGCACTCCAGCCTCGGCAACAGAGTGAGACTCCATCTCAAAACAATAAATTAATTAAATTAATTAAATTAAAAAGCCACACACACACACAAAAACCCACCATCTAATTTATTACTTATGTTTCTTATTCTGGCCAGGCATGGTGACTCATACCTGTAATCCAGCATTTTGAGAAGCTGAAGTAGAGATCACTTGAAACTAGGAGTTCGAGATCAGCCTAGGCAAGACGGTGAGACCCCCATCCCTTCAAAAATTTTAAAAATTAGCCAGGCTTGATGGTGTGTGCCTATAGTGCTCATGCCTGTAGTCCCAGCTACTCAGGAGGCTGGGGCAGGAAGATCCCTTGAGCTCAGGAGTTCAAGGCTGCAGCGAGCTATGATTGTGCCACTGCACTCCAGCCTGGACAACAGCAAGACCCTGGCTCAAAAGCTAACTAACTAACTAACTAACTAAATAAATAAATAAATAAATAAATCCAGGCAGTAGGTGCCATGGCACGCTTATGGCTCACTGGACCCTCAACCTCCTGAGCTCAATCAATTCTTCCACCTCAGCCTTCCAAACAGCTGGGACTACAGGTGTGCACCACCACATCTGACTAATTTTTGTTTTGTTTGAGAGGAGTCTCCCTCTGTTGCCCAGGCTGGAGTGCAGCAGTGCCATCTCGGCTCACTCCAACATCTGCCTCCTGGCTTTAAGTGATTCTCCTGCCTCAGCCTCCTGAGTGCATGGGATTACACACACGCACCACCACACCCAGCTAATTTTTGTATATTTAGTAGAGATGGGGTTTCACCATGTTGTCCAGGCTGGTCTTGAACTTCTGACTTTAGGTGAGCCACCCGTCTTAGCCTCCCAAAGTGCTGGGATTACAGGCATGAGCCACTGCACCTGACCTAACCTTTTTTTAGATGGAGTCTTGCTCTGTCACCCAGGCTGGAGTGCAGTGGTGCGATCTCAGCTCACTGCAAGCTCCGCCTCCCGGGTTCACACCATTCTCCTGCCT
>NW_012101477.1:5148939-5151031 GCF_000951045.1 Mandrillus leucophaeus
GTAGCTGGGACTACAGGCGCCCGCCACCATGCCTGGATAATTTTTTTTGTATTTTTAGTAGAGACGGGGTTTCACCGTTTTAGCCAGGATGGTCTCGATCTCCTGACTTCGTGATCTGCCCGCCTCGGCCTCCCAAAGTGCTGGGATTACAGGCGTGAGCCACCACGCCCGGCCCTGACCTAACTGTTGTACTGTCGTTGGAATGGGGTTTCTCCATGTTGCCCAGGCTGGTCTCAAACTGGACTCAAGATATCCACCCACTTCAGCCTCCCAAAATGCTGAGATTACAAGTGTGAGCCACTGTGCTCAGCCAAAATAAAATGTTTCTTATTCTCTGATCCCACTAAAGGGACAAATCCCATTTCAGTTAAACACCCAGTCTTAATCTTAAGTCTTAAACCTTGGCGCAAGTGCCAGTTAATAAGAGATGACATCTCCTTGCTTTGACCTACATTTGTTCTTTATTCCTTTATATATTTACTGAGGACCTGCCATATGCCATACACAGTTCTAGGATTGGAGGGGCAAGCAAAGAGCAAAAACACATGGGTTCTTTCTCAAGATGCTCAGTTTCCTGACGACACAAGGACCAAGAGAAAACACTGCAGAAGAGATATTTCAGTTGATTTGAGAAAGATGAAGGAGTTAAATGGGACATTTCAGGCAAAAGGAGATGCAATTTTCAAAGGCTTGAGGAGCAGAGTGGAGCATGCTAGGATACTTAAAAAAAAAAAAAAAGGCCGGGCGCGGTGGCTCACGCCTGTAATCCCAGCACTTTGGGAGGCTGAGGCGGGCAGATCACAAGGTCAGGAGATCGAGGTCATCCTGGCTAACACGGTGAAACCCCGTCTCTACCAAAAATATAAAAAATTAGCCGGGCGTGGTGGCGGGCGCCTGTAGTCCCAGCTACTGGGGAGGCTGAGGCAGGAAAATGGCGTGAACCCGGGAGGCGGAGCTTGCAGTGAGCCGAGATCCCACCACTGCACTCCAGCCTGGGCTACAGAGCGAGACTCTGTCTCAAAAAAAAAAAAAAAAAAAGAATAAAGCAGGAGTGCTGGGCACCAGCAGAAGACTGGCCTGAAACAAGTATAATTGAAAGTTATTAGAAGGTTTCAAGAAAGGGCGAGAGGACAGAACTTTATTTTTAAAAGATTACTCGGCCGAGCGCAGTGGCTCACACCTGTAATCCCAGCACTTTGGTAGGCCGAGGTGGGTGGATCACGAGGTCAAGAGATCAAGACCATCCTGGCCAACATGGTGAAACCCCGTCTCTACTAAAAATACAAAAAATTAGCTGGACGTGGTGTCGCGTGCCTGTAGTCCCAGCTACTCAAGAGGCTGAGGCAGGAGACTTGCTTGAAACAGGAAGACCGGAGATCGTGCCACTGCACTCCAGCCTGGGCCACAAGAGTGAAACTCCATCTCAAAAAAAAAAAAAAAAAAAAAGATTACTCTAGTTGCGGTGTGGGGAAAAGACAGAAGCAAGCAAGGTGTAGGTGTGAGAGACCAGTTAGGTTATTGCAGGCGTCAAGGACAGAAATGACAGCTTGTGCTGGGTGTTTGCAGTGGACGAGTGGGGTGAGACTGCTTCTGTTGCCCACAGTGTCTGGAACATATATATGGAACCTAGGTATTAAAAACCTTACTCTAGCCGGGTATGGTGGCTCACACCTGTAATCCCAGCACTTTGGGAGGCTGAGGCAGGTGGATCACCTGAGGTCAGGAGTTCAAGACCAGCCTGGGCAACATGGTGAAACCCCATCTCCTCAAAAATACAAAAATTAGCCTAGCATGATGGCAGGTGCCTGTAATCCCAGCTACTTAGGAGGCTGAGGTGGGAGAATCGCTTGAATCCGGGAGGGGGCGAAGGTTGTAGTGAGCCAAGATTGTGCCACTGTACTCTAGTCTGGGCCACAGAGCAAGACTCTGTTTCAAAAAAAAACCCTAACTCGGCCGGGCGCGGTGGCTCACGCCTGTAATCCCAGCACTTTGGGAAGCTGAGGCGGGCTCTCGAGGTTAGGAGTTCCAGACCAGCCTGGCCAACATGGTGAAACCCTGTCTCTGCTAAAAATACAAAAAAAAAAAAAAAAAA
>NW_012101477.1:5151311-5153903 GCF_000951045.1 Mandrillus leucophaeus
AAAAAAAAAACAAAAAATAAAAAGTACCTAACTCTGCCATTTATTTATGAGATGGAGTCTTGTTCTGTCACCCAGGCTGGAGTGCAGTGGCACAATTGGCTCACTGCAACCTCCATCTCCTGGGTTCAAGCCATTTTCCTGCCTCAGCCTCCCCAGTAGCTGGGATTACAGGCATACACCACCACGTCCAGCTAAATTTTGCATTTTAGTAGAGACAGGGTTTTCACCATGTTGGCCAGGCCGGTCTGGAACTCCTGACCTCGTGATCCACCCACCTCAGCCTCCCAAAGTGCTGGGATCACAGGCATGAGCCACTGCGCCCGGCCCTTCTGCCATTTATTAACTGTAACTGAGAAATTTATTTAATCTCTTATCTCGAAGGTTGAGAGAATTATAGAACCTGTATCACAAGGATGCTATAAGGATTAAATAATATAAAAGTTTAGTGGTATCAGTATGCTGCAGAAAGTGAAGCTTGAACAGTGGATAGATGATGGAGCAGTTAGAGATGGGAAAACTAGTTCTATTTGGGATACCAAATGGAGAAATCAACTAGTCTGTCAAATAACACAGGTGGAGAACTGGGTGGAGAAATCTGTACTGGAAATAACATTTGAGAGTTGTTGATGTCTAGTTATTGATGACTTGAGAATGAATGATATAGTCCACAGTAGAGCAAGAAGGGAAAGTTTGGATGGTCTCATGGAAATCCAACATTTAAGAATCAGAGGAGGGCAGGACACAATGGCTCATGCCTGTAATCCCAGAACTTTGGGAGGCCTAGGCTTGCTTGAGGATTGCTTGAGTCCAAGAGTTCTAGACCAGCCTGGGCAACATGGTGAGACCCTCATCTATATCTATCTCTATTTATCTGTATCTCAAGAATCAGAGAAATGCTCTTAATTGCCTACTGTTTCATAAACAAAGTAGTATAATGGAGAGAGTTGGAGTGAATTTTCTTTTTTCTTTTTTTTTTTGAGACGGAGTCTTGCTCTGTTGCCCAGGCTGGAGTGCAGTGGCACAATCTCAGCTCACTGCAAGCTCCGCTTCCCGGGTTCACGCCATTCTCCTGCCTCAGCTTCCCGAGTAGCTGGGACTAAAGGTGCTCGCCACCATGCCTGGCTAATTTTTGTATTTTTAGTAGACATAGGGTTTCACCTTGTTAGCCAGGATGGTCTCGAGCTCCTGACCTCATGATCCACCCACTTCGGCCTGCTGGAATTGCAAGCGTGAGCCTCCGCGCCCGGCTGTGAATTTTCATTTTATCCTCAATCTCCTCATCTGTAAAATGGGGATAGATTATCTCTCTAAAGATGATTATACCCTCCCTCATTTTATTTATTACATTGTATTGCATTTTTTGCTTATGAGGATTTGTTCAAACTCAAGAAGTATGTTTTGTATTTTCAACAACAGCAAAACAGGAGAGAATAAAGAAAAATAATACTTACTGAACTCTAAGCATTTTACATGCATATTATCATTCAGTCTTTGCCACAACCTTGTAACTTCTATCTCTGGGTGTGTGACTATAGATGAGGAACTGGGGCATGGAGAGGCATGGAGAGACTTAATCGTCTAACCAAGGACATATGGATACATAGTGGATGGTAAACTAGAACTAATTTGAATTCAGTAAATGTTAACAAACATAAACCATATAATAAATGGCTGTGATCAATTAATGTTAGTTTTCCCTCCAACTAAATTTGGTTCAGGAATTGTGCTTGATGAATAACAATATTATTGTTGCCCTCTGAGATGTTCGGTAATATTTATTTGTTCAGTTTGCCTTAATTAAAAGAATATACTTCGGGCACGGTGGCTCAAGCCTGTAATCCCAGCACTTTGGGAGGCTGAAGAGGGCAGATCACTTGAGGTCAGCAGTTTGAGACCAGCTTGGACAACATGGTGAAACCCCATCTCTACTATAAAAAAAAAAAAATACAAACATTACCCGGACATGGTGGCCTGCGCCTGTAGTCCCAGCTACTTGGGAGGCTGAGGCAGGAAGAATCAGTTGAATCCGGGAGGCAGAGTTGCAGTGAACCGAGATGCTGCCACTGGCTCTGGTTTAAAAAAAAAAGGGGCGGGGAGAGTGGGGAGGGGCTGGGCGCGGTGGCTCACACCTGTAATCCCAGCACTTTGGGAAGCCGAGGCGGGCAGATCACTAGGTCAAGAGATGGAGACCATCCTGGCCAACACGGTGAAAATCTGTCTCTACTAATAATAGAAAAATTAGCCAGGCCTGGTGGCACAAGCCTGTGGTCCCAGCTACTCGAGAGGCTGAGGCAGGAGAATCGCTTGAACCCAGGAGGCAGAGGTTGCAGTGAGCCGAGATCGCGCTAGTGCACTCCAGCCTGGTGACAAAGCGAGACTCCGTCTCAAAAAAAAAAAACAAAAACAAAAAACAAAAACAACTTTTAGTCAGTAGTACTTAATGCGAAAGAAATAATAGATAATAGAGGAAGAGAGTGTGACCTATACATTTTGGTGGTGTTTAAATTGTTGGGTCATTAAGTTTAATATCTGCAATCATTCCGGGAAAAAAAAATTCCATCTCTAATGTTGTATTCAAGAAAGTAGATGATT
>NW_012101477.1:5155388-5156926 GCF_000951045.1 Mandrillus leucophaeus
CAGCTGACAAGTGGCAGGGTCAGCTCTCAACTCAGGGTCTCGGGCTCTCAGGCCAGTGCGGTTGGAATTTGATCTCGTACCTTTGAAAAAATTTTGAAATCACTTGTCATCTCTGAAGTTACTCTCGAACGTCATAAAAGTAGGCTGCACAAAGAAGATTTTCTTGTTGTCGGAGTACAATTGAGGTGTTATTGTAATAGTAATAGTGTTATTAATATAAGAGCTAACGTTCTTCCAACGCTTGCTGTGTGCCAGGGATCTTGCTAAGCATTTTATTAAGATAACCTCGCATAACCACCTCTGCATGTCCCAATCCAAATGCTGCCCCCTTCCTTGTCATGAAGCCCTTTTTTTTTTTTTTTCCCTGCAGAGCTGGCCTCCCTATCACAGGTAGGAGCCCCATGGCTTAGGAGGCAGGGAAGCTCTCCTTTGGTGGCTTACTGACAGAACAAGAGTGATCCTTCCCTACTGGCATCCAGATCCGCCCCCCGCCCCGCGCCCCCCTCCCTTACCCTGGCCCTCAGGGGATATTATTATTAGCCGTCCTTTCTCGGCTGCCCAGACAGCAGGACTGGGCTGACTGGGCTAGCTGGGCAGGCTGGATTTGGAGGTGACAGAGCAGATTTGGCTAGCACTCACCTCATTCCGGGGCTTTCTGGTTCTGCCCTAAGGTTAGGCTTGAACATTTCAGTATTTAAGATAAAGTAAGAAGAGAAAGAGAACATTGATAGAGTGGTGCTGAATTTAGGAAGTCTCCCATGATTTAAAGTTCCAAATGAACAGCTATAAAAATATGTGAATGTTTCTCCCCCAAAATAACTAGCTCAAACTGTCGTTTTTCTCCCTTAGCAAATCCTCCTCCACATTTCAAAGGCTCCACTAAATCACCACCTTCTCTGTGAAGCCTTCCCTGCTTGATTTTCCCAGTTAGAATTACACGTTCACAAAACAGGGTCTTAGCCTCAGTCTTACCCTGCGGACTTCTAGCCCCTTGAGGGCATGGTCCATCTTTGCAGCTCCAGATGCCTGGCTCACAGTAGATCCTTGGTAAGGACTCAGTGAATTTCCACTGCCCCTTTTCATTACTCAAAGGGTGGTGTTCTGCCCTTCTGTTCCTCCTTCCTGCCCTTCAGTTTCTCTTTGCTTGTCCCTTCCTTTAGATTCAACTTGTCATCACCATTTACCACTCAAAGGCCTCCATCCACCCTGTCGTTTTTGAAAACTTGCAGATAAGAGCCTTGCATCAAAAAGCCTGTTTCTGGAAAGGGCGCGGTGGTTCACGCCTCTCATCCCAGCACTTTGGGAGGCCGAGGCGGGCGGATTACGAGGTCAGGAGATCGAGACCATCCCGACTAACATGGTGAAACCCCGTCTCTACTAAAAAATACAGAAAATTAGCCGGGCATGGTGGTGGGCACCTGTAGTCCCAGCTACTCCTGAGGCTGAGGCAGGAGAATGGCGTGAACCCGGGAGGCGGAGCTTGCAGTGAGCCGAGATCGCGCCACTGTACTCCAGCCTGGGCGGCAGAGTGAGGCTCC
>NW_012101478.1:0-424 GCF_000951045.1 Mandrillus leucophaeus
CCTGATGTAAATGACGAGTTGATGGGTGCTGACGAGTTGATGGGTGCAGCACAGCAACATGGCACAAGTATACATATGTAAGAAACCTGCACATTATGCACATGTACCCTAGAACTTAAAGTATAATAATAATAAAATAAATGTTTAGAAGAGCCACCCATGCTCACACAGCTTGTTCATGATGGAGCTGGCTTTGAACCAAGTAAGTCTGGCTCCAGATTTCATGCTCTTACCTGTTACTGGTAATGAAATAAAAGAGAGCTTGCTGGCCACTGGGCTTAGGCAGATAAGATTTCATCTCTCATATGTCTCCTGATATATTTTACCTGGCTGTGTTGAGGACAGAAATAAAGAATGTGGAGTGTGTGCAGGTGACACCACGTGGAATTGTGCAAGGGATGTTCTCCCAACATTTTTTTTTTTT
>NW_012101478.1:870-1832 GCF_000951045.1 Mandrillus leucophaeus
CTTCATTTCAACTTTGGTGAATCTGGCAATTATGTGTCTTGGAGTTGCTCTTCTTGAGGAGTATCTTTGTGGCGTTCTCTGTATTTCCTGAAATTGAATGTTGGCCTGTCCTACTAGATAGTGGAAGTTCTCCTGTATGATGTCCTGAATGGTGTTTTCCAACTTGGTTCCATTTTTCCCTTCACTTTCAGGCACCCCATTCAGACGTAGATTTTGTCTTTTTACATAATCCCATACTTCTTGCAGGCTTTGTTCATTTCTTTTTCTGCTTTTTTCTTTAGATTTCTTTTCTCACTTCATTTCATTCATTTGATCCTCAATCGCTGATACTCTTTCTTCCAGTTGATGAAGTCGGTTACTGAAGCTTGTGCATTTGTCACTTATTTCTGGTGTCATGGTTTTCATCTCTGTCTGTTTGTTTATGTCCTTCTCTGCATTAATTATTCTGTATATCAATTCTTGCAGTCTTTTTTCAAGATTTTTAGTTTCTTTGCGCTGAGTATGTAATTCCTCCTTTAGCTCTGAGAAGTTTGATGGACTGAAGCCTTCTCCTGTCAAATCGTCAAAGTCATTCTCCATACAGCTTTGATCCGTTGCTGGCGATGAGCTTTGTTCCTGTCTTCTGTGTGGCTCGCGCTGGGAACTGGAGACTGGAGCTGTTCCTATTTGGCCATCTTGCTCCGCCCCCCCTCACGGATTTTTGATAATACTAGATAGCACTTTGTAAAGTCTATTGATTCACTTTTGGGAGAAATTAAAACTATGGTATCCCTGGATCTCTTACACTTTTAAAACTGTATTGTGATGCATCTCTATAAAAAAGATATATGTAAAATGAATTGTAATCTGAGATTTCTTGGAGGATTTTGGATATCTCTTGAAAAGTAGGTAGGAGAACTATCTGTCTTTTTAATTTTTAAAATGTGCAAACCATAAATGTACACATTGAATTGTAAAATGAA
>NW_012101478.1:1882-36638 GCF_000951045.1 Mandrillus leucophaeus
ATAAAAGAGAGCTTGCTGGCCACTGGGCTTAGGCAGATAAGATTTCATCTCTCATATGTCTCCTGATATATTTTACCTGGCTGTGTTGAGGACAGAAATAAAGAATGTGGAGTGTGTGCAGGTGACACCACGTGGAATTGTGCAAGGGATGTTCTCCCAACATTTTTTTTTTTTAAACAGGGTCTTGTCTGTCACAGAGGCTGAAGGGCAATAGCGCGATCATGGTTTCCTGCAACCTCAACCTCTGGGCTCTTGAAATCCTCCTCCTATCTCAGCCTCCTGAGTAGCGGGAACCACAGATGGGATGATGCCCAGCTAATTTTTAAATTTTTATTTATATTTTTATAGCTATGGGGTTTCTCTATGTTGCCCAGGGTGCTCTCAGACTGCTGGCCTCAGGGAGTCCACTGTGCCTGGCCTAGCTTCTACCACTTGGTCACTAGGTATGCAGAGCAGGAGTGGGGTAAGAATAGAAGTGGGCTGTGGGTCACATATTCTCTTGCCGTGTGTGTGTGTGTGTGTGTATGTGTGTGTTGTGTGTGAGGAGAGTAGTAATAGAATTACCCACAAAGGAGCTGAGGAAAAGGACAGAACATTGGCTGTGGGAAGCTGGCTTGTGAGCAAGCTTTCCATGCCTAGAGTAGAATCTGCCTTCCTTTTAAATGTTTTTGTCCTGGGAAAGTGAGAGAGAAGCAAAAGACCAAAAACCTTAGGATCTTGACCCTTGGATGTACCATGAATTCTTCAGTCACCCCATAAAAGTGTCTCTAAAGTTGGCAGTTGTTGGGGAATCAGATAAAATGTGTGAGGAAAGACAGGGATCCACAGTTACCCTTCTCCTATGGTCAAACCATAGAAACCAGGCATACCTTTATTTAAAGTTCTTGGGAAGGGGTGCAAATGAAGACTCCTCTCCTTTTTATTTTCCACCTTCTAGCCCCATCCTGCACTACACATGGACACACATGGACTCCTGCTTATGTCACGGACTGTGCAGCTCCGAAGTCCTCTCTTTACTCTGACTTTTCTCAAAAAGTTACCCACTAGTCATTTGTCTGGTGGCCTTCTTGGCCTCAGAAGGATGAGCTGAGGAAGAGGTCTGTGCTGACCCTAGAAGTAGTCTTCTTTGGTCACAGATTTCCTTTGTCTCAGGAATGGGAGTAGTTTCTGGGAGCTTGACTTAGAATGGGGACACAGACGCTAGGTGGGTGCTTCCCCTTACCTGTGTGGACTTATCATTTTGTGGGGGGAGGCATGGCCACAATAGGGCCAGAGCCTCCCAAAGTGATGCTTACCAAATTTGCATATGCATACACATCACCTGGAGTTTGTTTAAAAAGAAAAGATTCCTGGGCTTAACCCTAGACATTCTGATTCAGAATATATGTCAAGTGCCCAGGCGATGCTGATGATGTTGATGTTGGTGAACCACACTTAGAGTCTAAAGAACAAAGCTGGAACAGGAACCCTGGATGCCCACATCTAGAGGCTATACCACACAGAAATACACTGCACAGAAATTACACTACAATGCAGTCACAGAGTGCTCCTTCATCTAATGTCAGGATTCCAGCTATAATTTTAGCAAAGAATCTGGGGAAGCTGATGGATTGTTAGAAAAGAGCCTTGGGGTAGAAATCCATCTGTAAGTACTGGAAAAAAGGCCTGTTGGAACCAGCAGCCCAGATAACACGATGCTGAATTTCAAAGTAAAGGGACTATGGTGAGGAAACAGAATATGCTTCTGGTCACTGCTTGCATTGGAGAAGAAAATGAGGCAAGGCAGAGACAAGTTGACCTCAGTTTTGTGTAGGAGAAATGGAGACATCAAGAATAACACTAGGCCTATAGAGCTACTTCTATATTGTAATAAAGAGATCTATGTTTAACAAAAGAAAATGGAATAAAGCATTAAATGTTAGCTTTGAGGCTTTATCAAGATAAAAAGAGGAAGGTTTAGGAAAAGTTGAGATTAGATGCATCCCTAGATGATTGTCTTCTGTTTGCTTATGTTTGGATCTAGGTTTTCTGAACACTTTAGGATGTTGTCAAAAAGATTTCCTTGTTTGCCTAACAAGTGTCATGTAACTAAAACTGCCACATGGAAGGACTTATATTGGCAGTTACATATTTTATTCTCTTTAGAAAATATTAAAAATAAGCAACTTCTTCTTCCTAAAGGACTCTCCACTTCAACTTTGGGTGAAATAGGTTTCCTAGGAAACAGATCTCATGGATAATTCTAGAGTTTAGTCACTATGTCCTGAAAATCTATCAATGGAGCTTTTCATAATGTCAACTCTTCCATCCATTTCAAGCATTTGAAAGAAACACTACTTGACCGCAACTTAGAAAGTCTTTGCTTTTTAGGGATCTAGTCATAACTGTGAGGCTAGGATAACTTCTCTTCAAGCTTTTTTTTTTTTTTTTTTTTTGGGGGGGGGGGGGGGGGGGCAAGTTTCCCTCTGTCACCCAAGCTGGAGTGCAGTGGTACCATCTCAGCTCAGTGCAAACTCTACCTCCTGGGTTCAAGCAATTCTCCTGCCTCAGCCTCCCAAGTAGCTGTGATTACAGGATGTGCCACCATGTATGGCTAAAGGCTAATTTTTTTTTTTTTTTTTGTATTTTTAGTAGAGACAGGTTTTCGCCACATTGGCCAGGCTGGTCTTGAACCCCTAACTTCAGGTGATCCACCTGCCTCAGCCCCCAAAATGCTGGGATTACAGGAATGAGCCACCACACTGGGCCTTTTCATGGTTTTTATTTTTTCTTATTTATTTATTTATTTATTTATTTTTATTATACTTTAAGTTCTAGGGTGCATGTGCATAACGTGCAGATTTGTGGATATCTCTTGAAAAGTAGGTAGGAGAACTATCTGTCTTTTTAATTTTTAAAATGTGCAAACCATAAATGTACACATTGAATTGTAAAATGAATATCTATGTACCTGCCATAAGTCAGGAGCATAACCAGAACCACAGAGCCCTGTATTCACCAGCAGTAGGCATTATGCTGACTCTCATAGTCTTTGTTCCTTTTTTGTTTTGGTCAGCATTATTAAGGTAATATTTAAATGCAATAAAATTGAACCATTTTAGGTATGCAATTCAATGAGCTTTGACAAGTATACACATTTGAGCAACCACACCATACTCATGAGATAGAACATACTCTCCATTGCAAAATGTTCCTTTTTCCTGAAGGGTGCTTTCACTACATATAGAATTCTGGCTTGACATATCTTTTCAGTTTCAGAAATTGTGCCTCTTTCCTCTGTCTTCATGGTTTCTAATCAGAAATTCACTGTCATTTGAATTGCTTTTCCTCTGTCAGTAAAGTTTCACTTCTCCCTGGCTGCCTTCAAGATTGTTTTTTCTTATGATGGATCTTAATAGATATTTCTTTGAATTTATCCTCTTTGTTGTTCACTTAGCCAGCTGATTTTGTAGGTTTATGTCTTCTGCCAAATTCAGAAAGTTTTCAGCTATGATTTCTTTGAATGTGTTTTCAATCCTGCTCTTTTTCTTTACTTTTGAACTTGGTGACATATATGTTAGATTTTGTTAGGAAAGGTCCATGGGGATATGTTCATTTATTTTCTAGTCTATTTCTCTCTTGTTCAGATTGGATAAATATCTGTGGTTCTATTTTCAAGTTCACTTATTCCTTCCTCTATACCTTCAATTGGGCTGTTGAGCCCATCTATTGGTTTTTTTTGTTACTGTATTTTTCAGCTCTAAAATTTCCAATTGGTTCTTCTTTATATATTGTATTGCTTGCTAAGATGATCTGTTTTTTTGCTTGTTTCAGATGTGTTTGAAATTGTTCATTGTAGCATTTTTATGATGGCTAATTGAAGACTTTCGTTACATAGTTCTAAGATTGCTGTTATCTTGGTGCTGGCGTCTATCTTTTTTTTTTTTTTTTTTTCCTCTTAGGATGAGATTTTTCTGGTTCTTGGTATGACAAGTCATTTTCAATGAAAACCTGGACATTTGGATTACTATATTTTGAGACCTTGGATCTTACTTAAACCTTTTGTGTTATGTAGTTTCTCCTGACATTGCTCTGGAGTGGGGAAACTACCTTATCAATTGCCAAAAGAAGGGTTTTAAACTCTCCAGCTATAACTGTGGATTTGTCTATTTCTCTTTGTTTTTATACATTTTTACTTTGTATACCTTAAAGCTCTATTAAGTGCATACATGTTAAAGATTGTTATGTCCTTTTAAAACAGACTCCTTTATCCTTGCACAATAATCTTATGTGTCTCTGGCAGTACTCCTTGTTCTGAAGTCTACTATCTGTGTTACTAATAATGCCACCCCAGCTTTCTTTGATTAAGATTTGTGTGCTGTATCTTTCCCAATTACTTAATTTTAACCTATCTGTGCCTTCATATTTGAAGGGTGTTTCTTGCAGGAAGCATATGTTTAGGTCTTGCTTTTTTATCCAGTGATAAGCTCTGCCATGATATTAGAAGAACATAGAAGGCTCATTCTCTTTCACTTCAGTGCTATTATTTTTTCACTTCAATGCTATATTATACACAGATTTTAATATAAAAATGTATCATATTTAAACATATACTACTATTGTTATTTTATTCATCCAAAATACATTTGATTTATCCATATATTTACTATACTCATTTTTTTCAATTCTTGTAGAATCTTGGAGGCTGTATCTGTTTTCGTATTTTCTTTTCTTTCAGCCTGGAGAAGAAATTAATCCAAGAATGGTCATTAACTGATCATTGGTTTTAGATGTGTCTGCAAGTGGCAAATTAGCTCAGATATTGTTTGACAGTGTCTTCATTTTGTCTCCATTATGGATTAAATTTTTCATAGAAAATTGGTAATTAGTTTTCCTTCAGTGTCTTATAGGTATTTCTCACTGCTTTCCAGTTTTCATTATTGTTGTTAAGAATATAACTATCTGTAATTCTTTTTTTTAATTGCTAAAAAAATTTTATTTTTGAAAAGTTTTAAGTTCAGAGGTACATGTGCAGGTTTTTACACAGGTAAATCTGTGTCATGGGTCTTTGTGCATATTATTTCTTCACACAGATATTAAGCCTAGTACTCATTAATTATTTTTCCTGATTTTCTCTCCACTGCCACCCTCCATACTCCAATAGGCCCCAGTGTGTGTGGTTCCCCTCTGTGTCCGTGTGTTCTCATCATTTAACTCCCACTGTTTCTGATTCTTGTTCCAATGAGGGTACTCTTTTATTCTGACGGCCTCAATATTTTTTGTCTTTAATTTTTCTATAGTTTCACTGTATAGGCTAAGGGATTGTTGGACTTCTTGAATCAGTGGATTGATGTAGTTTATCAGTTTAGAGAAATTCTCAGTCATTATTTCTTCAAATATTGCCCCCTTCTTGTTTCTGCAACCTCAATTAAACTACGGGTATATCTTTTCATTACATCCCTTATATCTTTATCATCTCTTACAAATTTTTTTTTTAGTCTTTATGGCTTTTATCATGGATAGTTTCCTTTGACCTATCTTAAATTCACTAGTATTCTTTTGGGTGTGTCTGATCTGATGTTAATCCCATCTAGTGAGTTGTTTATTTTGGCCATTGATCCTTTCCATTCTGCAAAATTCAAATGGATTCTTTCGCAACTCTGCAATGTTACTCACATAGCTTCCCAGTTTTTGACATTTTTAGGTTTGTACTTTTTATATCCCTGAGCCTAACAAGCACAGCAGTGTTTAGAGTTTGAATCAGAGGATTCCAATCTTTAGATTTTCAGCAGATGATCTATTTTGTCTCTTGTTTCTGTTGATTCTGGTTCATCTGGTTTTGTCCAGAGGAGAGGAATCCTATGATTGTTTCCTAGACATATATTTGAGAAATTATTAATGCAAACTTAATACCTAGAGTGTTGACTTTCTTCAGAGAGAAATTTTCATTGCCTCTGACAGGGATCTGAGGTTTACGGTCCAGGAACCTCAGTGTTTCTGTGTTTCTGAGTAGTGTTTCTGTGGGTCACCTAGGCAATCCTCTGAATCTTCTCAATCCATAATTCCATATCAGACTGGAGACTCTGAGGGAACTAATCCCACACAAAAGATTTTGTGTTAGGATTTCCTCCTTGGCAGGAGTTGAACTGTGACACATTTGTTCTTCCCTAGAGTCACTCAACTGGCTTACCTTTCAGCTGCCTTCCAAAGCTTCAAGGCACAAGCAAGAGACCCTCAAGTTAGGAACAGAGGCTCCAGCAGTGATGCACATGAGAATATTAGGACTTCAGCACTGTCTCCTTTACCTCTTACCATTTGACAAATATCATTCCATGTCTTAGTTTCTCTTTCTGCATGGGCATGTGTCCTGGGCCAGAAATGGTTCAGGCTTTCCTCTTTGAGCATTAATCCTCTCATGTTTTAAATTAGTCATTTTATCTCTACCTATTAGACACCTGATGTTTTTCAGTATAGCCTTTTGAATTTTACCTAGCTTTAAAAAAGCTTTATTTTTTAATTGTGATAAAATACACATAAAATTTACTATCCTAACAACTTTTAAGTGTACAGTTCAGTAGTGTTAAATACATTTACATTGTTATGAAATAAATCTCCAGAACTCTTTTTAGTCTTTTTTGCTTAAGAGATGGGAGCTCACTATGTCACCCAGGCCAGATTCAAACTGCCGGGCTCAAGTGATCCTTCTACTTCAGTCTGCTGAGGACCTGGGTCTATCAGATCATGCCACTGCACCTTTTAGTCTTACAAAACTGAAATTCTATGCCTACTAAACAAGTCTTCTCTTTCCATTCTCCCCAGCCCCTGGCAACGATTCAGCTCTGTCTCTGATTGACCACTCTAGGTACCTCATCTAAGTGGAAACATGTAATTTTTGCCTTTTTGCAACTGGTTTATTTCACTTAGTATAATGTCTCAAAGGTTCACCCATGCTGGAGCATGTGTCAGAAATTCTCTCCTCATGGCTGAATAATCCATTGCATATATATATATACACACACACACCATCTTTCATTTATCCATTTACCCATCAATGGGGACTTGAGTTGCTTCTGTGTTTTGGCTGTTATGAGTAATGCTGCTATAAACATGGGTTTACAAACACCTGTGGAGACCCTCCTTTCAATCATTTGAGGTATACGACCAGACATGGAATTTTCAGGTATACAACCAGAAGTGAAACAGGGTAATTTTATTTTTATTTTTTTGAAAAACTGTACCAACAGTTTAGAAGCTGTACCAACAGTGTACAAGGGCCCTTATTTTTTTAGTAGGATGGTTGATTTTAGTCGCCTAGTCAGCTGTCACTAGAAACCATTATAGAATTGATATTTTTCCAAATGAATTGCACAAGTTACTAACGTAAGAATGATGTTGGTTCAATTGGCTTATGAAAGAACAGTGGCATTTTTGAATTGTTTCAGATGTTTTCTAAAGACATAGAATCTTATACTCAAAGCGCAAAAAGGACTCCAGGTTTCATTCATTTTAACTTCTCCATTTTAAAGATGAGAAAACAAATGCCGTGAAGAAAGTGATGAGAAAAAGAGCTGTATGAAGGAGATTAGGCTTTACGTGGTTGCCAATTCTCTTTATTACAAGTAATGCAAGTGAAGTTGGCTTAGGGTTTTCATTTGCTGGCTCTATTTGTTGGTCTTAGCAAGTCCGAGGGAACATAACCCATAATCAAAACATTCTGACTCTAATGTGATAAAAAGTTATTGAAGCTTGTGGACAAGGCCAAGCCTAAGATGAAATATTTCCACCCCCAACACAAGCTCCAAAACAAAGTCTCAATCCTTTAAAATGTTTTGATACACTTTTGTACATCAAATTTTGTATATACTTAGGTAGATAAAATCTTAAAAAGAGACTAACAATTCTACCTTGATATTTTTCCTTTCTGATGGATACTCTAGTCAACTTTCTAACATGTTTAGACACTGAATCTTAAAATCAGGAAGACATTATTCCTGTCTGTTCTAGATGGGATCCAAGTCCCATTTAATTCACACGACTAGTATTACAGATAAAGGAATTAAGATCCTGCGATGCCTGAAAGCATTACAGTGGAATTATGCTTTACATGATTTGGCTTCGAATGATCTATATTTTATAATTCTTATTTTATTCTTAAATTTTCTGGAGCTTAGTGTGTGTTTGCTATCTGGAACTTTTCAGTATGTTCTTCCCATGGGTAAAAGCAGCAACAATAACATTTGGAAAGCTCTCCTTCTACCCAATTTTTTTTTCCCTACAGAGAATGCCTCCTTTTCTTCGCTTTTTCAAAACAGCACTAATGACTATTAAAGAACATGTTATTTTTGATGACATTCTCATGCCATTTACAAATGGAAAACATCCCATTTCTATCTGGTATAGTTTCTCACAGACTGTGTGAATAAGTCATTTTATAGAACTGCCAAGTTCTGATGATGCTGCACATGCACGTGCACACACACTGACATGCACAGGTACACACCCACGTGCACCCACATGCACGCACCCCCCCACACCCACACACCCACACATACACGCATGCACATACACATACACGCACACACACCCCCCACATCCACCCCCCCACACCCACACGCATACACACACGCACACACGTGCACACATTCACATCCACACTCACTCGCACACCCACACCCCTGCACTCACCTGCGCGCGCCGCCCCCCGCGCGCCCTCCCTCCGCCCGCATGCGAGCATACAAGCACACCCACACGTGTTTACATATGTGATTAAAAGAACCCAAAATTTGAGGAAAGCTTAATATTTGTATCTATGAGAAACGAGAGATACATTACTCTAATAACTTTAACCTGATAAAGCTTCCATATGTATTTACAAGGCTGTAATATGAACGGGGAATGTCTAAGCAACATGAAAGCAGCATGATGCATTTACAGGCAGTGTAATGTGGTGCCAGAGTTGCTCTGAGGCTGAGGGGAGAGCTACAGGCAGCTACTACCTGTTCAGGGCAGGTAGCCAGAGCACTTGAATTTCACACAGGTCCTAGGAAGTCAACTTTCAACTGAGACATCAAAGTGTATCACCTGCTTCTTACAGGGGTCAGTGCCTATACTGTCCAACTGACTCCCAGCAGTACTTAACAACTACATGCCATTTTAAGGGCTAGATAGAGAAGGCATTTGCTGGAATAAATAGAAATGCTCCACAGTCTGAACAAAATGATCCATAATTAATTTCAGTTCCATTCCCACACAAAAATTCAAACCTTAAGGAAGGAGCATAAATAGTTCAGTATAAAAGTATTCAGCTTCTTTAGGTCATGGTTGGGGAATCAGCACAGGCTCTCTAATGGTGTGTTAGAATAAAACACCGGAGTGTGTTTCCCAGGGTATTTTCTTTAGAGTAAAAGAAAACAGAATTGAAAATATATTATCAGTCTGTAATAATATACGCTATCGGGAGGTAGAAAAATGCAGTGCTTCCCAATTCACTTTCACATCTTGACTCACATAGAAATTTAAAATTATTTTAATGACACACCTGGTTGCATTTGGCCAGAGGTGATTGGCCTGGTTCCCTGCTGGTCACCTCAAAAGCTGAGATCAATATTTCAGGTATTACTGCAACTCCTTCCCAGTCTACCAGAATTCCATGGCTCTGGTATGGTCTATTGAACAGGTCCTGTCAGAGTTAAAACTGTGTTCTAGGCGTTCTCCTAGGAGCTTTATGTATATTAACTAATTTAATCTTCACAAAATCTGAGACAGACAAGATTATCATTCCTGTTTTATACAATATGTTAACAGAGATAAAAACGTTAAAAAATGTGCTCCAATTGCTGGTAAGTGGGATAGTTGGAAGTTGAAATAAAGCAGAGTTCAAATCTCAGCTATGCCAGTGTTTGTGTTCTTAGTCATTATTCTGGATCCAGAAGTACAAGTGATTGAAAAATACCACAATAAATCTAATTTGGGGCTCACCAGTCACAAGGGGCCTTATACTTGTGAAGCCCAACAGTACTGGGTATTTGTGTGCCTCGTGGTAAACTACACATCTGACCTCATTGTTCAGAGTAGATGTCAGTCTTTGTGGAAAAAGAATGTCTCAGGGGAGCTATCTAACAACATAGGAATGATAAAGTAAGGATTGGAAAGAGAAAAGAAAGATTAACTAACTTAGGAAAAGTTTACTGTAAAATTTGTTGCCACTGAAATAGGTTTAAAAATTTAAAACATAGTTTCTAGAAATTGGACACTTTCTACCAAGTAGGATGCTGATATTTGTGATAGCTGCTCATTTGAGTCTGCCCAGCACAGGATGGCCTCTTCTGTTCCACTGTCCTGGCTTAGATCAGTCAGAACTGAGACTGAAAATAACAAAATATACTTCTAGCTTATACTTTGGCAGGTAAGCAGCTTAGAAATTGCCACTGCATCCTAACAATAAGTGAAAAGCTGAACAAGTGGAAAAATCAGCAGCCCTGCTTTGATCTGTCAGAGAAAAGAGGTCCCAGGACAATCTGCTGCCCTCAACATTGGATAGACAGGAAGATACAGGGAATCACACAATTCAGTGGAACAAATAACATGACAGGAACCCATGACAGGGTAGGGAAATTGCAACTGTATCTGAATTGCTGGATGCTCAAAGTGAACAACTCAGGGTTAAAAACTCCAGGGGGACCCTGTCATAGAGGGAACCCCACACTTTTATTAGTTTTACCCGTAGATGTACCAGGTTCTCACAGTGGATATTAGAGAAAAATTCCCTCCTCCTTTTGACAAGAGGAGAGAAACAAGGAATCATTTTGAAAAATACTAGAACATTCAATCCTTCTTAGCAAAGCCTTTTCTCAGGAGAGGCTATTTTACATGAGCCTAACCTACCTGAAGAAATCCCTCCAGCTCTCTCTAACTATTCTGTCCTACCTAAGAAGGGCAAAAAAACTAAGAAGCTCTAGTGAAGTTCACAGACTCACTAAAAGACTGGAAACTATTACAGGACTATGGAATGCTTTTCTTTTTCATACCTTACCACTACATTACCATGTTACCATGGGCCTGTTTACTACAGTTCTTTTTACCTAGTACATAATGTTCACCTTTTAACAAAAATCATAAGGCATACTAAGGGCAAAAACACAGTTTGAAGAGCCTCAGAAAGAATCAACTACAGTCAGATAGGGAAGGAATGTTGGAATTATCAGTCCAGGAGTTTTAAAAAGAACCTAAGTGCTTTCTTGAGAAGTAGACAACATGCAAGAACAGACGGACATGTAAGCAGAGAAACAAAAATTCTGAGAATGGAAAAGAAATACTGAAAATCAATAGCACTGTAACAGAAATGAAGAATGCCTTTTGACTTGCTTATTATTAGACTGGACACAGCTGAGGAAGTCATTACTGAGCTCAGAAATATGACAATTATTAGACTGGACACAGCTGAGGAAGGAATCACTGAGCTCAGGGATATGACAATAAACTTCAAACGCTAAGAAGCAAAGTGAGAAAAGACTAACAAAAGCCAGAACAGAATGTCTAAGAACTGTGGGACAACTAGAAATGGTGTAACGTGTGTAATGGAAAGGAAGAGAAACAATATTTGAAGCAATGACAACTGAAGATTTCCCCAAATTAACGTCAGACACTAAACATCAGATCCAGGAGATGCAGAGAACACCAAGTAGGATGAATACCAGAGCAAAACATATAGGCATTTTATCTTTGAACTATAGAGAATTGAAGATAAAAAACCTTGAAGGAAGCCAGAGGAAAAAACCCTGCCCTTTAACGGAGGAAAAATAAGAATTACATCTGATTTCTCCTCAGAAACCATTTGTGTTAGTCTGTTCTCACACTGCTAATAAAGACATACCTGAGACTGGGTAATTAATAAAGGAAAGGAGGTTTAATGGACTCACAGTTCCATATGGCTGGGGAGGCCTCACAATCATGGTGGAAGGCGAAGGAAGATCAAAGTCACGTCATACATGGCGGCAGGCAAGAGAATGTGTGTAGGGGAACTCCCCTTTATAAAATCGTTAGATCTCATGAGACTTACTGTCATGAGAACAGCATGGAAAAGACCCAGACCCATGATTCAATTACCTCCCACTGGGTCTCTCCCACGACATGTGGGAATTATGAGAGCTACTATTCAAGAAGAATGGGGTGGGGACACAGCCAAACCATATCACCATTCAAGCAAGAAGAGAGTGCCATGAAGTACTTAAAGTGCTGAGAGAAGGCCAGGCATGGTGGCTCAGGTCTGTAACCCTAGCACTTTGGAAGGCTGAGGCAGGTGGATTGCTTGAGCTCAGAAGTTTGAGACCAGCCTGGACAACAGGAAGAAACCATGTCTCTACTAAAAATAAAAAAATTAGCCAGCTGTGGCAGCATATGCCTGGAGTCCCCAGCTACTTCAGGGGCTGAGGCAAGAGGATTGCTTGAACCTAGAAATTCGAGGCTGCAGTGAGCTGAGATGGTACCACTGCACTCCAGCCTGGCTGACAAAGTGAGATCCCGTATCTTAAAAAAAAAAAAAAAAAAGCATTGAGAGAAAAGAATCCCACCAATGAGAATTTTGTACCCTGCAAAGTTAGCCTTCAAAAGTAAAGTAAAAATATTTTCTAAAACAAAAAACAAAGGAAATTTGTTGGCAGTAGATATGCCTTGTAAAAAATGCGAACAAATTCTTCAGACAGAAGGAAAATGATAAAGGTCAGACACTTATCTCTACATAAAGTAAGGAAAAGCATCAATGGATCTTAAACTGTTATGAGCAATTATACACTGACAAATTGGATAACTTAGAAGCAATGTATTAATTCTCTGACATTCTTTAAGATTGAATCATGAAGAAATAGACAATCTGAACAGACCAATAATGAGTAAGAAGACTGAATCAGTAACAAAAATCTCCCATAAAAGGAAAGCCCAGGACCTGATGGTTTTACTGCAGAATTCTACCAAACATTTAAATTACTAATACCAATTCTGCTCTAACAATTCTGCTTGAAATATTCTAAAAAATTGAAAAGGATGGAATTCTTCCAGACTCATCTTACTAGGCCAGCATTGCCTTGATACCAAAGATAGACAAGGACACGACAAAACAAAAAAGACTACAGGCCAGTATCCCTGATGAACATAAATACAAAAATCTTCAACAAAATACTAGCAAACCAAATTTAATGGCATATTAAAAACCTCATTTGCTGGGATCAAGTGGGATTTATCTTGGGGATGCAAATATTGTTCAACAAAATCAATAACAGAATGATGCACAAGAAACATATCATTTCAATGGTTGCAGAAAAACTGTGTGACAAAATTCAATATCCTTTCATGATAAACTCTCAAGTTGGATATGTATAAAAGAAATGGTTTCAACATAATAAAAGCTGCATGTGATAAGCCCACAGCTAACATGCCACTTCTATTCAACATAGTATTGGAAGTCCTAGCCAGAGCAATTAGTTAAGAAAAATAAATAAAATATATCCATATTGGAAAGGAAGAAGTTATATTTTCCTTGTTTGTAGTGGACATGATCTTACATACAAAAAACCCCGAAGATTCCACCAAAAACTGTTAGAACCTAAATAAATTCAATAAAGTTGCAGGATACAAAATCAGCATACAAAAATCAGTGGGGTTTTTATACACTAATGGTGAGCTATCTATCTAAAAAAGAAATCAAGAAAACAATCAAATTTATAATAGATACAAAAGTACATAGAAATCAATTTAACCAAAGAGGTGAAAGATTTCTACACTGAAAAGTATAAAACACTGATAAAAGAAATTGAAGACACAGATAAATGGAAAGATATCCTGTACTAATGAAATGGAAGAATTAATGTTGCAAAAATGTCCATACCACCTAAAGTGATCTATAGATCCAGTGCAATACTTATCAAGATACTAGTGACATTCATTACAGAAATAGGAAAAACAATGCTACAATTTGTATGGAACCACAAAAGACCCTGAATAGCCAAAGCAATTTTGAATGATAAGAACAAAGCTGAAGGCATCACACTATCTGACGTCATAATACACTATAAAGCTATCGTAACAAAAACGACATGGCATTGGCATAAAAATAGACAAACAGACCAATGGAACAGAATAGAGAGCCCAGAAATTAATTCACATGCTTATACCCAACTGATTTTTTGACGAAGATGTCAAAAGACATCTTTTGACATCTTTGACTGGAGAAGAGACAGCCTCTTAGATATATGATGTTAGGAAAACTGGATAGTCACATGCAAAAGATTGAAATTAGATTCTTATCACACGCAAACATCAACTCTAGTGTAAGACCTGAATCTATGCAACTACTATAAGAAAACATAGGGGAAAACGTTTATGACATTGGTCTAGGCAATGATTTTTTGAATATGCCCCCAAAAGCACAGACTACAAAAGCTAAAATAGACAAATGGGATTTTATCAAACTACAAATCTGCACAGCAAAAGCTCAACATCACTAATCATCAGGAAAATGCAAAGTGAAACCACAATGAGATTTCACCTCATATCTATTGGGATAGCTGTAATCCAAAACAACAACAAAACAAAAACCCCCAAAAGACAAGTGTTGGTGAGGATGTAGAAAAACAGAACCCACACACACTTCTGGTGAGAATGTAAATTAGTATAGCCACTTTGGAAAACAGTATAATGGTTCCCTCTAAAACTAAAACTAGAACTGTCATATGACACAGCAATCCTAGTGTCATATTCATATTCAAAGAAAACAAAATCAGTATTTTATTTTTTTGAGACAGGGTCTCTCTCTGTTGCCCAGGCTGGAGTGCAGCAGCATTGAGCAGGGTTCACTGCAGCCTCGACTTCCTGGGCTCAAGTGATCCTCCTTCCTCAGTCCCCCAAGTAGCTGGGACTACAGGTGTGTGCCACCATGCCTGGCTAACTTTTTTGAATTTTAGTAGAGGCAAGCTCTTTCTATGTTGCCCAAACTGGTCTTGAACTCCTGAGCTCAAGCAATCCTCCCACCTCAGCCTCCCAAAGTGCTGGGATCACGGGTATGAGCCACTATGCCTGACTGAAATGAGCATTTTGTAGAGATAACAGCACTTCCCATGTTTATTGCAGAATTACTCACAATAGCCAAGACATGAAATCAATGTAAGTGTCCATCAATGGATGAATGGGTAAAGATGTGGTATATATACACAATGAGATATTACTCAGTCATAAAAATAGATCCTATACATGACGACATAGATGAACCTAGACAACATTTTGTTAAAGTGACATAAGCCAGGGACAGAAAGGCAAATATTGCTTGATATCACTCATATGTGTAAGCTGAAATAGTTGATCTCATAAAAGTAGACAGTAGTATGATGTTTACCAGGTGCTAGGAGGTGATTGGAGAGGGATGTCGGGGGATGAAGTTGGGGAGATGTTGGTGAAGGGATGCAAAATTTCAGTTAGAAATAAGTTCAAGGGATCTGCTGGTGATACAACACAGTTAACAATATATTGTATTCTTGAAAAATGCTAAGAGGGTGGATGTACATTTTTCTTACCACAAACATAATAACTATGTGAGGTCATGCACAAGTTAATTAGCTAGATATACTCATTCCACAATGTATATATACTTCCAAACGTCATGTTGTACATGAGAAATATATATAATTTGATCTTTCAATTAACAAAATTAAAAAAAACTGTAGAGCATTGAGAATAAGTGAAAGCAGGATAAAACTTAAACAGATAACTGTCCAAAATAATAGCAACAATGTACTCAATTATGAATGCTTGTGTACACATAGGCTTATTATGTATGAGTGAAGCAAATGACGATACAGGGGACAGGAGGGAGGAATTAGAAATATTTTGTTATTATAAGGTATTTGCAGTATCTATGAAGCAGCATAGTGTTATTGAAAGCAGACTTAGATTAGTTGTCAATGTAAAGATGCTCTTTGACTTATGATGGGGTCATGTCCCAGTAAACCCATCATAAATGGAAAATTTCATAAGTCAAAAATCCATTTAATACACCTAACCTACTGAACATCATAACTTAGCCTAGTCTACCTTAAATGTGCTCAGAATGCTTACGTTAGCCTATAGTTGGGCAAAATTAACACAAAGCCTAATTTATAAAATGCTGAATAGCTCATGTAATTAATGAAGTTACACAAATTCAATACATGCTGAATATATATATTTACTATTGTAAAGTTGAAAAACTAAGTCAAATGCATATCTTCTGTATGTTGTAAACTTCAGGGCAACCACTAGTAAAGTAAAAAGTATTGATATGCCAAGAAAGGACAGAAAATTAAAACATAAAATACTCAAAACCACAGAAGGCAGAAAAAGTATAGAAGACGAAAGTAGGAATGAAGCAAGGAATAGAATACCATAACAAATACGGTAGATATTATTCCAACTATATCAATAATCATTTTCAATGTCAATAATCTAAATACACAGTTAAAAGACAGAGGTTGTCAGAGTGGATGAAAAAACAAGACCCAACTATATGTTCTCTACAAGGAATCCACTTTATATTTAAAAACACATATAGATTAAAAGTAAAGGGATAGAGAAAGACATACCAAGCTAATACTAATCAAAGAAAGCAGGAGAGTACTGTATTAATTTCAGATAGAGCAGACTCCAGGGCAAAAAATGTTATCAGAAAGAAAAAAGGGCATTACATAATGACACAAGGGTCAATACTCCAAGAAAGACAGCAATCCTTAATGTGTGTGCACCTGACAACAGAGTGTCAGAATACATTGGGCAAAAACTAATAGAATTGTAAGAAGAAAGAAAATGAATCCACTGTTATACTTGGCTACTTTAATACCCCCCTATCAGAAATAGACTGAGGCACTATTCATAGCCACTCTTGGGTCTGGACTAGGGTATGTCTTGCCAATCTAAACTCCTTTGTGCTGTGCCAATGGCTCCAGAATTAAGGGGAACAGGTAAAATATTTCTTTCTTCTATTTGCCATATTAGAAAAAATGCGTCTGTATTGCTTCACAGTTTCAATTATGTTTCCAAAAAATCTCGGCTTTCACATTTCAACCTGATTTCTAAATAGCACCTTTTATTGTAGCCTTATCCTTTTATTTAAGTTAGAATAAAGGTTATGGGAAAATCCACACTGGATACATTCCTTCCAGACCTCCTCCGGGTAGTATCAAGCCCCATAATTGTTTTTCAATCAGGGTTTCATCAGCCAGCTTTCTCTGACTCTACTGCACTAGCAAACTATCCCTATATCTCAGTGTCTTACAAACAAAGGTTTATTTCCAGCTTGCCTTGTTTGTGGGTAAGCTCTGGCCCTGCTATGCAGGCCTGCTCGCTCTAGCACTCGTGCTGAAGGAGCCATTCTTCCTCCTACGGGGAGAGCAACAGAAAAATGATAGAACAAAACCTGCCTCTCTCATTGACTGTATTGTTAGTCCTTAGCCCTGCTCTCTCCTTTATGCTCATTTCCGTGAAAACTATTTAGAACCTAAAACAATTTAACTGATTCGTCTTTGAACTTTAGCAGGCTTTCCCAAACCCTAGATTAATAAATGCCTTTGTTCCTTTCCTTTTTCTAAACTATGTATGTGTATATATAATTTTGCTGTTATCCTGATTTTATTACCAGTTTTTTCTTGACTGTTGTCCCTCCCAAAGTGGGAGGAAACAAATGCTGCTGTGCCTTTGATGCAGGAAAGAGTGAAAGTGTTGAACAGCCTTCTTACAGATGGTGCAGAACATTTTATCTTGTTTCTAGGGTGCTAAATTTTGGTTTCATTGAGTTCCTTTTTCATATCTGTACCATCTTTAGTACTCAGAAATCCTTTATAGAAATGCTCTATAGAAATAAATTAATATAAACATAGTAGATAACATCTATTTTCAGCCGTAATCTTAGCAATTGGCTTTGCTTTAAATGCTCATTTAAAAATATATTACTACTTTTTATTCAGCCACAGACACTTAGAACAAGATTTTGATTGTAGGTTCTTTACCCAAACCACCTGAGCTTCTCAATCCCCTCAGGATAAAAGCAGGAGAATTTCAAATTGTGACAAACCTGCTACAGCCCTTTTGTGTGACATATCCTAGGAGAGTATCAGTGAAGAATGTGCAAGGCATCTATGAAACGTATAAGTACATAGAAATGTTCTTCTCCAAGGGTCTTGTCTAGGGTGTTTGCAGTTTTAGTAGGGTTACACACTTTCTGCCTTCATATTATTTTCACCTTTCATTGAATATCTTTTAAAAAGTCCTCCTGAATTCACACTTAGCCTAATAAACAGCTTGGCTGCTGGTGTGTGCACAATTGCTCTCTGAAGGTTTTTTTTTTGGGAAAGCAACAATTTTCGATGCTCTGCAGGATTAAAAAAACACAAAACTTTAAGGTATGAAATACTTTAGTTATATAATTTATAGACACTAAATTTATAGCCTATGCATTTTATGTTTATAGATGCATGTATATGTATATAAAAATATATATATATATATATCTATTTTAAGTTTCTCAACTGGTGTTTTTGTGACTCAAATAGATTCATAGAATGTAATTCAGGGTGATCTGTTCCAATGCATTCCTCTCAATCTAAACCAGGACATGAAAATAATGCTTTCTAATAGATTTTGAATAACAAGTATAGAGTTTACCCCATTCTGTTTTATCCAAGGTTCTATTCTGGTAGTCTAATTTAAAGTCAATATATTACCATAAATAATTGTTTGTGAAACTTTATTTTGTAAATTACATCGTGTGTGATTTCAAACGCATTTCGGCTGGACAAAAAGCTGATACTGTGATTGGTAGGAATATGTAAGTGGCCAATACTGCCACCTAGGGGTCATCTATCTGATCTGGGTGGATTAACTACCTACCTCAGTTCTCATCCTGGGAACCCGGGGGGGGCATTGAAACAAGTCCCCAGCCACATCCTCTGATTTGAAGACATGCAAGACGCTAGTTGGGAACACTACTAAGATTTGGTTCTGAGATACTACTAACACTACTAAGATTGGTTCTTATCTATTAAGATAAGGTTCAAGATTTGGAACCTCCAAATCTTGATTCCTTATTCTCTGACTGCACAGAATGCCCTGTTCTTGCCTGGTACATTGTTCTTAACTGTTCAAAATGAAGAGCAGAATCACCACAGGGTATTGAAATCTTTTTAGTGCTGACAAATAACATAGCCATGATTCTGTAAGAATTGGAAGCCCATATGCAAAATTTTAAGCAAACTAGGACATTTCGCTACTTAAACATCATTTTCCCCTCCTCTTTCCAGATAATGGATGGAGAAGAAAATAGTTGCATCAACATATATCAACATCATAACTGTAATGTATCTGATGGTTGTGACAAATTATAGAATAAGAATGTAAATAATTTATATGCAATGGTAAATTTAATGTGTCAACTTGACTGGGCCACGGGGTGCCCAGACATTTTATCAAACGTTATTCCAGGTATGTCTATGGGGCTGTTTCTGGATGAGATTAACATATGAATCAGAAGACTGGGCAAAGCAGATTGCCCTCCTTCATGTGTGTGGGCCTTATCCAATCAGATACCTCAATAAGGCTAAGTGGGAACTCTGCCTGCCTGACTACCTTAAGCTGAGACATTGGTGATTTCCTGTCTTTGGACTCAAACTGAAAAATTGGCTCTTCCTGTTCTCAAGCCTGTTAACTTTCAGACTGGAACTTATACTATCAGCTCTTCTGGTTCTCAGGCTTTCATATTCACGCTGGAACTGTACCATTGGCTCTTCTGGGTGTCCAGCTTGCTGATTGCAGATCTTGGATCATTTCAGCCTCCATAATTGTATGAGCTAACTCCTTATGATAAATCTCTCTCCATATTTATACATCCTATTGGTTAAGTTTCTCTGGGAGACCCTTGCTAATACATACTACTACTCAGAATCTCTTTTCTCTATCTATGTCCCTGTCTCTATCTCTTCTATGTCTTTGACATATATAAACTGTTCTCCACTATACTGCCTCTCAGCTGCTTGTTCTTTGTCTGGCTAATACTATACATTAATTCAGATTTCAGCTTTGATATCACTCCTTGATAACTGTCTCAGGCAACTCATCTTGGATAGGGATGGGTGCCCCTTCTAGTGGTTCCCATGGTCTCCTCTGTCTTGGTGCTTATCTCACTTCATTGTAATTTCCAGTTTATTTATATGTATTCTTTCATTAGACTATTAGCTCCTTCATACCAGACAAGAACTTGCTTACTGTTTTGTTTCACAAATCCAGCATAGTGCTTGACATATACTCACTGCTTAACATATATTTGTTCAATGAATGAATGAACAAGTGAATGAAGAGTTTGGTTTCTATGAGGACCAACGTAATTTCTTTTATCCTATTATTAAATTAGTGGTGCAGATGGCATAGTTTACTTTAGGAATGCAAGCTAATTTATAATCAGTTGATTTTATCCAAGTAGGTTTTGAGATACTGAAAATGTTATCTGTTATTTTTGCCTATTGACATGCATGTGTGTCATTTTCATGAAAACCTGAAAGAAAATGTACTAATATTTGCAATTACTACTTCTATCTGTTCTCAAAACCATATGCCTTGATATCACAGTTATGGTCTCTCCCATCTGTTCAGCATGCAAGGCTATTTCTGTTGAAGGGAGAACAAAATCATTCTGGGGGCTGAGCCTACCTTGAACCTAAATTAGGTGGACTAGAATGTCCTGTTCAGGGATAAGCACCTGACAGTGTTGGTGATGGAGTTGTGGCAGCTGTGAGTCACCTCCCACTTCCCATACCATGTCATATTTATTCCTGTAATCCATCTTGTTTCTCAAAGACTAGGTTCATGTTTAATTTGAAGACTGTTATAAGCATTTACTGTAAACAACTACTTCCTCAAGAGAAAAAGTTTGATGAAATTACACTTTTTTTTTTTTTTGCTTTTTAATTAGCAAATTGGTAAATGTGAGAAAATACTATTCCATCAGTGTGATTCTCCAAGATGTGACCCAAAACATTTGTCCACGAATGTGGACAGAGGTAATGATCAGGAATGTTGAATCACTTAAGCAGTAACAGTAAATCACTTTGTCCCAACGATTCAATGATGTTAAAGGCTTGAGAGAGTTAGGAAAATAAAAATGCTACCTGGGACAAGAAGTCTTTAATAAAAGATGTGGTTGCTCATACAGCTTGGCTGTGTGTAGCTTATTAACAGCGAGGCTTTCTTGTCACATATAGTGCTCTCCTGCAGTGGAACATTGAATATGTAGGTTTTGATTGAGTGGAGAAGGTGCAGTGAAGGAGGCTAATAGTTCCTGGGGTTCTGAGACCTGGGTGCTTAGAAGGGTTATGAAGGTTAAAGACTGTCATTAAAGGCAGATGTGGGAACCAGGGTGTTAAAGAGAGAATGAATGAGGAGCTCCTGTTCATGTCACTATGCCTTGGGGTTGGATAGGCCAACTCATGTGCTTAAAATAATATCCTACAGCCCAATATGATGAAGTTCTAGTCTCTTGGCAACAAGCACAAAGATCCCTGTAAGCATTTCTATTATTTTAAACCATCTCTGGACATCATTGTTAAAATGGAAAAAAAAAAACCCTGACCTTTTGCATTGCACCCTGTATAAGCTTGAAGCAAAAATAATATTTTGAATTTTCTTTTTCTGATTAGATTCTGGTTTTGTGAAAATGCTTTCCAGTTCTTTGTATAGGGTTGCCTTTTCTGAAGCGTGTAGGCTGGAATTAAAGATAGTGATATCTCACAGCCTACTTCTCCATAGTTACAAAAGTGTGACCACACAGAAAAGATGTGCAGACATTCTGAAGTGCACAAATTCTATCCTGTCAACATTCCAACCTTTCCCAAGGCTCCTGCCAAGAAAATGCATCTAAGCAGGCAGGGTGGACCCACATGCCAGCTCTGTGCTGTCACTAGTCCAGTTTAATCAGACATCTCCCGACTAATTTACATTTGGAGATTTTTTTAACTCATTAAATAAATTTGAATAAAAACCTAGCTTGTCAATTCTTCCATTCTGTGTTTCTGTATAACTCCTTGAAGTAAAATGTAGCTTTGGAAACAGAGTATTTGTTTGATTATTTACAAGTGTGTATGTATGTTTTTTTAATGGATTATTTTAGTTAACCTGGTTTCCTGTCATTTCTATTCTCCCGAGCCATGGCTACGGGTATGTTTGGGGGATGTGTGGTAGGTGCTAGTTGTGTGTGTTCAAGTGATACCAGGATATGAAATGGGCCAGGAAAATGAGCTTTCTAAGAGACTGCTTGCAGAAATTTATGTCCATTGGCCCTGGGTGAAGTGGTGGACTCATGTCTAATCTACACTTGAGCTTCTAAAAGGGTTGATGGCTGTGGCAGGAGCACAAGGAGAGCTCACTACCTTGGGAGTGGACCTCCTGCTCATGGGCTTTGTTGGGCTAAATGTGGTCCCTAGTGTACAGAGTCTTCTGTTGGGGTGAGCAGACCACAGAATAGATTTGGAAGGTCTTTGGGTAGAGTCAGGAACGAGCTGGAATACAGATGCAACTCCTGTCCCCAAGGGAACGTTGGGTGTTAGAACACCAGTAGCGGGGGTGTGAGAAGTGCCTCTGAAGATTCTCCATGAGAACTCTACCACTGTAGAGTCAGCAGGTTTAGCAAATAAAAATCAAGGATACCCAGTTAAACCTGAGTTTCAGATTAATAACAAATACTTTTTAGTCATATGAAAATGTTATTTGTTGTTTTTCTGAAGTTCAAATTTAACTGGTTATTTTGCATTTTATCTGACAACTCTACCAATCAGAGAAGGTTGGATTTCAGCATTGGCCAGTGGATCACAATGCTAGCTCAAGATGGTATTTTTTCGAGGAAGAAATTTACTGCCGTGTTCCTGTCCTTTTCTATTTGGAGGGGTCAGAAACTGAATTAGAAAGAAAAGTGAGGCAGAAGTACAAAGAAAAACAGAAGCAGCCAATCCCCAGTCCCCTCCCTGCCCCAGCCCCTCCTAAGCATCACATTTGAGCTGGGAGAGGGGGGCAACTGTGAGCAGTTGTGACTGCTTCGCTGTGATAGGTCCATTAATTACAGACTTGAGGATCTTCTATTTCTGAAGAAAAATAGAAATGTCATGAGACTGCTTGAATTTATATCACAGGACCAGGGAGAGACTGGGGCCCCACAGAACACTTTTCACGGGACCATAGGAGAAAAAGTTTCGTGATTATTATCTCATCAGTTCTTCATGCTAATCACAGTGGTTACATCATTATTGTAATTTTTGATGCCCATGAAACAGGGTGTTAAATGCACCATTTCTGCAGTTTTAGGGCTTCTGAGCACCGAAGCCCCAAAAGTAAGAATGATAGTAACAAGTTTTTCCACATTGTGAAAAGAGGGGCAGCATATGGGAGGTGGCCACAAACCATCGCCCACCTCCAGGACATATCGAATACCAAGGAGTGGTTGACAGGCAGAGTGAAGATTCCTCTGAAAAGCTTCATGAGAGTGTTATTTCTGCTTCCCCGGCCTCAAAGCAATAGAGAGGTCTTCCAGAGAACCATCCACAGGGTGTTTCTATGTAGGGAAAGGGGAGACTAACATCTCCCTGACTAGCTTCCTTTTGGACTGGATGTTGCTAAGCTGTGGAAACTCAGGAGTCTAGTGCCACCATGGGTCCAGAGCAAGGTGTGCTGAGTTGTTCAGGAAAATGTAAGAGGCATCTTCTGGAGTTCTGGGGATAAGGGTGCAGTATGAGGATCAGTGTCTGACCCTCACATTTAAAAGGCGTCATGGTGGAGGGCTGGCTGGATTTGTTCCTGCTGACAATATAAGAGGGTACTCTGAGAGAGTAATCTGTTTCCAGAGTTTGGCAGAACAAGAGTATTGAGCTCCCCTCTGGGCCAGAATAGACTAGATTTGGAAGGATATTCACAAATAACCTGCCCAAGAGGTGTGCCTTCCTCGGGGGGACTTGATAACCCCAGAAGAAAAGGCTGTGGGAGCTGTACCATTGGACATGAGGGCTGAGGTGATGCCACAGGGAAGCAGCTTAAGAGGACATTATTTGGCTGAAGAAGAGGGATCACAGGGGTCCTTAATTGTAAGGGACTCTGAGAGCCCATAAGCCAAGGAATGGAATTTGCATCTGGGCACCAGTCACAATGGGGTCATCAAGACAAGATTATAGTCAAGATAGTTCTTGCCGTCTTCTTTCCCAACTCTAGAGGAATGTGGAAGCATGGGCCAGATATCTGAGAGATAAGACTCTAGTTGATCCCAGCCCCCAATCTTTAGAATCATCCCATTTGAGGTTGCCCTGGATGGTTCCACATAGAAGAAATTCATAAGCAAAATAAGTGACTGTTATGATAAACATATAAATTTGGAGTGTTTGTTACGTAGCAATCCCCAGAGTAGGAAGCCAGAAGCAGCAGAGAGAGAGAGACTGAACAGGGAGAGAAAGGAACCAGCCCCTCTACTGCTGCAGGTTTACCAGCTCTGAGCTGTGTGTAAGGGGAGGCTGTTAAGATATGAGATGAGTGTTTTGATTGAAATCCCACTCTTCTTTTTAAACCTGAAAAGGATACTGCTCCAAATCCCAAAAGTGACAGGAGAAGCCACTGTACTGATTTGATAGACCTTCTTCAGTTGTTGAGAAAGATCTGGTGTACTTATTTGAAATGCAGTGGTAAAAAAAGAAGAGTGATTTTTTGTGTGTGTGTGCCCTACTAAAACCATCTGCTCAATGAACTGGGCAAATGAGGCTGGGTGCAGTGGCTCACATCTATAATCCCAGCACTTGGGGAGGCTGAGACAGGAGGATCACTTGAGCCCAAGAGTTTAAGACCAGCCTGGGCAAAATAGTGAGACCCCATCTCTACAAAATATAGAAAGATTACCTAGGGCTGGTGGCCATACTCCTGTAGTCCCAGCTACCCAGGAGGCTGAGGCAGGAGGATGGTTTGCACCCAGAGGTTCAAGGCTGTAGTGAGCTATGATGACTCCACTGCACTCTAGGCTGGGTGACAGAGGAATAATTTGTCTCAACAAACAGGACACATGTTTATCTTAAACAATCCAGCTGTATTAAGCAAAGGCAAAAAAAAAAAAAAAGATTGGGGAATTTTTTTGGGGAGACTTTATATTCAAATATATAAGTCAGCACTAAGACAATCATATTTTTCTGTTTAAAAAAGAAGTGATTCATCAAAGACAAATACTATGTATTCTGGGGGTAAAACGTTACTGTGGGATAAACACGAGAAATGACATTCTGATCACTTTCTCTTTCAAAGTGATTAAAAAGGCGGCTCCTTGGCTAAGGTCATATTAGAAGTGACTGACAAAACTCTGTTGAAGTTGAGATTTAGCATGAGCAAGGTGACTTTCTGCTTTCTACTAAATATTTATGCTAAGTAGCTGTAATATGAGAATAAATGATATTTTTCTCAATAGAGTAGCATATTTATGAGAATCAGACGTAATAATTAGTGTTACATTTTAGTTGAGTCTTAATTCTGTATTATATTTGAAGATCGCAGTGTGAAATTTTTCACTATATTTTCTCAATCCTTCACAGCAAGCTCACAAGACAGGCAGAACAGAAATTATCATACTTATTTGAAAGATGCAGAAATTGAGGATCAGAGTGAGTTAAGTGATTTGTGCAATTTCACACAGCTGAGAAATAGTGGGATTTGGAAAGATCTTTTGCCTTTTGATCAGGTTAATGTTTTTTCGCTCATGTCATATGGTTATAGAATATCTCTAAATAGAAGATTATGTGATAAACTGGGGAAGTTATCTGAATATTTAAAGAAGAACCATCAAGTTTTTACTACTTATTTCTAATACCTAAATTATTTCTATGATATAATTTGGGCTTGAGAACAATAAGGGACTTTAAAGGTTATAAAAGACAATTCCTTTATTTAATGAATGAATTAGTAAATGACATTTAAAGAGCACTGTTATATGACAGGTTGTGGGTACAAAGAATAACAAGCCAAGGTCACTACCCTTTGAAAGCTGGTGGAGCACAGAGGAGGAGCTCTTAATATGGTTGGGACCAAGGTGACTTCTTGGCAGAGAGGACTCTTGAGTCTTCAGTGATGAGTCTGGGTAAGCTAGTGGAAGACAGGTGGGAAGGGCATTCCAGGTGGAGAGAACTGTGAAGGCTAATATCCAGAGCCCAGAGTGATGAAATAACTTTCCAAAGATCATACAGTTATGATGCATCAAGACCTGAATTTATCCTGGCTTTCCAGGTTAAATAATATAACTCTTCTTCAATTCACTTTGAAAATATACAAATAATTACATTCATATCAAAACTCTCTCTGCAGATATTATAAGGATGTCCATTAGAGACCCTGTTCTTTAATATTATGCTTAAAGTTGTAGCAAGTATAATAAGACTAGATAAAAAAGAAATAACCAGTACAGGGGAATCCTATCAAACAAGTATTTAAATTACATGAATTTGGCCAGGCTCGGTGGCTCATGCGTGTAATCCCAGAACTTTGGGAGGCTGAGGCAGGTGGATCATGGGTGAGGAGTTCAAGACCAGTCTGGCCAAGATGGTGAAACCCCGTCTCTATTACAAACTACAAAAAAAAAAAAAAAAAAAAAAAAAAAATTAGCCAGGTGCAGTGGCTGGCGTCTGTAATCCTAGCTGCTCAGGAGGCTGAGGCAGGAGAATCGCTTGTACCTGGGCAGAAGAGGTTGCAGTGAGCTAAGATTGCGCCACTGCACTCCAGCCTGGGCGACAGAGCGAGACTTATCTCAAAAAACAAAAAACAAAACTGAATTCAGTTGCATGCGCTCAGTGAAGACAGAGAGAGAATAACAATTGAAATATTATGTATTTCATCCAGTACCAAGTGTATGGATTGAGAAACAGAGCCCACTGTTTTCCCAGTTTCATTTACTGCATTCCTATCAAAGCAAGAACATCTTTCCTACTGACTGTGATTATCTAGAGTTTAAAGATATATACTGTCTAAATAGTGGAACCACACAGCTTATGTGGGCTTTGATGCATGGGAAGAAAATTATATATTTTAAAAATTACTTTTGAATATATGTAATTAAATATTACTCTTTTGAATATATTTAATATAGATATAAGACACTCTTACAGTATCTTAAGAAGAACGTAAGTTTGAGATTAATATATAGGGTGACTTTCAATATGTTCAACATGGACAGACCTTTCTTCAGTGTTGGAACTATTTTCACTTCCAAATGAAACAATTATCTTGCTTATAGTGGCCAGTTGTGAAATTCATCTGGACAAAAATGGTTTAGGATGGTTAAGAAAATATTTATAAAGAATGATAAAGAGTCATGCCAATAAATGGAGTAAAGACACAAATATACACAGATATTTACATATAAAAATTGTCATGTTAAATAAGTGGAATAGATTTTTCAAAAAATATGATATAATTAAACCTCAGCTAAAAAAAAAAAAAAACCTAATAGGCATGATCACATCAAAATTTAAAACTTCCTATTGAAATGAACTAAGAAAAATATTTGCAGCATACATGAGAACCATAGGGGTGTGTAGGATATTTATCAGTTGATTTGTGTGGCTGTCCACATTTTCTTCTTTGAAAATGAATTAAATAGGCAGGGGATGTCTGAACTTCTACCATACCCCTACTCTTGACACCCCCCTTCAGAACTGCATAGCTATGTCTGATTGGACAAGGGATGTGAACATAGTTCTAAGCAGGACAATCCAGGCATCAGGCTCTCAACCTCACACATTGGAACATAGAAACACAGACATGTAGCTCGCTATAGTACCTCCAAGAACATTCACACTTCAATTCCTTTTAGACTGAGGCTCAGAGGTGACTTCATAGCAACCCCAAGCCTTATGAACATAAAACCTCATGAATATACAAACAGTCTTATCAAGCAAACTAGTCTATGGAAAGAAGAAAGAAACAGATACGAAAGGAGAAACGGAAGAGGCCAATGGCCTCAGAGCGGAAATAACTGCTTGCCAACTTTCTAGGTCTTGGGAGGCCTTGTTCTACTTTCTAGTTTTGGGTTTCATTAGATTCCCCTTTTCCTAGCTATAAATTCCCTGATCCCTAAAATAGATTAAAGAGGTTTCTGTTCTGAACAACTACATGACCCCTATGACTTAGAGCTAATAAATAAAATGTTTCTTTATGTGAATAATATTTTAATTGTAAAATGGGCAAAAGGCAGGAACAGCAATTTTTTTCCAAGAAAAGCAAATGGCCAATAAACATATTGAAAAAATTTAACCTCACTAGGATGAAAATGTAGAGTTATTAAAACAATGTGATACTAGGGTTTTGGCCTGTAAAATTAAGCAAGACTTATTTTTAGGCTTAAGGTTGAAGAGTAGGAAAAAATAAAGGTTCATGTACTACTTGGAAGAGTATACATTGGCCACACTTTTCTAGAAATAAGTCTTACCTACTATCTGATAGAGCCAGTCTACTTCTAGACACTAAGACTAAACACTGATTGTTACATGGATATAGGTATAACAAAATAGAACTTTTATAGAATTTTTATGATTAAAGATACATACATACATATATCTCTACTTTCTTTTTAAATAGTAATTAGTGATAATATCATGGGTGTATTAGTCTGTTTTCACACTGCTATAAAGAACTACCAGAGAATGTGTAATTTATGAAGGAAAAAAGGTTTAATTGATTCATAGTTCGCCATGGCTGGGTAGGCCTCAGGAAACGTACAATCATGACGGGAGGCAAAAGGGTAGCAGGCACCTTCTTCACAAGGTGGCAGGAAAGAGATTGAAGGGGGAAGTGCCACACTTTGAAACCATCAGTTCTCATGAGCACTCACTATCACAAGAACAGCAAAGGAGGAATCCACCCCCATCATTCAATCATCTCCCACCATGCCCCTCCCCCAACACATGGGGATTATTAAAATTCGAGATGAGATTTGGGCGGGGACACAGAGCCAAACCATACCAATGGGTGATTGTGCAAAGGTAGGAAAAGTTCAAAATATAAGAAAACAAAAATAGAAGATAAAAATATGATTGTACCACATATATTTCTTTTCCTGATATGTAAGTCTGGAAATAAGTCAGGTTATTGAAGTGGCCATCTAGCAGCTAAGTCTAAGGACCCTTTTTTAGCAGTGTTATCGTGATCTTGATCCTTTAGCTCTGTGTGGCACAATGACCAGGTTCTTGGCTGCTATGCCCCACCCCTTTTCTAGGTTTCTTCTAAATTTCAAACTTTTTTTCTCCTGAAAGCCAACTCTTCCTCTACCATTAAAAAAATATTTCTTTTGCATAAGCTAACGTCTATTTATCCTGCTTGTCTTTTGTTAATAGCTACCTTTATAATTTTTTTTTTTTCTGATTCTCTCTTCTCTCATCAGTTCTAGGCTCAATCCCCATTGAAATTTATCCTCTTCATTGAACATGTTGTGATTTCAGTCTCCTTGGGAATTTTCATGTCTGGTTTCTCTTCCTGGACCTCTTTCCTACTCTTCTTCCTTTCTCATCTCTAACATGACTATGGAAGATGATTACAATAATGATAAGTCAAGCCTGTGTTTATACTCTTTTGCAATATAACACTGCTGTTCCTCCCATTAAGAAATGATATCCTTATCTTCAGCCCCTCGAATCTTGGCTGGTCTTGTGGTTGGTCTTGACCTATAGAGTGTGGTGGAAATGCAATTATGCGAGCTGTAGAGCCTAGGACTTAGAGGACTGCAAACTCTGTTCTCAGCTTCTTGAAACATTGAGGCTACCATGCTGTGAAGAAGCCCCATCTGACCTTCTGGAGAATGTGAGGCCATGGGGAGAACTGAGGCTAAGCAAGTAGCCAGTATCAATTGCCAGACACATCAGTGAGGCAGTGAGGCCATCTGCTTTTTTTTTTGGAGGGTGAGGGTCTTATTATGTCACCCAGGCTGCAGTGTAGTGACACAATCTCGGCTCACTGCAACCTCCACCTCCGAGGCTTGAGCAGTCCTCCCACTTCGGTCTCCCTAGGAGCTGGAACCACAAGTGTGTGCCACCATGCCTGGCTAAGTTTTTGTAGAGACAGGGTTTTGCTGTGTTTCCCAGGCTGATCCTAAACTCCTGGGCTCAAGTAATCTGCCCACCTCAGCCTCCCAAAATGCTGGGGTTACAGGCATGAGCCACCAAACCTGGCTGGCCAGCTGCTTTTATATTAAACAGTAAAACATCTTTCAGCTTCACAGAGGAGACTGGATTTCCACAGTTACACGTGTGATCCCAGGATAGACCAGGAGAAGGACTGCTGAGATTGCCAATCCACTAAAAAATAAACCACAGTTGTTTTGGGCCACAGAATTTTGGGATGGCTTCTTAGGGGGCAATAGGTAATTGATATAATCACTCTATTCAGGGCAAGCATCCTGGAGTATTATTCCCCATTCCCCAACTTCCGACTCCCTGTCCGCTCTATCCCCTATAATCTATGTTGTTAATTCATTTTGCTTCGTGAAATTTCAACAAATATTAAACTATATAGTTATTGCATGTTTACCAGTCTGTGTCCTGATTAAAAGAAGCCCCAAGAAAGATAAAAATCTCTACCCTATTTTCTGTTGTGTCCCTAACACTTCGTAGGATACCTAACAGATAACAGACACTCGAAAAGGGTTTTGTTGGTTTGTTTTTGAAATTTATAAGCATATGCACTTGAATCATATTGTATTCTGTAACCTGCTTTTATGTTAAACAGTGGAGCATGAACATAACTCTGGGGCAGTCAGTACTCTTCTACAACATTATTTTTAAAAGGCTCTGCCTTTATTGGGATGTATCATAATTCATTAAAACTTATACCCTATTTTTGACATGTAAGTTGTTATCAATTCTTCACTGTTAAAAAAATACTGCCATGAACATCTTATAAACAAATCTTTGTACATGACCTTAATTATTTTCTTACAATAAATTACTAAAAGTGAAATTGCCTTGTCAAAGGTTGTATGAGATATTCCTAGCTTGTTTGATTATTATAAAAGAAGGTAAAAAATTAGATGAGCAGAAAGAAAATACAAATTGCCAGAAATACTGGTAATTTTATTGATTTATTCATATATTCTTTTTCTAAAATAAACATATGTTACCTATGAATTTTTTTAATGTTAAAAACAAAAAACCCTTTTCTTGTCACTTGTGTTTTCTTTTCCGCCAAAGAAGCAGAAGTATCTGAGAGTGAACTTTGGTTTAAAGCCTATAAGGGGCACATTGAAAGCATTTAATGAATTGCTCAGTCAAAAATCAAGCTGACATTACAGAAATTATACTTTTATTCTTAGTACAAAAGGATCTTAAATTGACTTTCAGATGGAATTCTATATTTTAGCATTAATTGTTTGAGAAGTATGCTATAAATTGGAATAGGTATCATCCTGCTGGAATATGCAGTTAGAATTTGTGCACTGCAGATCTCAGTGAAATATACTTGGCCCTATCACCATCTATTTATTTCAACAATAGCTCTTCTATACATATTATAACAGGCCTTAATATTTAAATAATACAATAAATAGAGGTTTAATAGAGTTTGAGGCAGAAAGGTACACAAGGAGAATTTTCTTTTCTCTTTCTTTCTTTCTTTCTTTCTTTTTTTTTTTTATCAGAAAAGACTTGTAGAGAACTTAAAATAATCCAACTGATTTAGCTCTGTTACGTTGTTTTGTTTCCAGGATAAAGAAACTACTGGGGCAGTCCCAAACAAGCTTTGAGAGTTTGCTGGCAAACTAGTTAGGCTGAGTCCAGTAAAAGAAAACATTCTGTCAAAAGTAAAAACAACCTTTCAATTTATATGATACAGTCTTACAGCTTTACTGTTTCTCCTCACACTTTTTTACTTTTTAAGTCAGTTAACCAGGTGATGAGAATAAACCCACCATGGGGAATATGTTGCCACAGACCAATTGTGTTTTACAACCTAACCAGTTCAATTCTACCCTTTGCTAAATTTTGTTTCTGGTGAAATTTTCAATGATGCAATCTCAGTCAGTTCATAACTGCTTAATACCTCACAACTGACTGTGGAGGATAGTCAGAAACTGCATTTGAGGTTTCCTGTGGAAACTGAGGTGAAAAGGAATGTAACACATGAAAATTACAAAAAGCAGCTTTCCTTTACTGTGAAAATACTCCATTTGGATGATGATTTTGAGTCATTTTGTAAGAACAATGGTGTTCTAGTTTCATAGTTTCTGACTTGGAATGAGTTTTCCACTAAAATATAAAATGTCCAAAAAGGACTTTATGTCAAGTTTCAAGACGTGCTAATTTGTTACATGTATTTTTGTTCTTTGAATTATTTGGCTTAATTTTTATTAATTGAAAACATAAAGAGCAGAGTAAACTTCTTTTTAAATATGAAAGGATAGAAGGTTAAAAAAAACACAATTATTTCTATTTCTTCTAATTCCTCTCCTCCAGGCATTCAGTGTTAGGTATTTCTTGTTTACTGAGATATTCTATGCACATGTAAGTGTATATACATATTCAATCTTCCCCTTTCCCCTCTCTCCTCTTCTTTCTCCCCCTTTCTCTTACCCCTTTCCTTTGTTCTTCACAAATAAACATTTTATGTGAATTTTTCTACATATTTTTTCCACTTATATCTTGGGAGATTGTTTTCTATCAATATATGGAGAACAGATTTATCATTTTTCCTTAACCAAGCTTGATTTATTACCCTGTATAATCCTGCATATATTCTTGTTTTTGTTTTGTGTTTAAAGAACACTGTACATTCCTATGTACTATTTTAACAATTAAAATGCTACAAAAAGGATGTGAATGAATAATCTTGCCCTTATTCCTGTTTCCCCATCACCTCCTGAAGGTCAGACCCATATCCCACCCTTGTGTACCCTTCTCCAATATTTCTTTATGTAAATGGAAGCAAACTCTAATCAATTATTTTTCTTTCATTCTTATGTAAAAGACAGTATCTCACATAAATCAGAGCCCTAGCAGGAAACAGAATTCAACTAAGATAGTTCTGCTGAGTAGATTTAATGAAAGGAATTTTTATAGAGGTTAACAGTGTTAAGGAAACAGAAAGCTGAGACACCCAGAGACTAGTTGGAAAATATACTTCCCCTAGACCTAGGAGGGGGGCTGGTAAAAGGGATTATATAGTTACCAGAGCCATGGGACAGCTGGAGTCATGGAGGAAGGCTGCCTCCAAGGCAGGGGTTGTAGTTGTTGTTAGGTGAAATCATTGCCAGGTATTTGGCAGTATGGTGGAGAGAGATGGAAAAGAAATACTCCAACTTCCCTCTCTTTCCACACACCTACCTATGACCCCCATTTACCAAACCCGCTGGAAGGGAGATGGCAAGCAAGCCCTGTATGATTGTCTGAATTGATGCAATTCAGACAGTCATACTTTCAGCACAGAGAGCAAGACAGGGAAGGGGTGGGTGGTGAATTATCAATCTGGTTGGGGATAAATGGAGAATAGCCAGATACACACTATATGCACTATTCTGAACCCTGCTCATTCCCATTTTTTACAGCTTAAAGATCTTTCTGTATCAGGACTAAAGGAACTTTCTCATTCCTTTTGTCCATTGCAGAGTATTCCATCTTTATTTAACATAATTTATTCATGCTGCCTAATTACCATAAACACTTAGATTTTTGCCAATCTTTTGGAATGTTGTGGTGGAAAACCTCCTGCACATATTATTTTGTATATGTTCAGCCATGTCTGAAGGATACATTCTCAGAGTGTGATTGTGGAGTCTAGTTTTGGTAACTGTTGCCAGATTCCCCTCTACAGGGATTGTATCACAACACAGTATATGAGTGCCTTATTTCCACAGCGTCACAGATAGTGTGGTGTTGTTTGAAGTGTTTGCTAAAATGATGTGATAATGTAATCTTGAAATAATTTTTGGGGGCATTTCTCTGTTCTGAATAAAATTGAGCATCTTCTTGTACATTTCAGCAACAATGTGCTTCTCTTCCTATGAACTGTCTGGTCTTGTGATGTGCTCATTTTCCCAGCAAATAGTAATTTTCTTCTGATTTGAGAAGCTCTTTATCAACTAAGGACATTAGTCCTAGGTGGTATTAGTTGAAGATATTTTATCTCAAGTGTTATTATTTTAACTTTGCTTCTCTTTTTTATTTATTATTATTATTTTTTAGATGGAGTCTTGCTCTGTTGCCCAGGCTGGAGTGCAGTGGTCTTGACTCACTGCAACCTCCGCCTCTTGGGTTCAAGCAATTCTCCTGCCTCAGCCCTCCAAGTAGCTGGGATGACAAGTAGCGTTTGCCAACACTCCCAGCTAATTTTTTTGTATTTTTAGTAGATGAGGTTTCACCATGTTGGCCAGGCTCATCTTGAATTCCTGACTTCGTGATCTGCTCGCCTCGGCCTCCCAAAGCACTGAGATCACAGGTGTGAGCCACCACACCTGGCTGCTTCTCTTTTTTAAAATGCAGGTTTATTTCTTGTTTTTATTTTTAGAACCACATTTATCAACTTTTTATGGCTTCTAGATTTTTGAATCATGCTTAAAAGCCTTCCTCAACTACAAGGTTATATATGAATTTGCTCAAACTTTTTACCAAGTGTTTTTTAAAATCATATTAATTTATAATTTTAATTTATTTATAGTTTATCTTTCTCGTCTCCTTTCTCAGCCTTTTGATTGTTCTTTCAAAGCAACTTAGTTGTTCCAAGACCCTAT
>NW_012101478.1:36688-55550 GCF_000951045.1 Mandrillus leucophaeus
CCAAGTGTTTTTTAAAATCATATTAATTTATAATTTTAATTTATTTATAGTTTATCTTTCTCGTCTCCTTTCTCAGCCTTTTGATTGTTCTTTCAAAGCAACTTAGTTGTTCCAAGACCCTATATTAGATAACCTATGTTTACCTGATAGATTTGAGATGCCACTTTAATCTCTACTAATTCTTTTATTTTAAAAAATCGATTTCTGGACCTTCTAATCTGTACCACTGGTTTATCCACTCATAGACCAGAACCACACTGCTTTACTTATTTCGTGGAGGCTTCACCCTGTGTTTTAGAAGATAAGGCAGATCTCACATCCTTGCTCTTCTTTTTTCACAATTTCCTTGGCTGTCCTTGTTTAATTTCTATGAGAATTTAATAATCAATCTCTTTTCTGTTTTTTTTTTTTTCAGAAAAATCCAAAAACCACCTTTGTGGCATATACATAGGGATGATGTTAAATTTATTAGTGAGTTTATGAGACGTGGACATTTAGATTCTTTTTTATAGACGGGGTGGTGAATTAAAATTCCCAGTGACAAGTTGTTATTTCTTATAGCAGCTTCTGTGGTGTCTGTTGTAGGAAGTTGCTGATTACATTATTTGGTGTATGTATATCCAAACTGTAAACTTCATTATGAGTTATATCCATTATTCTTATATAATGCCCATATTTGTGCTTTTCACCTGAATCTAATAGTGCCTGAAATTATCCATTTTAGATTTTCTTCAAACATCTTTTTTTTTTTTTTTTTCCATTTCAGAATTACTTTGTTCTGGGTATGCCTCTTGGATACAGCATAGAGTTGGTTTACAATTGTGATCTAATTTGAAAATTTGATTTGTTTGAAAAGTGAATTATGTTTATTTGTATTAATATGGCAGAGTCACTATTAATTCATTGTGCTTACTTTTATAAATGTGAAGGCTTTACATAATGCAGTCTGTTTCATTTGCTTTTGAAATGTGATTTTTCTGATGTTTAGAGCAACATTTTTTGTTCTAAATATAAATAAATGTTTATAGAATATCTCACTATCATGGCCTTAGTTACTTCTTTCTTTTAACAGATTGTTAGTTACTGTGAGCAATAATTCCACTGGCTTACATTATCTGTATTTGTCCATACTTGCTTTTGTGTAGCATCTGATTTTTGTCAACAAGATGGTTTAAGTTTAGCATTTACTTTTATATTTTGAAATATGCATATTCTTCCATTCTTGCTTTCTTCTGATATACTTCAACTGCCATCTCATGAAGAGGAGGCAAGCAGTGAGCTTAGTTTTACATTTAAATGTATTCAGTTTCACTGTCATACTTTTTGCCAAAGTTTTGTCCATGATGTTTTGGTTGGTTGATGTTTAAAACCATCTAGTGGTAGTTTTCTCAGGAAATACTCCTATAAACAGTATCCTCTGACTTGTTAGATGTCCAAAACTGTCTGCAGCCTTTATGTTTGATGAGCTGGAAGTTGAAAGTAAAATCAGTGTCTCATACTTTGAAGGCTATAAAATCCTTGGCTCTATATAAATTCCTTCATTTTATTTCTGAAGTAGGTTTTGCTCCCATCTTGTGGTATTGAATGTTGCTGGATAGAAGCCTAATGTCAGTCTAATTTTCCTTTTCTTATTTAAGTTACTTGAGTGTTTGCTGGGCCATCCAAATAACTTTTCCTTATAATTAAAGTCCTTTACTTGATAAATATCTTTATTAGATATGTTTTTATACTGAATGACCTGAGTCAATTTTCACTAATACACAGTATGCATTTTTAATATATTGATTGTCTTTTTGAATTCCAGATTTTTTTCTTGTATTCTAAAGTGTCTGTTCTATAGTATTAATTTTAATCTTTCAGGAATTCCAAATATGCTTGTTTTAGAACTCTATTTCTTGTCTATCATATATTATTTTCTAATAATTTTATAAAAATTTTGTTTCATTCTATTAATTTTCTAATTTCCATCTTGTATGTGTCTAAATATGCTTACCACAGCAACCTTTTCGTCTTGTTCACTTTCTAATTTTGTCTAAATCTGTAATGATTTTCCCTTTTCGTATATTTCCTGTTTATTCCTATTTCATTTCCTCCTATTATCTGTCACCTCCTATTATGATCTTTCTTCATAGTTACTTCATTGAGATTGTACAAATGTATATAGTACAATATTTTGTTACAATTTTCCTGTTTTATGGGAGCATTTTTTTGGGTAAATTCTTATCTATAGGAAAGTTTTGATGCTCCTTTTCATATATTTTTCTTTCTGTGTGAATTTTATGTGTATATGATTTTTGTCACCCAAATCCAAATAATTTGAAATTTTCTGGACAGATATTTACAGGAATTTTTTATGGTGATAGCAGAGAAAAAGGGAAAAGAGGGGTAGCCCTTCTAGTCCTTAAATGACAGGATCTCTTTTTTGTTGCTGTTTCTTTCATATATGGTGCCTCTGTTATGTATGTCGTCTTGATCTCTCCAAACCTGACTTAGTCCATGAGGATTTTTACCTTCTGTCTGACAAATCCACGTATATCTTTTCCTGGCCACTACTGCCAAGAGACACAGATATGGCATTCCAAGGGGATCCTCTCACTTCTAAAGGTACGTTTGTGCTGAGGCTGTCTGGGATCTTCCATCCCTTCATTCTGCTGTCATTTATTTGCAGTTGACCACAGCCAGGTCCCCAGGACTCCTTGTTTCCTGTGTCTTTCCTGTTACCACTTGCTCTGAGGCTTTTTTTTTTTCCTTTTTAAAATTTATTTATTATTATTATTATACTTTAAGTTCTAGGGTACATGTGCATAACGTGCAGGTTTGTTACATATGTATACTTGGGCCATGTTGGTGTGCTGTACCCATCAACTCGTCAGCACTCATCAACTCGTCATTTACATCAGGTATAACTCCCAATGCAATCCCTCCCTCCTCCCCCCTCCCCATGATAGGCCCCGGTGTGTGATGTTCCCCTTCCTGAGTCCAAGTGATCTCTGCATTGGAAAGTCACAGCTGCTTTGGACAGCACTTACTCTAATTTGGGGTCTAGGGTTTTCTCTGGCTACTTGTCCTACTGAAAATGATTATTTCCATTTTCATTCTTCTGAATGGCTTTTGGAAGTCAACATGGAAAAAGATAGAAGCAAGTAATCCTCACTAAGGATTTAACTCTTTAAAAATCATCCTATCAAATTTGGCATTTGAGAACCTGGTCTCAATAATGCAGAAACACAGATAACTAGAAAAACCATTTAACATAAATAACATTGTTAACAGAAAATCATGGAGGCAATTTACAAAATGTAATTCAGCAGTCTGAATGGATGTGGGAATGAGTAGCAGCTGGTTTGCCTTGATGACAGAGGGTTCTTGCTGATTTTATGAGGAAAACAAACTTGTGTGTGTCCAGGGAAGGATGGACATTTTACAAGAGAAATCTGTGGTTTGTTGGTTATATTCAATGTGAAAAGAAAATAGTCCAAAAGACATATCATGTTGAAGCCAAGCTTTACTGAAAGGAGCAGTGTTTGTATCAGACCACTCTAGATCTCTGCCCACTTTCTTATAGAAATTCAGCCAGACAAGTTAGAGAGCTACATGAATGACATGTTTACTATTTCCATTTAAAGTGAATAAGTACATCATCAATAAAGAATGATCATACATAGTAGATCCCTTTCAAATCATTTTACCCATACAAACTGCTTGTCAGTTTATGGATGGAGACTAATGTGGTTTGGCTGTATTCCCACCCAAATCTCATCTTGAATTGTAGTTCCCATAATCCCCATGTGTCATGGAAGCAGCCGAGTGGAGATAATTGAATTACAGGGAAGGTTTCCTCCACCCTGTTCTCGAGACAGTAAGTTAGTTGTCAATGAGATCTGATGGTTTTATAAGGGGTTTCCTCTTTTTCTGGGCACTGATTCTTCTCTTGCCTGCCCCCATGTAAGATGTGCCTTTGCTCCTCCTTTGCCTTATGCCATGATTGTGAGGCCTCCCCAGTCACGTGGAAGTGTGAGCCCATTTAAACCTCTTTTGCTTTATAAATTACCCAGTCTCGGGTATGTCTTTTTTAGCAGTGTGAGAATGAACTAATATAGAGACACTCAGAATTACACATCATTGTCCTTATTGCAGAAAGCTGCTTGTTTCAGTAGCAGAGACGACTTTACATGAAGCTAATGCAGAAACCCTCATATTCATGGGACTATTCCCAGGCCCAGGGAAGAGCCTTAGCAATGTGTATCCATGGTGGTAATGGCTCTGTAAAGTTCGCAATAGGAAACTATTTTGACATTGATAGATTAAGTCCAAGAGCTTTCCCAGTCCAACTTCGCTTTTTGACTTACTGGAATATTGTTGTGTAGTTTGCCGAGAATTTCATGTATCCAGTTAAATTATTGCTATCCCAGTGTAAAAATGATATCCAGTAATAATTCTAACAACTTTCTCCCTCTTGCCAATTCAACCAGTGTCATGAAAACAAGTGGACTCATTGTATCACAATTTGAATAGAAATATATGGATCGTTAAAGAGAATGAAAGGTTGAATGTATGAAGCCAGAAGCTAGTCATCAGATATATAAAACTATTATAAATAGAAGATTAGATTCTCATGAACACCTTGTCAGTTCAGAAGTTTTCTCTGCCAGGAGTAATTGAAAGTGCAGTGTATATAATGAGATACACATTGTACTCTTTTTTTTTTTTTAATGGAGACTGCGCAAAGTAAAATTTCCATAGTTCTTGTGTTTGTAGGAAATAAACTCACAGTAGTGCTATAAATACCAGGTATGTTTATGTGCAAAATTGTATGCTGGCTTTTAAAATCTGTCACTTGTGACTTTCCTCATTATAAATAAATATTTACATTTGTACTTAATTTTGTATTTTAGTTTTTTTTTTTTTTCATCCTTTTTCCTAAAGAAGGCTCTCAAAATTATGTGAGCCTCAAGCCCCACAGAAGCTGGAATAGCTTCTGTTCAACAGAATGAAATAAGAATTTCCCATACCAATGACTGTGGCTTCCAACTGGGATGGAGGGGTGCTATCCCATTCCAGCTGCCAGTTCTCAATAGCTTTTGTATTCTGGATTAGTTCGCAAGATGAAAACCAATCTTCAATTTACTTGGGGAAGAGTGGAGGAAAAGGAAAAGGGGTGCCTTGCTGTTTGCGACATTCCTGTTTTTCTTACATAAACGACATCAAATAAGAATGGTTTGAGACTTGATCAAATTCAGCATGACTTAATGCTTACCTTGAATTATATGAAGTGCTGTGGAGGTTCATTTTGCCCTTAGATTTGAGCTAGTGATGTCTCAGCCTCAGACCACAAGCTTCAGTGGGTCCCTAGTATTGGAGAACCTCGTTAAGATGTCCTCCATTTCCTGGGTTGGGCTGCAGCCAGAGCTGCCATTCAGGCAGGAGCTTTGAGCATAGACTGTAGACCTTGTCATGTGTGGTGTGGGTCTTGATCATGAAAAGCACCTATCTCCTTTTTTCTGGCAGGCCGGGGGGGCAGGGTGGAGATGGAGTCCTGCTCTGTTGCTCAGGCAGCAGGAGTGCAGTGGCACAATTTTGGCTCACTGCAGTCTCCGTCTCCTGGGTTCAAGCAATTCTCCAACCTCAGCCTCTCTCGTGGCTGAGATTCCAGGTGTTCTTCACTATGCCCAGCTAATTTTTTCGTAGAGACGGGGTTTCACCAGGCTACTCTCAAACTTCTGACCTCAGGTGATACACCTGCCTAGGCCTTCCAAAGTGTTAGGATTACAGTCATGAGCCAGTGCGCCGGGCCACACGTATCTCAATCTTCTGTGAGTCTCACTCTAGTGGCTAGGACTGTCCATAAATGGCAATACCATCTGGAGTGGTCATCCTGAGACTGGACCTGGACCTACATGGTCCTTGGTCTCCCCTTCTTTGTAGAGTGCTCTCTCACTCTCTATCCTACAATCCAATGGGATCTCCCTGGGGCTCTGTGAATAAGCCCCAGTTCCAGGAGGGTGGTATGGCAGCAAGATGATTGCTTCTGCTAGTCTGTGTTAAATAGCTTTCACAGAATTGCATGGGACTGGACAACCAGAATTTGCTGACATGCTTATTTTAGATAACTGTCACTTATACAAGATAACAGATGAGTTTAGGGTCCTGGACTACCATGGGTCTGTTGATGACCCATGGATTTGAGCCATGTGTTGTGTTGGCCTCTGTCCATCAGTGTTCCCACTGCAATGCTCCCTTTGGTCCATAGTGCCTGAGGGTGGTGGGAGTGGCAGGAGGTATTCTTTATCATGTGTGTTCCCCAAAGCTGGCACTTCATCCCCTCTGCCAGCTCTATGCCAGTGTCAGGCAGTCCCCTGGGGGTGGCTGTGCCTATTTCGTCCTAGCTTTTGAGACTGTTGCTCCCCAATACTGACAGGTCTTTGGGTAGATGTTCTCTCTGAATTGCCTCCTGTTGATGGACATTGAGCTTTCCTGGTTCAGTCTTATGCAGTGATAAATAAAAAAGCAGACATTTCTATGTGAATGGGAATCCTTTTTCCCCCTCTGCTCACAGGTGTGATGGTGGTATTTGGAAGGCAGGAGTGCAGTTGACTTGAAAGAGATCACATTCAAGGAATGCAGTGATTATGGCATAATGAATTCAAGACAAGATGCGGTTGGAAAATGTGTTCTGCATTTTACTTGAAGATTTTGAACTGTATGCTCAACAATGAATTATTCACATTTCCTGCATACTTTAGATAAGACTTGAATTTGTGCCCATCATCAACTAAGCACAGCAATAACCTGAGAATTGTACAGAGCCAGTAGTTACAGATAATGGAGCATCATTAGTAATGATGTAACCAGCATTAAATGAGGTATTATGCAAATTCTAAGGCAAGAAGATCAATATTGTTTCCATATGAACAGGTTCTAAAGAATTTTGAGTAATAATGACGTTGCTGACTTTTTCTTGAAGTGGTAGAAAGTAGCCAAGAATGGTACGCCTGACAAAAAAAACCACAAAGGGATAGTTCCTGGATCTGAACAAGAAGGGTTGATGCCTGGACACTGTAAAGGATCTTCTCATGCAGATTTGGCGCTAAACAAATATGCAGGTATCTCTTTTCAATCCAGTATTCCAAATCTTCAACAGTATGTCACTATACATCAGAAAGGCTCACACATTTTTAATACAGTTTTAAATCATGTTGTTTATTTAGATCAGGACCCCACAAAAAAATAGCCTGTGGACTCACACATCCATATGGGTGACCCTGTGGGAAGCAGGACATATGACTAATAAGACCTAGTGTCTGCTATGCATATGCAACACAAACTTTTGAAATTGTTATATCTTGTTCAGGGAGTCCTTCCCTTTTTTTGATGAAATATTAGCTGCTTGGTCATTCTTATCTTAATTTCACTATATCACACAATTAGAAGCTTATTCATAATGATATAAATTTTATTCTCTAATTGCCTCCAGTTACAACTTTACTATTTGTTAATTGGTACTGTTTCATATAGCTTAGTACTTGTTTATTTATAAATTATTTCACACATATTTACTTGCTGTCTCCAAACAAATTATAAAATCCTTAAATCAGATATTTTAAGTCTTCGTTTCTCAGTGTGAGCAAAAGTAGAATTTGATACATAAAAAATACATAATTGTCAGAATTGGACTATAAATATAAACTGATGTAAAGAATAATGCATGAGAATATGTTTTGATCTTTTACTTTTAATTAAATACAGAGTCTAATTGCCATTACAGTTTGGTTCAATTTGAATGTACTATTGAAAAACATGGGGTAAAGTACCTCATCATATGCTGATGGTAGTGAAAAAGAAGATAAGCCTCATTGCATTAAAAGATACTAATTTTATCCCGTGTTCCTGACTTTGAAAGTCTTGATGGAAGATAGATCCATACCCCCTCCAGTTCAGAAAAACCATCATCACTTATCATGCAGCTGATTTCTATTCTGGTGCAATCAATCTAGTTAATGTCATGTACCACCGACAAGAGTGTTCATGACTCAGTCATCTGGAGGCATTTGAAGGGTTGGTGCAATGACTTGGATTGAAAAATAAATAGAAATAAAAAGACCTCTAGCCTGGACTTTCCTGAAATTTGAGTGGCCTCCCTAGAGCCATAACTCAGAGATGCAGACGGTGAGGTCCTTTCCTTCTGAAGATGACATCACCAACTCACCTACACAAAATGGGTAGGAACAGTCCATGCCTGACTGGAGGTGGGTCCCCTGCTTTCAGCTTCAGTGCAAGAATGGTAGACTTGGCCCAAAGCAGCTAGTTATTTTTTTACTCTACACCTTCCCTGTCCCCTGTAACCTTGCCCCATCTCACTGGACCAAATTTCCCACCAGAGCAGGCATCATGTTTGTCTTCACTGATGTTTCTCTTGCACCTAGCACATGGATGTCTGGCTTGTAGAGGACGTGACTTTCTATTTAATGACAGTCTACTGACGTGGCTGAATTCTTGAAGGCACTAACTTGAAAGTTTGCTATGAGATTTCACTGCACTGAAAGTCTTCTAATGATATCTTGGCCCCTGAGAAGAAAAGTGCAGTATCACTTTGATATACATGGATCGGTGGAAATGAGAAAGATTCATTTATAACTGTTCCCTGGCTTCAGATGAATAAGATAAGATTGTACAAATGATTATGGGGGTACAAAAGGACATAATTTCCCTTTTACTTTATTGTCTATTCTTGTTTTACAGTAATCACTCTTTCCTCAATCTTGTCTCTCTCCCATCTTTTGGTGCTACTTATGAAGTTCTTTTGGCTGGGTCACACTACCATTCCAATTATGGTTTGTCTAGGTAAGTTACCATTTTTTAGGTACGAAAACCATTACCCAGGGTGAGAGGGAAAAAATAAGAGGGCAAATGTAGATTGCTCAGGATTTAGTTTAACACACTTTTTGTCCCCATCACTGGGGTCCTGTCTGTCTTCCCCACCCCATTTCTCTCTCTCTCTCTCCCCTTCTCCATATATACACACACACACACACATATATAGATATATACATATATACACATATATACATATATACATATATACACACATATAAATATATACATATATACGCATATACACACACGTATGCATATATATATATATACGTACTTATTACAGGAATACTAAGAACCTCACTTGGGCATCAGTAACCTCTAAATCCTCACAACTACTCAATGATTGAATGAAGGGATACATGCATTGAGCAGTTTGTAGTAGACCCTTAGATACCCTTTGACTTCACATTTCCTCCGTGTTCTGTCAAGAATATTTAGTAACAAATCCATTGTTGTGTGAAATGGCATTTTTAAGCTTCCCTACTTGAAAGACTACGTACCTGACACATTTTGAGCAATTACTGATGCTTTTCTTCACTGGGCTGTGCTTAGGAAGCTTCTGGACAGAGCACATTCTTGTAATTAGATGAATTTGAGTGGATTTGTCTGAAAGCAGCCGAATAAATGACACTCTGCTTGTCATGGTGAAATCTCCTTTAAGCGAGGGGTGTAGGGGGGCTTGTATTTACTTGTCCCAATATTCAGAAGCAGTATGGATATGCTTAATTTGACCTTTAAGCAGACATAGCTCAGGTGCAACTGTCTTTCTTTATACAACTATTTGGCAAACTTTTCCTCTCTCTTGAATAGCACTAATTCTTGATTTCCTAAATGCCTCAGTCATTAAACAATGGTAGGATACAAGAATGCCAAAGAAAATGTGACATTTAATAAATGCCAGTCATGGGGCAGGAATATGGTTAATTTGAGGTATATATTTTTTTCTAGAACCTTATTTCTTACTCCAGGCCAGTCATTTCACAGGTGGATTTGAACACTGTGTGCATGGTGTGATTTCATGGCCTTCCTGGGAGAGCCCTGACTTGGCTCTCCTCTTGCAAGACACCTTTCCCACAACCTGCTAGCTGTTGGATGAAATTTTATTTCAGTTGTTGACACAAGTGTATCTAGGAGGGATTGTACAAAGATATTTTCAAATGCTAGACTTCTGAAGGGTCAGAAAGCAGATTCTAGGAGGTATGGGAGAAAAAGCTATGGGGGCAGTAATATGAGAAAGATGACTGAGGCATCTAAAGTGGTGAAAATGAAGCAGAAATGGAATTATGGTAATAATTTCTATGATAGCCACTCCTGGCAAACACAAAGTAGAATCTAGAATTTCTGTCTGCCTCCATGAGACAGTCATGATGAGGCTCTTAGTCACAGAAAGCCTCACCATTATTATTCATTCAGGTAGAACACATATGCGTGAGATCTAGACAGAAACGATCTCAGTGAACACAGTGTTCTGAATGGCACCGATAGCATGCCTTTGCTTCTTTTGGTGTCCAGAGTGTCGAATACATTGCAGTGTAGAGGACTGTGTGCTCGAAAACGAGAAGTTCCCGATAAGCCCTGCTCTTGCAAACAAAGCAGGACATTCCTTCTCTGCAAACAAGAAGGATAAAGGAGCCAGCTGTAAACAGTGGGCTCTGGGAACTGGTCAGTGTTTTACTGATCATGCGAGTCAAGGAAAGGTCAGAGAAGCAACACATGTCCCGTGACTTGGCAACATTTCACAAACGGCTGGATAAAATAAAGCAGTGTGTGCCGTTGGGGGCGGCCACCATGTATGTCTTGTCCTGTGTTGTCTTGTATGTTCATTCCTTTGTTTAGGAAACACGCGGACCCCAACATTGCAGTATTTAGGTAGGGCAAATTCTGTCTAGAATACCTACTAATCACAATACCCAAAGAGTTGACCTATATTATTGTTTGGGGTGCATTCTTCTCCTTTATGAAAAACGTTCTTGGGAATGCTTGTGTTGATGCAGTGTTTCACGATTCCAACTATTTTGAGGAAAAGGTGCTTTTAAAAATTGGGATACAAGGAGAAAATTGATGCTACACTGAGCAGAATGAATGAGGCAATGACATGTCTTGTGACATTAAACATCTCTCTGTAGGAATAGTTCAGAGTGTTATTAATCATTTACTGTCCAGAATCAGAGAGAGCTTTTTAAGTGTAGATTATCTCTGTGATTTGGGGAATAAATAAGAATAGGAAAGATATTATATAAATTTTTACTTAATGTTGATTATGGATATCAGGAGTTGAGCTCTCATGATCCCAAAAGGATCATAACAATTTACAGTAGAGTCTGCTTTATGATACTTGGAACAATGGATTAAAATTTGCACACAAATATTTTCTCCTATAGTGTTCAATATCAATCAGAAAACTTTATTTGTGATTAACATTGAAAACTATGGGGAAAAATATATTAATCACAAATAATATTAACATTGGGGGGTGGGGCCAAGATGGCCGACTAGAAGCAGCATGATCAGAGGCTCCCATCAAAAAGAAAAATAATAGCATGTGAATCCTACAGCGGCAACTGAGGTATCCGGGTTCCGTCATCAGAACTGACGAGGCAACTGGCGTGACCCATGTAGAGGAAGAAAGAGCAGTGTGGTGGGCAGCCCACCTGAGAGCCACATGACGCAGGGGAACCCCCACCCCCCAGCCAAGGGAGGTAGTGAGTGAGCATGCTACCCAGCCTGGAAACCGTGCTTTTGCCATGGAACTGTGCAACTCACGGATTGGAAGATTCCACTCATGAACCCACACCACTTGGGCCTATGGGCCCAACCATAGAGCCATGCAGCTTCTCAACAGCCACTCAACTAGAATCTACTTAAGCCTGTTGAGTTCCTGGGGGAAGGGGCAACCGGCACCACAGCCACAGCTGCCTGCTCTCTCAGCCATTTGAGGTACTTGTGGGGAGGGGCAGCAGCCAGCACTGGGACTGATATCTGCTGAACACACCATACTCCAACAGCAGGGCAAGGGCGGCAGCCATCTCTGTAGCTCCAGACTGTGCTTTTCCCCTGCTGGAGCCAGAGAGGCTGGACAGCTTGGTCCTAAGAAGCATCCCCTACAGCTCAACACACCAACTGTGGCAGACTGCAGCCTCTTCAGGCCTGACCCTGACGTAGCTCTCCTCACTGGGCACGACCTCCCTACAGGAACTCCAATCACTCCAGTCGGGCTCAGGGATAGAATTCAGATCTCCCTGGGCCTGAGTGATTAGGGGAGGGGTGGCCGCAGTCTCTGTGGACCAGCAGACTTAGTCTTTTCTCCTCCTAGTTCTGAGGAATCCAGGCAGCCCAGCCGAGTGGGTGTCCCCCAAGCACGGCACACCTCCTCCACCCAGGGACAAAGTGCTTCATTAAATGGGTCCTCCCCACCGTGTCTCTCAACTGGGTTGGCAGACACTTTCTACAGGATCAATCCTACTGGCATCAAATCGGTACCCCTTGAAGTCAGATATCCTAGAGGAAGAAGCAGGCACCCATCTTTGCTGTTCTCCAGTCTCCTTGAGTGACATCTCCAGGTGCAGCAGTGAACCAGATGAATAGGGACTAAAATGAACCCCCAGCAAACTGCAGCAGCCCTACAGAGAGGGACCTGATCATTGAAAAAAACAAAGCAACAACAGCATCAACAACAAAAGTCCCCACTAAAACCCCATCCAAAGGTCAGCAGCCTCAAAGATCAAAACTAGACTAACTCATGAAGATGATAACGAAAAAATGATGAAAACCCAAAAGACCAGAGTGCCTCTTCTCCAAATGATCTCAATACCTCTCCAGCAAGGGTGCCGAACTGGGTGGAGGATGAGACAGATAAATTGACAGAAGTAGGATTCAAAAGATTGGTAATAGCAAACTCTGCTGAGCTAAAGGAGCATGTTCTAACCCAACGCAAAGAAGCTAAGAAATAGATAAAAAGTTAAATGAGCTCCTGACTAGAATAACCAGTTTAGAGAGGAATGTACATAACCTGATGGAACTGAAAAACTCAGCACGAGAACTTCATGAAGCATACACAAGTATCAATAGCCAAATCAACCACGCAGAAGAAAGGATATCAGAGTTTGAAGACTACCTTGCTGAAATAAGGCATGCAGACCAGATTAGATAAAAAAGAATGAAAAGGAATGACCAAAGCCTCTGAGAAATATGGGACTGTGTAAAAAGACTGAACCTATGATTGATTGGAGTATCTGAGGAGATGGGGAGAATGGAAAGAAGCTGGAAAATACACTTCAGGATGTTATCCAGGAGAACTTCCCCAACCTAGCAAAACAGGCCAACATGCAAATTTAGGAAATACAGAGAATACCACTAAGATATTCCATGAGAAGATCAATCCCAAGACACCACCATCAGATTCTCCAAAGTCAAAATGAAGTAAAAAATGTTAAGGGCAGCCAGAGAGAAAGGCCAAGTCACCTAAAAAGGGAAGCCCATTAGACTTACTGTGGACCTCTCAGCAGAAACCCTAAAAGCAAGAAGGGAACGGGGGCTGCTGTTCAACATTCTTGAAGAAAAGAATTTTCAATCCAGCATTTCATATCCAGACAAACTAAACTTCATAAGCAAAGGAGAAATAAAATCCTTTCCAGGCAAGCAAATGCTGAGGGATTTCGTCACCACCAGGCCTGCCTTGCAAGAGCTCCTGAAGGAAGCACTAAATACAGAAAGAAAAAACCAATACCAGCCACTGCAAAAACACACCAAAATATAAGGACCAATGACACTATGAAGAAACTGTATCGACTAGTGTGCAAAATAACCAGATAGCATCACGATGACAAGATCAAATTCACACATTACAATACTAACCTTAAATGTAAATAGGCTAAATGCCCCAATTAAAAGACACAGACTGGCACATTGGATAAAGAGTCAAGACCCATCGGTGTACTGTATTCACGAGACCCATTTCATATGCAAAGACACACATAGGCTCAAAATAAAGGGACGGAGGAAAATTTAGCAAGCAAATGGAAAGTAAAAAAAGCAGGGGTTGCAATCCTAGTCTCTGACAAACAGATTTTAAATCAACAAAGATCAAAAAAGACAAAGAAGGGCATTACATAATGGTAAAGGGATCAATTCAAGAAGAAGAGCTAATGATCCTAAATACATATGTATCCAAAACAGGAGCATCAAGATTCATAAAACAAGGCCTTAGAGACCTACAAAGAGACTTAGACTCACACAAAAATAGTGGGAGACTTTAACACCCCACTGTCAATATTAGACCAACAAGACAGAAAATTAATGAGGATATTCAGAACTTGAACTCAGCACTGGATCAGGTGGATCTGATAGACATCTACAGGACTCTCCACCCCAAATCAACAGAATATATATTCTTTTCAGTGCAACATGACACTTATTCTAAAATCAACCAGATAATTGGAAGTAAAACACTCCTCAGTAAACGAAAAAGAATGGAAATCCCAACAGTCTCTCAGACCACAGTGCAATCACATTAGAACTCATGGTTAAGAAACTCACTCAAAACTGCACAACTACATGGAAACTGAACAACCTGCTCCTGAATGACTCCTGGGTAAATAATGATATTAAGGCAGAAATCAAGAAGTTCTTTGAAACCAATGAGAATAAAGGGACAATGTACTAGAATCTCTGGGACACAGCTAAAGCAGTGTTAAGAGGGAAATTTATAGCACTAAATGTCCACATCAGAAGGCTAGAAAGATCTCAAATCGACACCCTAATATCATGATTAAAAGAGCTACAGAAGCAAGAGTAAACAAATTCAAAAACTAGCAGGAGACAAGAAATAACTAAGATCAGTGCAGAACTGAAGGAGATGGAAACATGAAAAACCCTTTCAAAAATCAATCCAGGTGCTGGTTTTTTGAAAAAATTGACAAAATATATAGACTGCTAACTAGATTAATAGGAAAAGAGAGAATAATCAAATAGACACAATACAATTGATACAGGGGATATCATAACTGACCCCACAGAAATACAAACTAACATCATAGAATACTGTAAACAATCTACGTAAATAAACTAGACAATCTAGAAGAAATGGATAAGTTCCTGGACACATACACCATCCCAAGACTAAACCAGGAAGAAATCGAATCCCTGAATACACCAATAACACGTTCTGAAATTTAGGCAGTAATTGCCTACCAACCAGAAAAAGCTCAGGACCAGACGGATTCACTGCTGAATTCTACTAGCGGTACAAAGAGGAGCTGGTATCATTCCTTTTGAAACTATTCCAAATAATTGAAAAGGAGGGACTCCTTCCTATCTCATTTTATGAAGCCAGCATCATCTCAATATCAAAATCTTGAAGAGACACAACAAAAAAAGGAAGTTTCAGGCCAATATCTGATGATCATCAAAGCAAAAATCCTCAACAAAATACTGGCAAACTGAATGCAGCAGCACATCAAAAACTTATCTACCACAATCAAGTCTGCTTCATCCCTGGGATGCAAGGCTGGTTCAACAAATGCAAATCAATAGACATAATCCATCACACAAACAGAACCAATGACAAAAACCACATGATTATTTCAATAGATGCAAAAAGGTCTTTGATAAAATTCAACATTCCTTCATGTTAAAAACCATCAATAAACTAGGTACGGATACAACATATCTCAAAACAAAAGCTATTTATGACAAACCCATAGCCAATATCATATTGAATGGGCAAAAGCTGGAATCATTTCCTTTGAAAACTAATACAACACAAAGATACCCTCTGTTACCACTGCTATTCAACATAGTATTGGAAGTTCTGGGCAGGGTAATCAGGGAAAGAAATAAAAGGTATTCAAATAGGAAGAGAGGAAGTCAAATTGTCTCTGTTTGCAGATGACATGATTGTATATTTAGAAAATCCCACTGTCTCAGCCCCCAAACTCCTTAAACTGATAAGCAACTTCAGCAAAGCCTCTGGATAAAAAATAATGTGCAAAAATCGCAAGCATTCCTATACAACAACAATAGATAAGCAGAGAGCCAAATCATGAATGAGCTCCCATTCACAATGGCTACAAAGAGAATAAAATACTTAGGAATACAGCTAACAAGGGATGTGAAAGACCTCTTCAAGGAGAACTACAAACCACTGCTCAAGGAAATAAGGCAGGACACAAACAAATGGAAAAACATGCCATCCTTATGGATTGGAAGAATTAATATTGTGAAAATGGCCATACTGTCCAAAGTAATTTATAGATTCAGTGCTATTCTCATCAAACCACCATTGACATTCTTCACAGAATTAGAAACAACTACTTTAAATTTCATATGGAACCAAAAAAGAGCCCATATAGCCAAGACAATCCTAAGCAAAAAGAAGAAAGCTGGAGGCATCACGCTACCTGACTTCATACTATGAGGCTACAGAAACCAAAATGCATGGTACTGGTACCAAAACAGACATACACACCAATGGAACAGAACAGAGGCCTCTGAAATAACACCACACATCTACAACCATCTCATCTTCAACAAACCTGACAAAAACTAGCAATGGGGAAAGGATTTCCTATTCAACAAATGGTGCTGAGAAAACTGGCTAGCCATGTGAAGAAAACAGAACTAGACATATCTGTTGACTCAGCAATCCCATTTCTGGGTATGTACCGACAGGAATATAAATCATTCTACAAAGACACATGCACAAGCATGTTTATTGCAGCGCTATTTACAATAGCAAAGACATGGAACCAACTCAAATGCCCATCAATGATAGACTGGATAAAGAAATGTGATACATATACACCATAGATACTATGCAGTCATAAAAGGGAATGAGATCATGTCCTTTACAGGGACGTGGATGAAGCTGGAAGCCATCATCCTCAGCAAAGTAACGCAGGAACAGAAAATGAAATACTGCATGTTCTCACTTATAAGTGGGAGTTGAACAATGAGAACACGTGGACACAGGGAGGGGAACAACACACACTGGGGCCTGTTGAGGGGTGGGGGTGAGGGGAGGGAACCTAGATGATGGGTGAATAGGTGCAGCAAACCACCGTGGCACACGTATATCTAGGCAGCAAACCTGCACATTCTGCACGCATATCCTGGAGCTTAAATAATAATAATAATAATAATAATAAAACAAAGAATACTTTATTTGTGATTAATCTTGAAAATTATGGGGAAAAAATCAGCACAATCACCTATATTAGTCTGAATCTAGCAATACTTTAGTATATATGTCTTGGGTCAGGGAGACAGAGATTTCCTCAACTCTTTACTGGATCAGACCTTTAATGAGTAGCTATAATTGATAAATTCTTCTAGAATCATTTAACTGACTCATTAACATCAGGATAGCTGGAAATAACGCTTGGAATGATGTGAAGAAGGTGGAAGGAGAGTGGAGAGTATTTCTTTTCTTGGAACTACTCCAGGTAAAAATCAAGATGGTTCTCTGTTAAGATGAAGCTTTGCAGAGATGAGTGAGACTGGTAACATACCATGGCAAAAACAATCTTCAGAATCTTAAGAGGGCTTAGAAGTCAATGCTTTGAATTCTTCAGGGAAGCTAATACTGAAAGACTGTCAATTTTGTAAAGAATTGAATCTCTTGCCATTTGAGAAGTCTACATATTATTTTATACTATTGATATCACTTACCATTTTCATACTTTAACATTGTGTCCTGGGGACACGAAGTATACAAACCACTGCTTCTTTAACAGTGCTGTGAACTTCTAGAAGACAATTGTTTTTCTTACTCACTACTGTAACTGTACCATGTAGTTCAGTGTCAGAGTTGTTGCTTAGTAAAAGTTGTCAAATGCATTAATGATTCAATAAAGTTATGATCTAGTTGTGAAATGAGCTAATGTGCATAAAATAATAAATTACTAATACAAGGAACATGGGCAAATGCCCAATAAAATTGAGAGAATGAGAACTTTAAGCATCTGGGATGCTTAAAGAAGGACTTCATGGAGGAAGGGTAATGAGCTAAGCTAAACTTAAATATAAAAATAATTTAAAATACTAAAGGGTATGGAGAAAGGGGAATCCTTATACACTGTTGGTGGGAATGTATATTAGTGTAGCCACTATGGAGAACAGTATGACGATTCCTCAAAAAACCAAAAATAGAGATATATCATCTACATTCCCACTACTAGGTATATATCCAAAGGAAAGAAAATAAGCATGTTGTAGAGACATCTGGATTCCTCTGTTTATTGCAGCACCATTCACAATAGCTAAGGCATGGAATCAACCTGAGTATCCATTAGCAGATAAAAGGATAAATAATATGTGGTACATATACACAATAGAATATTATTTATCTATAAAAGAGAAGGAAATCTTGTCATTTGCAATAACATGGATGGAATTGGAGGACATTATGTCAAGTGAAATAAGCCAGGCACAGGCAAATATTGCATTTTCTCATGGGAACTAAAGATTATTGAACTCACAGAGAATGAGAGTAGAATGATGATTAGCAGAGGTTGGGAAGCACAGTGGGAAGGGATGGATAAAGACGGGATGGTTAATGGGTATAAAAACGGGATAGAAGGAGTAAGATCCATAGTAGAACAATATGCTGACTATAGTTAATTTATTGTATATTTTGAAATAATAGAGTGCAATTGGAATGTTTCTTTCTTTTTTTATTATTATACTTTAAGTTCTAGGACACATGTGCACAACGTGCAGGTTTGTTACATATATATACATGTGCCATGTTGGTGTGCTGCACCCATTAACTCATTGTTTACATTAGGTATATCTCTTAATGCTATCCCTTCCCCCTACCCCCTCCCCACAATAGGACTAGGTGTGTGATGCTCCCCTTCCTGTGTCCAAGTGATCTCACTGTTCAATTCCCACCTATGAGTGAAAACACGTGGTATTTGGTTTTCTGTTCTTGCTATAGTTTGCTGAGAATGATGGTTTCCAGCTGCATCTATGTCCCTAAAAAGGACAC
>NW_012101478.1:57160-62112 GCF_000951045.1 Mandrillus leucophaeus
AAAGTTAAAAAACTAAAATAGTTGTGGGTGGAACATACTATTCTTGCATCAATTTTCCTACTTTTGTGGTGTTCCCTTTTTGTGGGGATTATGGTTTTGCAGGAAAGAATGATATCAAGGTTGGTAAATAGAAATTGTGCATTAAGTAAACCCAAGGAAACATAGAAAAGTCGCTAGTAATTTTTGGAGAGATCAATGAGAGAGAGAGAGAGAAATTGACATTCTTTTGACATAGTGATGAGAACCAAGAACACAGTTAAGTTTGGCTAAGTTAGAATTTTAATAAAGGCTGAATTGTGTATATTCCCCTACAGGATGCCCTGACAATAGAGTTTCCAACCTTATGATGATGACAGTTTACTGGGATAAAACTCTACAGGCTAATTAAATATATTATAATCAGAGTCAGAGCATCATGTGGTCTAATTACCTCCACATTTGGAAATGATTTAGGGAGTGGTTCATGAGCTAAATAATTTATATTGGTACAAAGTGGTGACATTAAGCCTGCTTCGTGAGATCGTCTTTGAGTTGCTACCGACCTGTTTCCTCTCACTGGCTTAATCACATGCATTGTAAGTCTTAAGTCATATTGCTGTATGCCCACCAACATTGCTGTCTGGAAAAAACTTTAGACAGGTAAAAGCTAATTTTCCTGGTGGTCAGAATAATTTGGTTTGGGTTCGGAGCACAGGGACAAGGATAAAAAGTGTCTTTCTGCAGATTTCGGGTGTAAGGAAATGAATGGAATGCTAGAGAGCCCCGATAAATCTTTACTGAGTGTTGTCTCCCATACCTGTTCTGATAGAAGTAAAATAGTGAGACATGACCACAAGGAAGACAGCAACAGGAAAGAGCTTCTGCTTTTTTTTTTTTTTTTTTTGAGATGGAGTCTCACTCTGTCCTCCAGGCTGGGGTGCGGTGGCATGATCTTGGCTCACTGCAACCTCCACTTCCTGGGTTCAAGCAATTCTCCTGTTTCAGCCTCCCAAGTAGCTGGGGCTACAGGCGCCTGCCACCACGCCTGGCTAATTTTGTATTTTTAGTAGAGACAAGGTTTCACCATATTGGTCAGGCTACTCTCAAACTCCTGACCTCAGGTGATCCACCCGTCTTGGCCTCCCAAAGGAAAAGCAATTGGGAAAAGATGGAATGTATGAAAACTGGAAGCTTGATTTCTCTATCAGTAAGTCATGGACTCCCCGTACCTGCCTGGTCATCTGCTTCGAGTTGAATAGCTGAGTGCTCTGAGAAAGGTAATAACCACCTGTTTAGGAAGGTATTTTGCCAACCCAAAGATCATAATCTCTGACAACTTTGGTGAGTTTGAGTTTCTGTGCTCCCATCCATTCTTGATTAGGAAGGTGGAGGAAGTAGGGAAGGTTAAAGAGGATAGAGTGATAGTTAAGGAAATGGCCTGGCACTTTTCCATGGTATTCTGCCCTCAGGAGAAAATGAGAGGGATCTCTGAAATGTCAGAGATAAAGAGATCAAAAATTGGATAACTGTCAAGGATTTTAGACTTTATGCATCATGGTAAAGTTGGGATGACTTTGAAATCTGCTATCATATAAGAAAATGCTATGAAGGTGATACATTGTACTGGTTGCAGGTTAAGTGTTTCAGCAACAAATACATTAGTTTCATTAATAAACATTATACAATATCAAATCTATTTTCTTGTGGAGTAGGGAATCAAACGTAAATTTCTAAAGCAAACCACTACTGTGGAACTTTTGGTTCCCACATTCCGGTTCGCAGGTCCAGCATCTCAGCAGCACTGAGGCTGCCGTTCACGGTGCTCCCTCTGCCATTCTAGTCTGCTAGAGGGTTGGATGTGGCCAAATAAAGGTCACGAGAGAAGAACAGGGAATCAACGACTATCTTCTCCTCTCATCTACACAGGTGTGGTTTCAGGAAAGGAGCTGATATGAAGCTTTATACCACTCTGTGATTTGGATGATTGTATTACAGTAATCCTCACTAATTACCAAGCAGTTAGCTAAAGAAACAACATCTGATCTCTTAAAAATTCTGGAGGGAGTATTCTATCCTTACTCTTTCCACCTACTCCTCCTCTGTGTACTATGATCTAGCTTCTGATTCTGCCACTGTATTGAAAATTTCCCCTCTATTTCATCTATATCCTTCTTGTTTCCAAATATAATGGATATTTTTTTCTCTCACTTAGACAATTATTACCTCCTTATTAACCTTTGTTCTCTCTTGACTTTGTAATAGGTTCTTCTGTTCATCTTTGTTGTTTCTGTCTTTTTCTGTTGGCTTTTCTCTCACTACTTATTCTTTAGATGGCAGCATTCTTCAGGATCCTATCATCAATATACAATATTCTCATCAACTTATTCTCCACAAGTAATTTCAACATTCTTTTTCTCTGCTACCAACCCCTTAAATCACTATCTCCAGCACCGATATCTCCTACCAACTTGAGATGTGTATATCTAATAGCTAATGAGACATCTCTACCTGTATAATATACAAACATCTCAATTCAGTATGACCTCAAATGAACTAACCATCTTCTTCTAAAACCCCACTTAAGAAAAATGATTTTAGTTGGTAGCACTACTATCCACTTAGATAGCTATAAACCGGCAAGTTTTGTATAAACACTGTGTTTCACATGACTCTTGCAGTGAGTACAAATATGTAAAATGTATAGTAATCCTCTAAGTATAATCATATCCCTCACTCCTAGCTGCTTCAAGCAGGGACATTATTCATTCTAGTTTTCTCCCTTCCCTCGAGAAGACTGTGGGGTGTGGTGATCAGGCCTTACTGAACAGCTCTGCAGATTCTATGTTCTGGTACACATTACTTTAGTCCCTATGGCTCCATGGATCACTCTCACCCTGCTGTTTATGGTTATAACCTTCTGTATTTCTCTGCTGTCATGCTTGGCCATTTTCAGATCTGCGATCTCCATGGGTCATTTCTTGGATAGGTACTATCTCACTCTTCCCTCCAAACACACAACTCATATCCTGTGTGTGCTTTTTTCTTTTTCCGTTTCTTTATTTTTTGGGGGCAGGGGGAACAGAGTCTCACTCTGTCGCCCAGGCTGGGGTGTAGTGGCACGATCTCGGCTCACTGCAACTTCTGCCACCCAGGTTCAAGCAATTCTCTTGACTCAGCCTCCCAAGTAGCTGGGAATACAGGCGCCTGCCACCACAGCCAGCTAATTTTTTTTGTATTTTTGGTAGAGAAGGGGTTTCACCATCTTGGCCAGGCTGATCTTGAACTGCTGGCCTCGTGATCCACCTGCCTCTGTCTCCCAAAGTGATGGGATTTACAGGAGTGAGCCACCATGCCTGGCCCTTTTTTCTACTCTAAACTGTGGATGACCACCTCACTGAGCTGTTTTTTAAAAATTGTTATCAGAGTTAATGATGTCTGGTCATGGGAAGAGACGGTGTCTGGCTCAGCAGATAGGCAGAGTCTCATTCTGCCTGGATCTGCTGCTGTTTCTGATTCAAGGTACCCAGCATGCAGTATGCATTATGCTAAGTTTGCTACTCAACCTGGCATATATTGACAGATTTTTTATCATCTCATGTTGATAATCTCTCAGAGACTTTATTCCCTGACTTCTAGGTGACACACTAAGATCATAAAAAATTCATAAACTCTAATAAGTAATTATGGCTGAGGTCAAGTGACTTGTTGGGACCCATGACAGTCAGAGGATGTGGCTGGGTGTCCGTATTCCTGCTTCAGTTCATGGTAGTCAAGAAGGTCCCTACTTTCAGAGACCACTAGAGAGGAACAATCAGAGGGTGACCCTGCCTAAATCACCCAGCACCTAACACTGTCATCTCTACCCCAGAAAAATAGGAGTTCCACAATTCTGAAGTTAAAAGAACTCTGAAAACTAAGAAGTTCTCACCAACCATTTGGCAATGAAATCTGACCTGGCTTCAGTTCCTTTAAGGCAGAACTGAACTGGAGTGAAATGAAGTTACCTCTTTATTGATGTCACTTGATATGAATACTCATACTTCATTGAAGAAATGTTAATATGTTTGAGTGTGGAACTGGTGTAGACCCTCCTGCCTGTACTGTGAAATACATTATATATATACACATACATTATATATGTATATGTATGTATATATATAATATATAAGTGTGTGTGTATGCGTATGTGTATATATATTATTTGTATTAAACCTGAAACTTTCCATATCCTGAAACACTTCTGAATATATGGATTTCAGATAAGAGACTGTGGCTATCCTCTTTTATTTTATTTTATTTTATTTAAGTTCAGGGTTACATGTGCAGGTTTGTTGTATAGGTAAACTTCTGTCATAGGGGTTTGATTACAGATTATTTTGTCACCCAGGTATTCAGCCTAGTGCCCATTAGTTATGCTGTTTAATACATATTTCTGATTTCTCATTTTTGGCATTTTTCACACGACCAATCATCAAGTCCTGACAATTTTAACTCATTTCTAGAATCTTTCTCTTTGCCTGTATTCCTGCTGTCAATAATTTAGACGTGACTGCAATATGTAAGTAACTAGGGCAGGCTAATAATTTGGGCTACTTCAGACCAATATTATCTAATTAATAGGATGATCATTGTGTAAAACAAACAAAACCCCACAGAGGCAGGGACTCCTGGTAGCTGTAGGATTAGTCTCTCCTGTATTGTCCAGAGTAATTTAGCCCTACCCTAAGTTTGTGTCCCCATCTAGTAAAATGAAAGCCCTGCTCCTGACTGAACCTCCACTCATTTAGTAAGCATGACCCCTTGAGATGTGAGCAGTCTTCCTTTTCACTCCAGTTGTTTTATTAAATAATTCTTTCTAAATGCATATACTTCTACTCCCAAAAGGAGGCTGGTAAATCTAAGGTGCTCCACCATATTTAACTTGCAGCATTGCTTTCATGCCAGTAATAGAGTGTGTCTGATGGGCACTCTCT
>NW_012101478.1:69227-71929 GCF_000951045.1 Mandrillus leucophaeus
GAGGCAGGTGGATCATGAGGTGAGGAGATCAAGACTATCATGGCTAACATGGTGAAACCCCATCTCTACTAAAAATAAAAAAATTAGCTAGGCTTTGTGCTGGGTGCCTGTAGTCCTAGCTACTTCGGGAGACTGAGGCAGGAGAATGGTGTGAACATGGGAGGTGGAGCGTGTAGTGAGCCGAGATTGCACCACTGCAACCCAGCCTGCGAGACAGAGTGAAACTTCATCTCAAAAAAAAAAAAAAAAAAAAATTGTGTATAGAGTGGGCATTAAACTGTTATTACAATTATCTGGTTAAATATTTTGCTTAAGCATATACAAAAAAACATTGTAGTTAAAACCAACTTTATATCCTGTTCCTAGATCAATACCTAGCAAATAGTAACTCACATACAGTAGGCACTTATTGAAATGAATATTGCATAAGGGCATTATTTTTACCTTATAGAGGAGAAAGCTGGGGCCCATAGATTATACAACTTGTTTTAACGGCTATTTGTGTTGCTTTTCCATATATGGCAGAGGCTGGAAGCCTAGAAACTACATTTTCCAGCAGAGTTTTTGTTTAGTTTCCTTTGATGTGAGACTCTTACTTGGGATTAGATTGAAAGGCAGAAAGAAGGTAGAAGTTACTCTTTTGGCTTTGGAATGGTGCAGATTACTACAAAAGTGATAGTGATAGAAGCAGGAAGTGTGGGTACCTGAAGCAGTGGAGAAGTGGAGGACACCCCTTGGTGGAAGCTTGGCTTGGGGGGTTTCAGCATCAGCTTGTGGTGGCACAGAGTGTGTGACTGGGCAATGACGGCAGGCTTCCTACTCTTCCTGAGTTCCAGATAGCACCACCTTCCTTTGTCCTCTCTTCTACTCTAACTCATTCAGGAATTTTGTAACACAATTCCTTCCTACTTGAAAGGCTTAGAATTGGTTTCGATTTTCCTGATTATACTTTTGAAATATTTGCTTTAAGTCACACAGTAATTAAATTATAAAGTTGTGATACAGCTTAAGTCTGCCTGACTGCAAGGCTTGTAGCCTTTGAGCACGCTGCCTTCTTGTAATTGCAGAAGACAACTTTGAGTAGAAAATACGTTTTTGTTATCTTTGTCAAGAACTTAGATTTCAGCTAAGAGTAGAAACATTACATTGTAGAAGAAAGGATCCTTCTTGCTGATGGCAGCCTAATCTCCATATGCATAAAGTCAGTCCCATGCAGATAGTTTACTCATATTTTTTTAGGTATAGACCCTCAGCTTTTCTTTTCTAGATGTGAAAGACAAAGTTCAGGCCGTTTCTGCCCAGCAAGGTGGCTGTAGGAAAACAAATCAAGTAAATGATCTTGGGAAGCTGTTGATCAGAAAGCACCTCAAATGCATGTGAAGTGAGTTTTTCAGGATTTAACTTATGACATTACTTTTATAGAAGCAAAGCCAAAGTCACAGAGAAACCATACCTTGCAGTTTAAGAGACTTATGTTAATTTTCAGAGCAGCTGTAACACTCACCTGGAGTCAGAGTAAGAAGGGAACTCATGGGGGAACACTTAGTAAATAGTAGGCGGCATAGCAGGTGCATCTGAGCTGTTTGCTATGGGTTGGAGAGTATATGCATGTGGAGGGGAAGGTGGTTACTGAATTTCTTATGTAACTATCTTAGTTTGAATCTCTTTATCATAAAATACCAGTATTACAGGATTACCTTGAAGAATAAAATGCTCAGTGTGGGCTTATGGTAGATGATTAATGCTTAATTAACATTTCTCCACCTGGAGTCAGTCAAAATATTTATGGAGCATTTTCTAGTTGCCAAGCATTGTTCTAAGTGCTATGAGCAAGGTAGTGTGTCTGCTGCCAAGAACTGACATCTGGAATACATTTCTTTCATTTTTTGTTTTAACATTCTCCCCCATTTTCCCCAGCTCACTCAAGTCCCTGAATTGTCTTACATCTCTGAACAAATTAAATAAGTCAGTGGAATGGAGGAAAGTCAGATGAACTGTTATGATATCCAGCATAAAGTGCCTTTAAAACCTCTGAGAAAGGAGACTTTATCAAGAGGCCATTTGTGGCCTCTTTTGTGGAACTTGGAGAAAGGAAGCTAAGTGAATTGTTAAATCGGAGAGTGTTAGATATAAGAAAAACATACCCTTCTCTTAAAAATGTCTCAGTTGTTTTGTTGTGGATGTGTCTGTTTCTTGGTCTCTTGTATGTGGGAACATCTTATGAAATCAAGGATTGAAGAGCTCCTGTGATATTGGGGAAGTATTTCTGAACGCCCTGCTGTCAGAGTGGGTACAGTGGGAATTGCCTGGCTTTCTGATGCATTTAGACAGGCATTACTGTTGACATGTTTGAGTTTCTTGTTTTGGATGAAAGCAAAGAAATCTTCAACTCTTCTAAACAGTATTCATTTTGTTTTGTTTTCATACTTTGGCATAGTGGCAGTTATTTGCTAATGAACTGCCAGACTGGGTTGCACTTAACTTCCATGTCTTTTTTTTTCTGATTATTATGAAATAGCATTTACTATTTTTTTTCCCCTCACATTTCCAGATTGAAATATGTCATATGGCCAATTTACCCAGATTCAGGGTAGTGAGAGGCCAGGTTGTCATGAAGACTTCTACCAAGCTCCTCAAATAAACTTGAACTTTTCCAAATTATGTAATTTTCAAGCTGGCCAGATATAAATTTTTCTAATTTC
>NW_012101478.1:71979-72539 GCF_000951045.1 Mandrillus leucophaeus
CAAAAGGAGGCTGGTAAATCTAAGGTGCTCCACCATATTTAACTTGCAGCATTGCTTTCATGCCAGTAATAGAGTGTGTCTGATGGGCACTCTCTCTTTTGGCATTGATCTTGTTCAGCTTTTCATTAAATCATTATGGAGCTATTGAATGTTTCCTAACTGGCTTCTCTGCTTGTGTTTTCTCCCGCTCAAATCCATCCTCTCATAGCCACAAGACATAGCACAAATTTGACCACACCACACCTGGGCACTAAGGTGCTAAATATCACCCCTTTTCCTACAGGTTGATATATGAACTTTTTATTATTATACTTTAAGTTCTAGGGTACAGGTGCACAACGTGCAGGTTTCTTACATATGTATACATGTGCCATGTTGGTGTGCTGCACCCATTAACTCGACATTTACATTAGGTATATCTCCTAATGCTATCCCTCTCCCCTCCTCCCTCCCCACAACAGGACTCAGTGTGTGATGTTCCCCTTCCTGTGTCCAAGTGATCTCATTGTTCAGTTCCCACCTATGAGTGAGAACATGCAGTGTTTGGTTTTCTGTTCTTG
>NW_012101478.1:72589-87255 GCF_000951045.1 Mandrillus leucophaeus
ACCTCAAATGCATGTGAAGTGAGTTTTTCAGGATTTAACTTATGACATTACTTTTATAGAAGCAAAGCCAAAGTCACAGAGAAACCATACCTTGCAGTTTAAGAGACTTATGTTAATTTTCAGAGCAGCTGTAACACTCACCTGGAGTCAGAGTAAGAAGGGAACTCATGGGGGAACACTTAGTAAATAGTAGGCGGCATAGCAGGTGCATCTGAGCTGTTTGCTATGGGTTGGAGAGTATATGCATGTGGAGGGGAAGGTGGTTACTGAATTTCTTATGTAACTATCTTAGTTTGAATCTCTTTATCATAAAATACCAGTATTACAGGATTACCTTGAAGAATAAAATGCTCAGTGTGGGCTTATGGTAGATGATTAATGCTTAATTAACATTTCTCCACCTGGAGTCAGTCAAAATATTTATGGAGCATTTTCTAGTTGCCAAGCATTGTTCTAAGTGCTATGAGCAAGGTAGTGTGTCTGCTGCCAAGAACTGACATCTGGAATACATTTCTTTCATTTTTTGTTTTAACATTCTCCCCCATTTTCCCCAGCTCACTCAAGTCCCTGAATTGTCTTACATCTCTGAACAAATTAAATAAGTCAGTGGAATGGAGGAAAGTCAGATGAACTGTTATGATATCCAGCATAAAGTGCCTTTAAAACCTCTGAGAAAGGAGACTTTATCAAGAGGCCATTTGTGGCCTCTTTTGTGGAACTTGGAGAAAGGAAGCTAAGTGAATTGTTAAATCGGAGAGTGTTAGATATAAGAAAAACATACCCTTCTCTTAAAAATGTCTCAGTTGTTTTGTTGTGGATGTGTCTGTTTCTTGGTCTCTTGTATGTGGGAACATCTTATGAAATCAAGGATTGAAGAGCTCCTGTGATATTGGGGAAGTATTTCTGAACGCCCTGCTGTCAGAGTGGGTACAGTGGGAATTGCCTGGCTTTCTGATGCATTTAGACAGGCATTACTGTTGACATGTTTGAGTTTCTTGTTTTGGATGAAAGCAAAGAAATCTTCAACTCTTCTAAACAGTATTCATTTTGTTTTGTTTTCATACTTTGGCATAGTGGCAGTTATTTGCTAATGAACTGCCAGACTGGGTTGCACTTAACTTCCATGTCTTTTTTTTTTCTGATTATTATGAAATAGCATTTACTATTTTTTTTTTCCTCACATTTCCAGATTGAAATATGTCATATGGCCAATTTACCCAGATTCAGGGTAGTGAGAGGCCAGGTTGTCATGAAGACTTCTACCAAGCTCCTCAAATAAACTTGAACTTTTCCAAATTATGTAATTTTCAAGCTGGCCAGATATAAATTTTTCTAATTTCTATATTTTGCAGAAAATGAAACATTTCTATAGAATCAGGAAAAAAAAAAGACGTGGAAGTTAAGTGCAACCCAGTCTGGCAGTTCATTAGCAAATAACTGCTACTATGCCAAAGTATGAAAACAAAACAAAACGAATACTGCTTAGAAGAGTTGAAGATTTCTTTGCTTTCATCCAAAACAAGGAACTCATTTCTATAGAGATAAGAGGCTAGTTTTCTTTATAATTAACATGTCTGTGCATTTAAAGATATTTAGATAGAGCAACCCTTGAGCTAGGTATATGAAATTTGAATACATTTTTTTTCTCCATTAAATACTGGCTTTCACTAAGTGTATTTGAAATTGACAAATCTGTTCCCATGAATATCAAAACTAAACTTTCGAGTCACCAAAATTGTATATCCCAATGCTTTTCAAACAGTCTGTGGTAAAGATCCTATTTCCAATATTGCAAACTGATAATTTTTTAAAATATAAGAGTGAATTAATAGAAATGAAGTAAAAGGACACAAAGACATGCAAACTAGAAACCCATCTTAAAAAAAAGATATTAGATGCAACAGATGTAGAATTACTCTGTCAAATTTACAAAAGTTTCTAAAGATGTACCTTCAATTTAGTTGTTTTTGAGGAACCATTGGCAGTCTGCAGGCTCATGTCATCCTGTGGATCACACTAAGAGTAGCACTAGACAGCCAATTTGTAGACCACATCAACAATTATATCTCCATAATTTTGTTTCTTCTTGATTTACACTAATGATAGCTCCACCTATCCCAAGAATCCTGCAGAGCAATGTTGTCTGATAAAAATATCTCATAAGCCTATATATGTAATTTTAAATTTTCTAACAACATTAAAAAATTAGAGGGCCAGGTATGGTGATTTACACTTATAATCACAGTGTTTTAAGAGGCCGAGGAGGCCAGTGAGGATCCTTTCAGAGGATTGCTTCAGGCTAGGAGTTCAAGGCCAGCTTAGGCAACATGGCGAGACCCCATTTCTACAAAAAATTTAAAAAGATTAGCAGAGTATGGCAGTATGTACCTGTAGTCCCAGCTACGTGGAAGCTAAGGCAGGAGGGTGGTTTTAGCCCAGGACTTTGAGACTGCAAAGAGCTGTGATCATACCACTGCACTCCAGCCTAGGTGACAGAGCAGGGTATCATTTTTTTTTCCCCTCTCTCTAAAAAGGATATATATACGTGTGTGTGTGTGTGTATATATATATGTGTGTGTGTGTGTACATATATACACCCGTATATATACGTATATATGTGTACATATATGTATATATATTTGTGTGTATATATATGTGTATATATACGTGTATATATATATATGAGAGGAACAGGTAAAATTAATACTTTTTTTGACCTGATTTGTCTAAAAATTTTCAACATGTAATCAACATAAAGTATTATTAAGGAGATGTTTTACATTCTTTTTCTTATAGTAAGTCTTTGAAATCCAGTGTGTATTTCACCTCTAGCACAGTTTGATTTGGACCATCCACATTTCAAGTGCTTAATAGCCATGTGTGGCTAGTGACACCATAACAGATAGTGCAGCTGTAGAACTTCCTCTGAGCTGCCCTAGAGCAAGTAAGACACATCTATATCTTTTGTCTTGGAAATAAACTACCTGCATGAAAAGGAAATTTCCAACTCTTCGTGGAAAGGGGAATGTGTGCTGGAGACATCCATGGCAAGGGATCTATGTCCCTTTTCTCATCTGTGTGTGGAAGTCATCTTGAAAAAGCTTCAGCTCAACACTTCTGGAATCTCAGTTTCAAATATTCTGATTTCTTATTCAGATATTTTTAGCTATTACATTCAGCCTCTATGGGCCATCTTCTCACATTTTAAGTAAAGTTAATAGTTTTTATCTTACATAGCTTATATTTATTTGCAAACCACAACTAGAGAAGCTCTGGGAAGTTATTAGTATATTTTTAAAGTATTATTGGGTTGGCCTTGTCTTTTGTCTTCTCCTTTTTCATTTTGTTCTGTAGAGATGATGTCCTTAAAATCTGCCATGTCCATATTCATTGTTGTTGTTGTTGTTTGGGGATAATGATGGCCAGGCTGTCTATCTGGCAGTAAACTACATGGGAGGACAGCTCTGCTTCCCAGTGGAACTGCACTCATGTGCACTTCATCTCCTTAATAACATTCACAGCGACAGTTTCGGCTTGGTCTGCTCATCAACCCCAGAGGCTCATCAATCCTCTTGATTCTGTTTCAAGTTATATCCATGGTGGAAGGAAATTACTTACAATTAGATATTTATAGAACTCTGAGCAGTCAAATATTTATAGTTAACCTTTTATTAGCTTCTCCTTTACCATTAGACACAAGAACTCTGCATTATTCCTATTTAGTTATATTCTGGAGGAAAAGAAAGGCAAATCCGAACTACACTTGGTCAGAGAGAGGAGTAATAGGTTAGATAGAAGATCTGTCATTTAAGGAGCTCAGAAAGAGCAAGGTAATGGTACCACCTTCCTCTACAGTTGGGTTGTCTGAATCTTCTCTCTCCAAGTTGAGTCTATTTTGAATGTATCTCTGGATAATATTATCATGAAGATGGAGTCTTTAGTAGATAATACATTTTGCCAATACTAAATTTGGAGTGTTTAATTTTAGGATTTTGGTTTTATAAGAATAGAGTGGAAGTGAGAACTCTAGTCCAAGACTGGTGGGGGCATGAAGAACTCGGCATACCGAGTTTCATTCTCTGAAGGAAGGCCAAAGCTCAAACACGGGAGGTGTGTACCAAGTCTAAAGGTCAGAGGAAGATGGGTTTAGAGTGAGAGAAAGTGGGGAAAAAGAAGGTGAAAGGGTGGTCTTAGGTGATTGCCACAGACACTGGATCGTGCTGTGGTTTACCTTTAGGAAGCGTGGTATGCTGCAAGAAAAAGAAAAGTTGAAGAGCTAAGAGTCAGAGATAGGGCTGATGTCTCTCCTCTATGGGCTTTCCTTCTAGGCAAAGAGGAAACAAAGCCCCTTGGGATGCTCTGGTGAAGGGTTCTCACTTGTTGTGGTGTGTTACTGAAGTTGGAGAGAAGTTTCCAAGATTATGCCTCTGTCTAGCACCAGGTCCACTGTATCAGAAATTGATATTAACATGGTGCCCATTGAAACATGGTACTTCCAACTTCCCATTTCAGGGGAAATATATAGCAAAAGAAGATATAGCAAGAAGTTTTAGAAGATTCTCTGTAGACTCAGGACCTAAGATACCTAGAGAAGGAATTTTGTGAGGGCTTCTTTAAGGATTTTATTTTGTTAGACAGGAAAAAAAATGGGGGTTAATGTTGTAGGCAAACCATAAGTCATTATTATTGGTATGTGTAGGGAATATTGCCAGAGCTTGGAGAAATAATACAATGTAAGAAACACAGATCTATCTATAAGTAACTTACAGACAAGAAAGGGTAGGAAAGAAACCACATAAACATTTGCACTTTTATCTGAAATAGGTGCTGTTATAAAATATGCATCAGACATAGTAGGAACACAAAGGATGATGATGGTTATTTTACCTGTGGCAGGAATTAACACTGGAGTTCAGATTTGAGAGATGAGTAAATCTTCACTGGGTGGATGGAGTAGTGTGCTCATGGTGGTATGTGTGAACCAGCATATTCTGTTAGCAAATACTGTGAGTAGTTAATTATGTCTGGACTGTAGAATTTAAGGCGTGGGAAGTGATGAGATACTATCTCCAAATTATCTCAAATCCACCTTCTGTTTATGTCCAATGTCACCACTGTTATTGAAGATATTCTTTACTCCAGTAGCTTCTGAGCTGGTGGTCACGTGTCTCCAGACTTTCTCCAGCAATTCTCCACACAGAAGCCACGATGACTTTTTAAAAATTTACTTCCTATCCCCATTTCCCCATTTCCCCCAAACCCACTTCCCCCTACCTTTTTTTTTTTTTAAAGGATACAGTCTAAACTTCTTTAAAAGCCTGCACTCAAATTTATAACATTTTTCTATTGAAGGTCACATTGCCCTTTCTGGTCCTCAGACACTCCAACCTCCTTCCTGTCTCAGGACATGTGCATATGTTGTCCCTTTTCTGTGAACCTCTTTTACCCGCCAGTGTACCCAGGTCCTACTCATTCCCACGACTCAGCTTAAATATCACTTCCTGAAGGATGCCTTTCATCATACTCAGATTAAGTTAGATTCCTATTTAATCTCCACGAGTGCCCCAAAATTTTTTATCACAGCAGTCATTAACCTTGGTAATTGTGTAGTCATATAATTTTTATGTCTTTAATGTCTTTCTCTCAAGCAGAAGATTCACATTTGCCTATGGTGTTTCCAGTGACTTGCATGGAGTTTTGCACAGTGGTTACTCAGTAAATATTTGTTAAATAAGTTTATCTGGTTGAAGATAGCAAAATAAAGGCTTTCTTTTTAACCACACAGAAAAACAATGAACAGAGAAAAAAAGCACCATCTTCATTGAAACTTCCTTATGCTTCCTTAATGCTAAGTTTCAAACTGTGAAAACAAATTGATCAAATATAGTCTAAAAATGGTAAGGACTTTAAAATGATCATCAACTTGAAATGGTAAGGAGGGGTATGTGGGAAAGCCATGGGAGAATTCCTTACCCTGGGTCCATGTTGCAGAGTGGTGAGAGAGAGAGGCATACAGAAGATATGCCAGAAGCATATCCTCTACAGTCTGTTAGTGTGTCTTGGAAAAGAAGCAGTGTTGGGTGGCAATCAGATTCCTAGCTGCTGATCATAGTTCAAGGCAAAAATAAATAAATAAATAAATACAAAATTAATTCACACACTCATCTGTAACATCTGGTGCTTCTTACCATTAAGGGGTAAAAACACAGATCTGGGTCAGGCCTTTGGTGTGGAACACCAGGGAGAGTTGTTGAGATCGTGTTCTGATCTGTATACCTGAATGGAAGCTACCCAAGTCTTAGCTCACTCTCCTGCCCACCCCTAATTTCCATACCCTTCATGAACACTCTTTAGCAAATAACTCTGTGAAAAGAGACAGTTACTATTAAAAGATAAACAATTACTAGAATAGAACCAGCATCCTATACAGTCCAAACAAGATGAAAGAAGCATAAGAAGAAGCTGATGAGCAGAATGAAGAACTAAACCATATGATCATCTTAATTAATACAGAACAGGTACTCAACAAAATTCAGGATCATTTTATGAAAAATCTCTCAAAAATGTAGGTATAGAAGGAACGTACCTCAACATAATAAAAGCTAATGATAAGCCCACAGCTAACATCATACTGAATTGGGAAAAGGTTGAAAGCTTCTTCTTAAAGACCAGGAAGAAGATAAGATTGCCCACTTTTGCCACTTCTATTAAACACAGTATTGGAAGTTTAAGCTAGAGTATTTAGGCAAGGGAAAGAAATAAAAGGCATCCAAATCAGAAATAAGTCAAGTTGTTTGCAGATGATATGACTTTATATACAGAAAACTCTAAAAACTCCATTCAAAACCTGTTAGAGCTAGAAAACAAATTGAGTAAAGCTGCAGGATAGAAAACATGTAAGAATCAGCAGTGTTTCTATATACTAACAATAAACTATTCAAAAAATAAGAAAATAATCCCACTCACCATAGCTACAAAAAATTAGGAATAATTTATAACCAATGGGGTGAAATATCTGTATACTGAAAACTGAAAAGCATTGATGAGAGCAATTGAAGAAGACACAAATAGAAAGATATCATGTCTTCATGAATTGGAAGAATTAATATTGTTAAAACGTCTATGCTAACCCAAACTGTCTACAGATTTAATGAAACCCTAGTCAAAATTCCACTGATATTTTCCACAGTGATAGAAAAAAATCTTAAAAATCATATGAAGCCACGAAAGATACCAAATAGCCAAAGCAATCTTGGGCAAACAAAACAAAACCAACCAAACAAACAAAAACCAAAAACAAAATTGAAAGCATCACAGTAAGTAATATGAAAACCTGCTACAGAACTATAGTTATGTAAACAGTATACTCCCAACATAAAAACAGACACATAGACCAATGGAAGACAACAGAGAGCCCAGAAGCAAATCCACACATCTAAGGTCAATTATTTTTTTTTGACAAAGATGCCAAGAACACAAGGGGGAAGGCCAGTCTTTTCAATAAATGGTGCTAGGAAAATTCGATATCCATATGCAGAAGAATGAAATTGGACCCTTGTCACACCATATATAAAAATCTACTCAAAATAGATTAAAGTTTTAAATGTAAGATCTGAAAGTATAAAGCCACTAGAGGAAAACATAGAGGAAAAATTTAATGGCATTTTTTCTGGGTAATGATTTTTTTGGATATGACTCCAAAAGCACAGACAACAAAAACAAACATGGGCAAATGGGATTACATCAAAATAAGAAGTGTCTGTACAGAAAAGGAAACCATTAACAGACTGAAGAGGCAGACTGCAGAATGTAAAAAAAATTGCAAATTATAAATCTGATAAGAGGTTAATATTCAAAATACATAAGGAATTTAACAGTAAAAAAAAGACAACTGGATTAAAAATGACAACCTGAATAGACTTTTTTTTTTTTTTTTTTTTTTTTTCAAAAAGAGACATACAAATGGCCAACAGGTATTTTTAAAGAAGCTCAACATTCCTAATCATCAGGGAAATACAAATTAAAACCACAAGGAGATCTCATCTCACACCTGTTGGAATGGCTATTAACAAAAAGATGGAAGATAAGTATTGGCAAAGTAGAGAAAAGGGAACCCTCGTAAACTATGGGCAGGAATGTAAATTAGTACAGTCATTATGAAACACAGTATTGAGATTCTTTAAAAATTAAGAATAAAATTACTATATGATTCATCAATCTCTCCACTGGGTATATACCCAATAAATATGAAATTTGTATGCTGAAGAGAGATTTGCACTCCCAGTTTCATTGCAGCACTATTCACAATGGCCAAGATACGAAATCAACCTGTGTTCATCAGTAGATGAGTGAATCAGGAAAATGGCATGTATACACTGTGGAACACTTTTCAGCCATAAAAAGGATATTTTGCCATTTGTGACAACATGGATGAACCTGGAGTACATTATGTTAAGTGAGATAAGCCAGGCACTGAAAGACATAAACCACATAATCTCACTAACATGCAAAAGGTAGAAAAGTTGATCTTTTAGAAGTAGAGAGGAGAGAAGAGATGTTGGTCAAAGTATACAAAATCTCAGGCAAGAGGAATAAATGCCAAAACTCTACTGTATATCATGATGACTACTGTTCATAATCATATGCCATATACTTGAAAATTGCTAAGAGAATAAGCTTTAGTGTCTTCACCACATATATACAAAAGATAAGTAGATGGGGTGAGGGATATGTTCATTACCGACTTAATCATTCTGCACTGTATAAATATAACAAAGCAGCATGATGTACAGCATAAATATAAGCAGTTTTTACTTGTTAGTCAAAATAAATGCAAATATTACAATAAATAATTTTTAATGATATTATAGGCAAAGAGGTGATGAACCCAGAATTCAGGATAATAGTTATTTCTGATGGTGTTGGGGAGCAAGGAGCATGGGATACAAGGAATCATATGGTAAATTGTTACTTATTGTGAATGTTTTGACTTGTGAGTTTTGATGATTTCTGCATTACTGAAACTAAATAACTAAATATAAGTCATCCATACATGAGAATGAAAGTATATCATGAAGGAAAAATTATGGTTAATTTAATTATCTCGCTCTGAAGTCCAAAGATAATAACTAAGTATTCAAAAGATAATAATTAAATATCCCAAAGATGATAATAGAAGTAGAACAAAAGCAGTGGTACAAGAAAACAGTTATTTTTTCCATAGAGTGGGTAAGAAATACAGAAACAATAGAGGAAAGGGTGATAAATGTGCCTAAATAAAAATTTAAACCACCTGTTCAACAAAATAATATGGTATACAATGTCAAAAGACCTACCACGAACTGGTGGAAATGTTATAACATGTTTGACAGAGAAAAGGCAAATTTTGCTAATATTAAAATAAAGTACTTATAAATCAATTAAAATAATTGGACATCAGGGAGATACAAAATATCGTATTTTACGTTATCCAGTTGGCTGAGATTTAAAAGTTTGAAAATACAAGGTAGAACAGAAATCTTTCCAATAACTTTGGAAGGCAATTTAATATCAAATATCAAAATTTAAAATGCATGTACTCTTAGACCAAGAAATTCACATAAATCTGTACTCTCACACATGTGAGAAATAACATATTTTAAGGAATAATCATAGCAAAAGACAGCATACAAAATGCAGTCGTTAATAAACAATGAGACATACCTTCATTTGCTAATATTGAAATTTTTATAATACCTTGTTAAAGCAGAGCACAGAACAATGTGTAAAGTTTATTCCCATATGTGTAAAAAATCAAGCACATATCTAGAACTGTATTATGTAATACAGTAACCAATAACCACATGTGATTCTTAAGTCCTTGAAATGTGGCTAGTCTGAACTGAGGTACGTTGTAGCACAAAGAATCCAGTGGATTTACAAGGCTTAGTATTAAAGCAACGTAAAATACCTTATTAATAAGTTATTATTTTAATTACAAGTTGCAGTGATGATGTTTTGAATATACTGAGTTAGCTAAAGTAATGGAAATTTCACCTGTTTCTTTCAATTTTAAAATACTGCTACTAAAACACTTTAAATTACATACATGGCTTGGATGGCATTTCAGTTTGGACAGTACCAATCTAACAAATACATAGGAAAGTGTTAAATGTAGCTACATCTGAGGAGTGGAATTGGAGATTTAAGATGAGATGAAGCTTCAGTTTTTATGTCTACTCTTTTAAATGTTGTGATTTTTAAAAATTACACAAATGGACTATCTTTGTAATAAACATATTGTAAAACATATCTATTAAATACTTGGAAAAAAGAACTAGTTACTGCCTGGGATCACGCTGGTTTCCATGAGTTAGGTGGTCCCTGGTCTGCTAGTCCCTGGACCATTTGTATGAAGTACCTGTAGCTTTTTGAATTGTCATTCTGTATTAGCTTGGCATCTTCAGTAGATTTTGGAATAGTGGTCATTAGAATTGACTTGAGAGAGAACTGCTGTTCCGCACTTCCCCCTGCCCTATTCCTTACACTTCCATTTATTCTTGTCCAGATGACTAATGAGAAGAAAAATGAGGAAGATAGAGAAGTGGGAACTGACAATAAAAAGAAAGACGCTTTGGGAAGGTTAACAACCTGAGAACCGTATTTATGATCTCAAAAAATAAATATCCATATCTGTTCTTAATGCTCCTAAAATCTGAATGTAAGTTTATCTCTGTATATTTATCTATGAAAGGATTAAGAGAGTATAGAAAGTATGAAAAACTGTCATCTCTCCAATTCCCTCACAGTCCACATAATAGATCTTTCTGAGAGTTGAAAAATGCCACACATCTATCATTTGAAAGTCACATGTAAATATGCTGCTACCTTCTAAGTAATCTTTTATTTTTAATTGTAATATTATTTATGAGTTTGCACTTACCAGGAATTTTGTGTTGCTTTAAAAGCGGTGGTATGAAACCCAATACATCAAGAGAAAGACATGTGCTGATGAAATATGGTCCTGCATGTCATCATTCCGATGATGTATATTAGAATAGGTATGGAAGAGTGAAGTTGAAGAATGAGTCTCTATGCTGTGCATTTTTGTGCATTTTTGAATGATCCCTGCGAACACTGTGACAATTATTATCCCTGTGCAACGTGAGATAATCATAACGTGTTTGCCTGCAGAGGGAACCAGTTTGCAAGGTATCACACCATTGACACTGAGCCACATCCACTGTAAAGGACTAAAAGCATAGGCAAAAAATAAAATCGATTGCATTTGAGTAAAATTGAACCAAATCCCATCCTTACGACCTCAGGAACTTCTCATTACCTAGATTTGTTGGACTGGTAAGGAGAAGCTGTGTATATAGTCCTGGTCCTTTAGGCAGCTCTGCAGGTACACATGTGCCCCTTGAATTTAAAATAAAAGTTGAAATTATTTTTAAAAATCAGTAAATCAAGACTTTTTGTGAATAAGAAAGTTCTTCGGGTGAAGTCAAATTTCTTCTCAGCTCTGAGAATCCTGGTTATGTTTCTGTAATTATTCAGTAGATTTCTTGTACATCTTCATATTCATAATTACCTGGTATTTAACTTTCAGTGATGACATTATTAAATCTAAGGTGACAGCTCTTCACTTGTGACATTTAATTTACTTTTCAATTTTCCTTCTCCCCTTGGTCCTTTAAATGATTCTTAAAGGCAAACAACTGAGGAAATACTGTCAAGTCCACAAAACATCAGCTATGATTATTTTTCTTGACAAATTTCTTCAAAATAAATGTGCAAATTCAAGTTTCAGTAGAGTTATTTCAAAGTAGTGTCCTTTACTCACAGAATGGTGGTGATCAGATGCTGAATATGTTTTTAGGATTTGCCTAAGAAGGAGTGCTTTAGGATATGTTTGCTGCTAGTTATGCTAAAGGCCATAAATTGCGCAGCGAATCTCTTTGGTATCTTCTTTGTCCTGATGGAAAAGTCACAACAGGTTACCTTTTTACATGAAGGTGAACCAAAGAACAAATCTCATTTACTTATTTTCCTACAGATAAATGTTTTCCTCTGGTTCTTTTGCACATACTTAAGAATTAAAACAGAAACAATTATTTTTCATAAATGAAGAAAATATTTTTAAAAGAAATATGTAAAATGAGTAAGAGAACATAATTTATGGGACTTTGGAACTTTCAAATTGGGGAGTTTTATTTTGGAAGTCATTAAGTTCTTATGAAATCCAAGCTGGATATAGAAACCAATAAGCATGTTCCCTTGATTTTATAAAATGTATAATGTACTTAAACATTACTGATGATTGCTCAGCCACTACCTTTTATACAAACACTATATCCACCATGATGTCCTCCAAAAATGAGGTTTTCTGTCTGCCACAAGGTTATAAATGCTCATGCACTCGGCACCACTCCTTTAATTATCATATTGTTCAATTTTTCTTTATAAGCCACCTATCTCCTATTATACTAAACTTGGTTTAAAAGTGGAAGGAGAATGTTATTTTGGGGCTTGATACCAGTGTTTTTTTTTTTAAATTCTGCTTATTAATATAACAGAATATCATTGCTGAAAGGACAAGTAGAGGGCACATCCCTAATATCAAGCATAAGGCATTAGGCATAAAGCATAAGGCATTTTGCATTATTAACCTTTAATTCACTGGGCTTCCAGGAAGTTATTTTTTCTGTTCTTTTCCCCCATCTTTTTTGACCATTCCATCTTGTGAAAGAGGCTACTGCCCTGTCCATACTTCTTCAGGCATCATCAGTTCAAAGCGTTCAAACCAATTTTCAACTATGCACATTTGAACTGCTTCTGGCCATTCAAGTACACTTCTACAAAAAAAAAAAAAAAAAGAATCTCAAAGTACCAAAGAATTAGTGTCTCCTGGGAGCAGGTTCCAACTAAAGACTGATGGCAATTGGTATCCTTTCTCTTTGGAAGGATCACTTTGAAGCATGCATTGTACATTGGTTTAGAGAGTTCTGCAGTGAAATTCAGCTCTGATTGTACCCTTGACTGGCTGTTTTTCCTTTCCTGTCTCTAGTTCTCCTACCAGGGTTTCCAGGAACCACCTCCAAAATAAAATATTTGTACTCATATCCTTGCCTCAGGGTCTACTGCTGGGGAACCAAATTAAGACACTTTTTTTCTGGGTTATCTTCTGGACATGTTAGAATAGCGCAGGGCTTAGTCCATGGACGCCTTTTCTTAATTGAATTGATTTGCTGGGTTATTTAATCTAAACCTAAGATTTCAAATATCCTTCAGAATTATACCAAAATCTCTGTCTTCTTTTCAGAGCATCAAATATCTGATTGATATCTCCACTTGGATGTCTACACGGTATTTCAGGATTACATTTCCTAAACCAAACTCTTGAATTTCTTCCCTAAGTGGCTGGGAACTGAATATGCCACATGGTATTCGGATTTTTATGTTGAGTGCATTGGTCCTAGCTTTGTCATCAAGAGGCATGCAAAATGTGCTTCTGCATCTCCAAAGGCGAGAACTTCAAATATTTAAAGAAAATACCCATGTGTTTTATTCCTGGATTCTCTGGGATGCAGTTTTAATAAGCCTGTTTTGTTCAAATGTTCTCATATAGTAACAGTCAGATTTATCACACTCTACTCTGTACATATCCCAGTTTTCACTATTCCTTTCAAAACATAGCTAGAATTAAATCTGATATATGCTCTGCCCAAGGTGGGATATATCACACATTTTCAGACATTCGCCATATTCACAAGTATGTGCGTGCCCTCTTCCTCTGTCTCTCCCTCTTGTTTCTCCCTCTGTCTCTTTTTCTCTCATTCACTCCCACATATACACATTTTATCAGGTTGTATGCTTCCCTTGCAAGTCCTTGAATAAAACTTCTTTGTATGTGTCAGCAATGTTACTGTTTTGTTATTTTTAATAAAACTAGACAATCATAACTAGTAAAAAAAATACATCTTGACAGATTTTCACAGAGCAGTCTTGTTTTTAAAATGTAATTTAAAGATACTTTCTAGCTACAGAAAAGGGCGTTGTGAGAGGATAAAAAAGCAATATAAATCTGTATGAAAACAAAGCAGTGGTGTTTATTTTGAGTAGTTTTTGCTTTGTGACATTGATCTGGATGGCCTATTGGCCTATTCATCCTTTCTTTAGGGGAATCTGCAAGTCTGAGTGAGTGTGAAATTTGAAAGAAAACACAGGCTACTTTTTTTTTTTCTTTTGTCAAATGGAGAAGCTTTATATTCTCTTGTCAACCAGTCCTAGGTTAGCAACAATTGTTCTTTGTACTTAAGAAGATGGATTTGTTTTGGTTTAGGAATTGTCAAGCCTTAACAGGGGAACAGTACTACCAAGAAAGCAAGAGATGTGACCACAAGGAGGACATACTCTAAGAACAACTAATCCTTTCATAAGGAGATCAGCCACTTTCCTGGGTACTGATTAAAACAATAATGATAACATGATGCTCTTGTATGTGCACAACATTTACAGACTTCAAAGTGTCCCTTCCTCCCTCTCTTCCTCTCTCTCTTCTTCCCTCTCTTCCTCCCTCTCTTCCTCCCCCTCTTCCTCCCTCCCTCTCTCTCTTCTTCTCTCCCTCTGTCCCTCCCTCCCTCCTTCTCTCTCTCCCTCTCTTCCTCCCTCCCTCTCTCTCTTCT
>NW_012101478.1:87817-102132 GCF_000951045.1 Mandrillus leucophaeus
AAAAAAAAAAAAAAAAAAAAAGAACTGTGCTAGTACTGGAGATGCAAAATAAAAGAAAACTTTTTTTCCTGTTGGGAAGAGAAGACCAAAATTACAGAGCCTGCCTTTATTAAATAGTGTAATTTGTTCACCTGTAAGGTGACTTCTGTAAACTGCATGAGAATTCACACTATTTGCACAACAAAGCTTACTTCATTGACACTTTCCTGCAAGTCAATAGGTATAATAAGCCTGTTTTGCTCAAATGTTCTCATATAGCAACAGATTTATCACACTCTGTCTATAACAGTTTGATGGGCGTATTAGATATAAGCTAACTATTGCTAAATTGTCTTAACAGAAGATGACCTAAAACAATGATTCTCGTAAAAATTAGATTTGGAAGCACAGTATAAAAATTAAACTCAAAACACACAATACAGGAGCTTACATCAGTATTCCGAAGATTGAAATGGACATTTCAAACAAAATTAACTTTCTCAATAAAAATTCAGCCAGAAGAAACTCCTTATCTCTATGGCTTAACAGAAGAATATTATCCAGTCTAGAGTCTGCCTAGCAATGAGAAATTGGTTTATAAAATTAGTTTTGTAATACAGAGTTTTAATATGATGATATTGACAGAATATAAGTGTTATAAGTTCAAGGGAGTCTAAAAGTACTAATGATGCCTGAACTTAGAAATCCATGCAATTTACTGAGTAATTCTATGATGTGGGTAGTTTAAAATTGGACTCTCACCGTTATTAATTTTTAAACACTGTAGAAGAATGTGATTTTTCATGTATATTCGAGGACTTTAACATTGACATGGCAAGAGCTAATATAACTAAATTTCAAAATTAATAAATGAAGCTATATTTAAATGAAGCTTTTGAGATTGAGTTGTGAACCCAGCTGATTCAGATAAGTTATTTTTATCTCAGGTTGATAGAAAAAAATATAGCGGGAAAATATCAATAACAGAAGACAAAGGTGGAAGTCCTCTACAGTAGTATATACTGGAGTTTGCGTTTATTTGGGATTTATGGGTGGCTTAATAAAAAAAGTGGCCATTGTTTTCAAGTTTTAAGACCAATGAAATCTTTGAGTCTCTGAGGCTCTTTGTGTGTGTGTGTGTGTGTGTGTGTGTGTGTGAACATTTGTAGTCTCTGAGGAAAAATAGGACTTAGCAGAATCAGCATCATTTTAAGGATATCAGCCAAGCATTAGTGTCTAGATTTATTTTCCTCATCTAATGATGTGAGAATATAAATGGGTTTTAATATCCTATTTCAGTGCTAACCTATTGCATTACCTGTTTCTGTGGGAGATGTAGGAGAGCACATCATGTTTATTTGATATATGATCAGTGTCTCTAAGAACTTGGTTTATTAATTACTCAACACTGAAGATGTAGAAATAATTGAAATGTGATGTGCTTCTGTGTTTTTTCTGTAGGCAATCCCTATTGAATCAGGCTTTCTGATGTCTTAAACTTGAAATAAATGGGAAGGGATTTGGCCCATTCATTATGTCTTTCTGTTTTTAGAGGTTGTTTTCAAAACTGTCAGACTATTTGCATTTGTAGAGAGAAACATTGTTTAAAGTATCTCATATAATTCAGCAAATCTTTTCTTTTTTTGGACACAGTCTTGCTCTGTCACTAGGCTGGAGTGCAGTGGCGTGATCTTCACTTACTGCAACCTCCGCTTCCCGTCTTCAAGTGGTTCCCCTGCCTCAGCCCCCCAAGTAGCTGGGACTACAGGCGTGCGCCACCATGCCTGGCTAATTTTTATGTATTTTAGTGGAGACGGGGTTTCACCATGTTGGCCAGATGGTCTCGATCTCCTGACCTCGTGATCCGCCTGCCTTAGCCTCCCAAAGTGCTGGCATTACAGGCATGAGCCACTGTGCCTGCCTTCAGCAAATATTTTCTAAGTCCCCAGTCTGTGCCATTTCTCACAGTAGCTATTCAGCATTGTGTAAACAAAACTGTGAGTTCCTGATTTTAAGAATTCTATTGACTTAAACTGGAAATTTGGAAATAGTGAAAAAATACGAATATGTATTTAAGAGCTTGCTACCAGAATCAAAATGTAGGAAATAGTCTACTGAAGTGAACATGTCTAATCAGAAAATTGGTTTACGAAATACAGCCCCCTTCTGGGTATGGGCAGTCTGATGCAGTTTTTAGAGCCCAGGTGCTGAAGTGTGACATCTTGGGCTTAAATCCCTGATCTACATTCTCTAATTCTGTGGCCTTTGCCAAGTGCCTAGAGGTTGGACTGCAACATTGGGTACTTACATGAATTAAATAGTTGAATTTGTTTGAAGTACTTAGAGTAGTGTCCACTAAGTGTTAGTGACTGATTACCTTTGTTACATCCCATTCTGTGATGTTGCCATTACAAATGGCTTGGTCGTCTTTATCCACCCTACCGTTGCAAAATATATTGAACTGCCATCTCTAGCAGATAATATATGAGATCAAGTTTTGCTTTTCTGGGTGCTGAGATAAAGAGACCTGATCTAAGAGCTTTGAAAGATACTGTTGGTATTTCTTTTCATACATTTTTGAATGTAAAAGTAATATTTATTATTGAAAGTAAACAATATAGAAATGTCCCAGGGCAGAGTTTTCTTTGTGAATGTAAATATAGCTGCATATGCACTTGCTATTACTATACTGATCAGTATGTTGCTTTTCTTACAAAATGGCTTTATTGAGGTATAATTTGTATAGCATGGAATTCACAAAGTAAATTCAATGATTTTTAGTAAATTGACAGAGTCAGCTGTTTTACCATTACTACAATCCAGTTTTAGAACATTCTCGTCACCTCAGAGAGGTCCCTCATGGCCATTTGCAGGCAAATCCTGTTTCCATCCCAGCCCCAAGCAACCATTGATCTCTTTCTGTCTCTCAAGATTGGCTTTTTCTGTAAGTTTCATATAAATAGAATCATACAATGTGTGGTTTTTCACAGCTATCTTTTAAAACTTAGCCTCATGTATTTGAAATTTAAACATGTAGTGTGTATCAGTAATTTGCTTTTATAACTTAGTATGTCATTGTCATCTTCCCATGCTGGTATATAGAGATTTATCTCATTTTTCTTAGGGACTAAAGGTTATTTCATTTTATGACTATACCATAATTTTAAAGAATTTCTTAATGGAATATATTAAAAAATACATAGTTTTTTTCCAGTAACATAGCCATTTGTTACTGCCATCAAATACCACATATATAATTGTATTACTATGCTGTTTTAAAAATAATTTCAACTTTTATTTAGATTCGGGAGGCACATGTGCAGTGTTATGTGGGTTTATTGTATGATGCTAAGATTTGGGATATGAATGATCCTCTTACTCAGGTAGTGGGCAGAATAGCCAACAGTCGCTTTTCAACCCTTGCCCTTCTCCCCTGTAATAGTTCCTAGTGTCTATTGTTGCCATCTTTATCTCTATGAGTACTCAATGCTTAGTTCCCACTTATAAGCCAGAATATGTGGTATTTGGTTTTCTAAGCATTAATTTGCTTAGGATAATGGCCTCCAACTATATCTGTCCTGCTGCAAAGGACATGATTTCATTCTTTTTTATGGCTGCATAGTACTCTATGGTATATATGTACCACATTCACTTTATCCAAATCATTTATTATCGGGCACCTAGGTTGATTCCATGTCTTTGCTATTGTGAATAGTGCTGCGAGGAACATAAGCATGAATGTGTCTTTTTGGCAATACAATATATTTTCTTCTGGATATATACCCAGTCACTGGGTCAAATGGTAGTTCTGTTATAGGTTCCTTGAGAAATCTTCAAACTGTTTTGTACAGTGGCTGAACTAATTTACTTTACTACCCAACAGTGTATGAGTTCCCTTTTCTCCACAGCCTCACCAACATCTGTTGTTTTTTGATTTTTTAATAGTAGCCATTCTGACTCATGTGATATAGTATGTCATTGTGGTTTTGATTTGTATTTCTCTGATGATTAGTGACGTTGAGCATTTTTTTTTTTTCATTTTGTTGGCTGCTTCTATATCTTCTTTTGATAATTTTCTGTTCAAGTTTTTTGCCCACTTTTTAATGGGGTCATAAATGGTGCTAGGATAGCTGGCTACCTATATGCAGAAAAATGGAACTGAACACTTACTTTTCTCCATATAAAAAATTAACGCAAGATGGATGAAAGATTTAAATGTAAGATCTCAAACTATAAGGTTCCTAGAAGAAAACCTTGGAAACACCAGACATCAGGCTCAGGAAAGATTTTATGACTAAGTCCTCAAAAGCAATTGCGACAAAAACAAAAATTGACGAGTAGGACCTAATTAAATGAAAGAGCTTCTGCGCAGCAAATGAAACTATCATTAGAGTAAACAGACAAACTACAGAATGGAAAAAATATTTGCAAGCTATGCATCTGACAAAGGTCTAATATCCAGAATCTATAAAGTACTTCATTTAACAAGCTTAATGAAACATTAAGTTGTTTTGTTTTCATTTTTTATTGGGCATAATTCTACATAAACATTCTTGTGTAGATATCTTGATGAACTTTCATTAGTACTCCTAAGGATAAATTCCTTAAAGGAGAATTTCTGGGTCAAGGAGTATAATATATTTTAAATTTTGATGCACATTCCAAATTGCTTTACAAAAGATTGTACCAATTTATACTCTCATCAATAATATGAGGACCTGTTCCTCATTGTTTTCACATATACTGTTATTATTTTCAAATCTTTGCTAATATGATAGGTAAAAGATGATAGCTTTTAATTTTAATTTACATTCCTTTAGTTATTTAGTGAAGCTAGGTATTTTTTCATATTTGAATTGGCCAAATGCTTTTATGTTTTGGTGGATAAAACATTTGTTTATGTTTTTTAACCATATTTTCTTTTTTATGTTTTCCTTGTTAATGTGTAGGAAGTTTTATATATTGAAACCCATTTTTTCTACCATTTATGTTGTTTTTCTACTGACTTTTTCTGTCACACATTGTGTTTTTAAAGCTTTGGAGTTTTGTTTTATTTTTTCAATGCTGTTAAACCTATTAATCGTTTCTATTACAATTTCTGGTATTGATGACATGTGTTGCTTTTTCCCAGCCTAATGGTTTATAATCTTATTTATATTTTATTTTATTATTTTTGCATTTAAATATATACTTTGTATGGTTGAAAGCTTTTCAATTGTTTTTTTCTTCTTCAATTTTCTTATTCTTTGTGAAATAATCTGTTTTCCTTTTTTTTCCTTTTTCTCTCTAGTTGTTTGGAAGTTTTATATCTTTTCCTATCCTTCTACATTTATTTTGAAAAACCATTTTAATACATAGATAATTTTACAATTTCTACACAATTCTCTCCAAAGAATATGAAACCTTTAGCTTTGTTTTACTTAATTTCCCCCTGCTTGTTTCGTACACAACCTAACCCTATTCTTAAATTTCAGGTTTTGCTTAAATCATTTGGAATTTTAGTTTACTAGTTTTCTTACCACTATTTTCTGATTGTTGTATCTCTCCTATTCTGGATGTTCATTTCTTTTTTTCTGCTTTATTTGTATTTTGGCAGGAGGTGTTCCCTGAGTATTTTTCTCTTGGAAACTGGTTCTTAAATTGTTTCTGAGTACTTGATGATCCAAAATATCATTTGTATACTTTTGTATGGAGATACACAGTCTAAAGTCCTTGAGGTGAAAACTTCTTCCTCTGAAGGAAGAGAAGGATTGCAAGACAGGTCTGTAGTGAGAGAATGTGGGGGAAGATAGATGGTAGAAGTAAGGTGGCAGAGACAGAAATGGACAATCATGTTTGGTATGGAGGCTCTCACAAGAGAGTTTGGGGTATTTTTTTTGTATTCTCTTTGGCACTAGGAAGCCACTTACAGCAAGCAGTATCAGTGCTACCATATTACCTTGGATTCCTTGATTATTTTGTGCTCTTTCACTCCAAACAGCCAGCACCAGTGTCTATGGTTAAGGACTCTTCATCTCCTGAGCCTGCTTTGGTTTTCTATAAATCAGGAAGGGTCTTGGAATGTTTGTTTCCCTGAAACAATCCTTAACCAATGGCTGACAGTGCAGGGGCATGAATACCCCAGCTGTCATGTCCCTAATGGGAGTGACTCTGAGGGACAACCAACACTGTCTCCAACTTCCTTGTGGAACTGAGCTAAAATTCCCATTCGTGGGGCTTACTTGATAATATATCCCTGTTTGGTTTCATTTTCTTTTCTGGTCAACTTTCCCACTCTCCCCAGATTTTCCTGAGAATACTTTCAAATAAATCAATTTCACATTAATTCTCATCACATAGTCTCAGGAACATAACTCAACATCTGCTGGAAGGATCGATCTCTCTCTTTCCTCTTTTCTTTCCTACAGTGGCTCTCTTCAGTAGCACTGTGTGAGATAACAACACTTACCTCATCTCTGACAAACTAAAAATTTCCTGCTGTAGTAATTCCTCATAACCAAAAATTCTGTCTTCACTGAAGACTAGAAATGCTGCCCTCATCCCTCCTTTACTGAGTTTTCTCAGAGCTGATATTTTACCATTGGGGTATATATCTCAACAGAACTGACAGATACCAGGTTGTAGTGTCACTCTTATACCCATTGTGTGTGCCCCATGGTATAAGGGTTCCACAGAAGACATGCTTAGGAGTTTAATGAGAAAGCTCTTCTAGTTCATGAATACAGGCCTTTTCTCCTGCTGTTTTCCCATTCAGGCAAGGGAGCTGGGTCTCAAAGGCTTTCAAACCTCAAAAACCATAACTTTGACTATTTTGTTGATTCTAGTTACTTGAACCAGACTTCTTCCTTCATAGTGGACTACCTTCAAGGTTTCAAATTCCCTCTTGGAATCTAGTCTCTATTCATCCTCCCCTTGCCTCCAGTTGCTTGACTTACCTATATTTGACTAGTTCCTGTCTTTGGACATTAAAAAGTATATCCATATGGCTAATAAATATTTGGGAAGGTTCCTAAATGTGTTAGTCACCATGACACAAATCCACAATGAAATATCACCACATACGCAGAAAAATCTCAAAAGTTAAAAAAAAAACACTAATTTTACATGTTGCTTAAATCCTCTTCACTTCCACAACAAGTGTTGGTGAGGTTTTAGAGTAACTAGAACTCTCATAAACTTCTTGCAGGAGTAAAAATTGATACAGCCACTTGGAAAAACTGTTTAATATTTTCTACTAAAGCTGAACATAGACTCAATCTATGACCCCCGAAATTCAACTCTTATAGACCCAATAGAAATGCATGCAGCTGTGTACCAAGAGCCATGTACTACATTTTTTTTGTTGTAGCCTTATCTGTGATAGCTAAAGATTGCAAACAACCCATGTGTCCATCAGCAGTATATTAAATAAACAATTTTTAACACTCGTGTCATGAATTACTACATTGCAATAAGTGAACGTCTGCACACAACATGAATGAGTGTCACGAGCACGATAATAAGCAAAACAGCCCAGGTATCAAAGAATACATAATGTATAGTTTGGTTTGTATAAAGTCTTAAAGGTACACAACACATTTATAGTGTTGCAGAAAAGGGTAATTGTTACTTTTGGGAACAAGAGAGGAGGTGTTGACTGAGCAATGGTATGAAGGATTCATCTGCTGGGGGGCTAGCAAAATTTTATTTCATTACCCGGTTGTGAGTTTATAGATCTTTGTTTTCTAAAAATTATTGAGTTGTGCACACATGTTGCACCTTGTGTATGTATATTATATTCCATTATGATTTTAAGATAAAAGGAGAGAGAGACACCATCCTGGCAGCTGGGGGATGGGGACAAAAAGAAGGTAGTTAAGAAAATTAGTTTGGAAGTTATTATAGTAATTACAGTAATCTTGACAAAGAGCACTCATTAAGGATGTGTTGTGTGCTCTACACAACAGCCCAATAAGGGAGCATTTATCTCCATTTTATAACTTAGAAAACTAAGATACAGGCTTATTAAGGACAGTGCTCAAGGTCACACAGGTATTTAGTGGTAAAAATGGAATTTGAAACTAAGCCAATCAGTTGGACCCTAGAACATGTACACTTACACATCAGATTATAAACTCTTGGGATACTGGTATTTGGAAAAGATAATTTTGGTATTGATGAGATGAATTGGTGAGAAGTGGTTACATTAAGAATACGTTTTGCATTTGCTGCTGAATCTGCTATTTGGTGTTAGGGAGCAATAGGAATTACAGATAATGTCTATCTTCTTTTGTTAGCAATTAAGTGGATGATGTTGCTGACTTGTGAGAAAATGAATGTATTACAAGGGTATTAAGGGTAAAAAAAATTAAGAGTTCTAGTTGGGCCTTGCAAGTTTGAGATGTATATTAGACATCCAAGTACGTAGGTCAAATAGGCAATGGGATCTATAGGTCTTTAGAATCTATAGATCTGGAGGGAGAGCAGGCTGGAAATATAAATTCAGGAGTTATCAAATTATGGATGAATTTTAGGCCATAGGAGATGATGAAATTATGTAGGGAGAGGCTGAAAAGAAAAAGGAAGATAAAGGCAGGACTGAATCCTAAATTTAGGGGAAAGAAAAAGACTAGGATCCAGCAAATTTGTGAAAGAGAAGAAATCAGAAGAAAATTTCCCAGAATTGAAAAAGAACAGAAATGTTCAGACTGAAATACAAATTTTCAGACAGTACTAACCATAATGACTCTGTTAAAGAGACACCTAAACCCGTTTTTATGAAATTTCAAACCACAATAAATGAGAAGAACGTCCTCATAAATGGACCATGGAGAAGTTTAAACAAAAGTTGCCCACAAAGTAGTGAAATTAGACTTCTAACCAACAGCACTTCATACTCACAGAAAATAGCCAATACAGCAAATGTGATGGTAGAATGAAAACATTTTCAGACTCATCAAAATGTCTAGGTACCTCTTCATAGAAAGTTCCTTTTGGATATACTCCAGAAAAATAGCAAATAAAGAATAAAGATATAGGATGCAGGAAACAGAAGATCCAAACCAGAGAGCAGTGAGGGCAAGTGAATATTACCCTAGAAAGCAACTAATCCACATATGGAAAGAGAATTAAGACTCCAAGAGGAAGATCTTTGAAAGAGAAAGAAAGGGAAAACAAAATGACACATAATATTATTGTGAATCTAGAAATATTTGAGAATATGCTAAAGGAAATTGGTAAACAGTAAAGAAAAAAAAATCCAGTTGAACTACTTCTGAGTCCATTCTACTTTAGGTGGAGAACATACCACTGGAGGAAGAAATGGAGCCATAGATTATTAGCTAACTTGTTATTAACATGGCATAGTAAATTAATTTAGAATCAGCTGATAGATGAACCATGGAAGACTGTGCTAAGATTATAGAACAAATTATAAACAGTATCAACCAGCCATTATTAGAAGTGTGGATAGAGATGAGAGATGGAAGGAGGAAGAAAGAGAAGGAAAGAATGGGGACTTTAGTGTCCTGTTGACTTAAAAAGAATAAAACCAAGATATATTCTCTATAATTTATAGACCAAGAAATGAAATTTTAACTAGTGATATTGTTATTGCAGAGGTGTTGAGACGGAAAGCTATAGTGATAAAACTATACATAGAGAGAAAGGTTTGAGGAAGTGGGGAGTGGTGTGAGTGAAATCCTCTCATAGCAGGAGGCCGACAGATAAATAGTGGAATAAATGTGCTAATTAAGTATTTGAAGGCCATGCTCAGGAAAACAAAAAGCAAGCAGTTAAAAGTGTGCCTCTGGGGATTAAGACTCTGTGGGTGGGGAGGCATGGAAAAGAGAATTATTGATTTTCTCTATAAGCCCTTCCGTTCTTTTTGCTTCCTACACAATATTCACTTTTCTTTATGAAGCAAAGCAAATTAAATGAAAAATTAAATTATAAATAGGAAATTGTTATAAAATAAAGACATTGATTATGAAAATACTGATAAAAAAGTTAAAGAACCCACACAGGAAACCTGGAGTTTGTGTTTAAAAATACCACAATTGGAAGCCTAGACCCATCTAGGATTTGAGCTGAAATCCTATAGGACTAATTTACAAAAGGCAATTTTAAGGAAAAAAAAAAAGATTTTCTGAAAATGAAATGAGAAGGATAGAAACATTGCAAAGTTGCAGATCAGAAATCAGGTATATTGGCACACCCCTCCCCAACCCATGTTCACTGCCAAAATTTACAAAACCTGTTATAATGACTTCAGAACCAATATTTAAAAAAAATTAAAACATGAAAGGCAAGAAAACACCTAAGAATTAATTGAACTAACTGAAGATTATGGATAAAAAGGAGATAATACATAGTAGGCGAAGTGTTTCTTAGGTCTTTATTGAAGAAGCAATTAAAGAGCTTCTCCCTCTTTTAATTTTTTTTGAAGTAATTAGATGGAAAGAAATGGATCAAATAATGGCAAATAAGGAGGGAGAATTCAGAAAAAAAGATGAAATTATTTGGCACAAGCACCACCAGTCTCTTCTCCTGTACCCATGTGAAGATGATCTCAGAAAGTTCCTCTACGGTTTTCCAGGATAGCAGCTGGGATTGCTCTGTGATATGAGGCCTATGAGATAAGCAAACCCAACTGAAAACACAAGATAAATAAATCACTTAGCTCCTGTTAAATTTCTTCAAGAATTAAACCAAAATGTAAGAGGTTTAAGAGACAGAACACTTCATTGCATTCTGCAGCACAAATAAATATTTTCTAAAAGAGGCAAGAAGAACTCAGAATTAGCGGAACCAAAGATACTTTAGCCAAGGAAGTTATTCAGTTACCTAGTTTCATCTGAGTTTACAAGACCACGATCCGTGGCTTAGTTCAAGTCAAACTTGAGATAGAGAAAGACATTAGTAACACATTACACAGAATTACAGAATTGAGGTTAAATGTTAAATGACGTGTCCAAGATGAGAAATAAAATTAATAGAAAATCTAACTCGATCTTAGGTGCCTGGTGTCCTACTCTAATCCCCTTACACTAAATAACATTAATGCCTCAACATGTCAAATACATTCAAGAACCTAACACTAGAGGCTTTACTTTTAAGAAGCCAGTTGTGATAAGTGGAAAATGACTGTACTAGGCACTGTTACTTTTACACACATCTTGAACCCTAAAGAGCTGGTGTCTTTTATAGTTTTCCTTCAGATGGTAGATACTACAGAATTAAAAGGTATGTCAGAGACTGGTAGGTATCCACTAGTGAACCTATGTCCTGAATTATCCAGAAAAGTCGTATTTCATGTCAGTTGTCACAGCACAATTAGTGTTGGCATCATGTTTCTTTCTTAATAGTGTCCTATGTTGGAAGATAATTCCTGCATTTCTGTACATACTATGAGTGAGGCAGTATAAATGTCCTTTGCTCTGGACTATCTTTTCAAGAATATTTATATAGTGAACAACCTTGGAAAATAGAGTTAGTTTTTCTCCAGAGCAAAAGGCAGTCATATACTACTGTTATAAAAGATTTGGATCCCTAAATTAAAAGTTTCTTTCCTGTAATGCCACCAACTGTGTGCATAGGCATCTATCTCCACTGTGCCTGTGGGACTTGGGGGCAAAGTAAACTGATGTAAATATGATGATACTCATGCTGCTTGCAGAGCAATGAGTAATAAACCCCCATTCTTCACATTACACATACCTAGTACTGCCACACAATTTAAGTATACAAGCACACAAGTTCAGAGCACTAGGAGTATGGGGAAATCTTTGCAATGAGTAAAAGTAAATGTAAAATACCTGGTATCAATTATCCAGCTCCAGATGAAGACATGCACATAGAGACATAATTTGAGCCACACGAGGTAACAAGGTAAGACTGAGAAATTGCAAGGGTGAAATGCACTCAGGGGAGGATGAATGATTTACACTAAAGTGATGTGGTCGGCAGCTTCTTTCAGTTCTCATTGTTATGTTCTAGAAGTCCAATTCACTGCCTTACTGAAATGGCTTCCTTAAGCAAGTAAAATTTGAAGAGGGATCTCAGAGAATTGAAATACTTTCCACAGCAAACGAGCAAGGGAAAACTGGCTAACAACTGACTTCATAAATCAAGCAGTATCTGTATGTAATACATTTCACAAAATGCTTATGGGTATAGTTGAGATACAATGATTTCAAGACGATGTTTGTTACCTAAAAGAACATGGAATTTTGTTTGTCTTCAATACCAACATTAAAAATACCAATACAATTTTGTAGCAGAGAAGGAAGTAGTTAGGCAGTTTCATGGAGAATATGGGACTTGAGGTATGCCTTGAAAAATAGAATGTTGGGAAGTAGAAATCTTGTAAATAGTTGAATATGACCAAATTATTCCTCATTTCATGGAAAGGTTTTAATAACAAGTGTTTTAATATTATTATTGTCTCCTTGGAATCTTTAGATCGGTGCAAGGTTGCTCTTAGGGCATGAAGCTTCCTGAAGATGAAATAGAAACTTTGATAGGGAGTACTGGATTTGAGACAGATAGTATTAAAAATTCTTAGGTGCCATATATAATACTGGAAAAGGAAAGATTCCTTTGGGTGGAGATTCCTTAGACATGTTTTTTGTTTGTTTGTTTGTTTGTTTTGGAGCAAATGGGGGAGTTAGACAAGGTTTTAAAGGAATTGAGAATAAATGTGGCTCAAATAAACTCTCGGGCTAAGCTCTATGATATGGTTTGTCCTCACCCAAATCTCATCTTGAATTGTGGTTCCCATAATCGCCACATGTCATGGGAGGGCCTGTGGGAGGTAATTGAATCATAGAGGCAGTTACCATTATGCTGTTCTTGTGATAGTGAGTGAGTTCTTCGGTGATCTGATGGTCTTATAAGGGGTTTTTCCTTCTTTTACTCGTTCTTCTCCTTCCTGCCTCCATGTGAAGAAGTATGTGTTTGCTTGCCCTTTTGCCATGATTGTAAGTTTCCTGAGGCCTCCTCAGCTATGTGGAACAGTGAGTCAATTAAATCTCTTTCCTTTATAAAGTACTCAGTCTCAGGCAGTTCTTTATTGCAGCATGAGAATAGACTAATACACTCTATCTTTGCTACTATTCATGTTTTTCAAAAGATATAGTAAAATACACCTAACATAAAATTTACCATCTTAATCACTCTTAAGAATACAGTTCAGTAGTATTATGTTCACAGTATTGCTCAGCCAATATTCAAAACTTTGCTGTCTTGCAAATGTTACTGTATATCCTAAAACATAACTCTCTATTTTCCCCTCCTGTAAGCCCCTGGCAACCACTTGAGAACTTTCTGTTTCTATGAATCTGACTATTCCAGATACCCCATATAAGTGAATAATGCAGTATTTGTGTTTTTGTGAGTGGCTTATTTCACATATTATCAAGGTGCATCCATGTAGCATGTATCATAATTTCCTTCATTTTTAAGGCTCAATAATATTCCACTGTATACATACATACCACAATCTGCTTATTCATCCATCGATGGACAGGAGGGTTGCTTTTAACTCTGGCTATTGTGAATAATGCTGCCATGTACATGGGTGTACAAAGATCTCTCTGGGACTCGACTTTCAATTATTTTAAATTTATACCTGTAAGTAGAATTGCTAGATCATATGGTAATTATAGGTTTAATTTTTATAGATACTGCCACACTGTTTTTTATAGCAACTGTACCATTTTTGTTTCCACCAACAGTTTATACAGTGTATAAGGATTTCAGTTTCTCCATATCCTTACTAACACTTGTTATTTTCTGATTTTTTTTATAGTAGCCATTGTAATGACTGTAAAGTGATATATCATTGCATTACTCTAATGATTACTGATGTTGAGCATCTCTTCATATGCTTGCTGGCTATTCGTGTATCTTTTTCAGATAAATATCTATCAGAATCCTTTGGTCATTTTTAAATCAGTTTTTTTTTTATTATTTTGTTGTTGAGTTGTAGGAGTTCTTCATGTGTTCCGGACATTGACCTCTTCTCTTATATATTATTTGTAAATATTGTTTTCTTTCCATAGGTTGCCATTTGACTCTTGATTATGTCCTTTGATGCACAGAAGTTTTTATTTTGATGTAGTACAGTTTATTAGTACTTTTACTTTTTTTATTATTACTATACTTTAAGTACTAGGGTACATGTGCATAATGTGCAGGTTTGTTACATATGTACACTTGTGTCATGTTGGTGTGCTGCACCTATCAACTCGTCAGCACCCATCAACTCATCATTTACATCAGGTATCCCTCCCAATACAATCTCTCCCCCCTCCTCCCTCCCCATGATAGGCCCCGGTGTGTGATGTTCCCCTTCC
>NW_012101478.1:102985-166836 GCF_000951045.1 Mandrillus leucophaeus
GTTGCCATTGCTTTTGGTGTTTTAGACATGAAGTCCTTGCCCATGCCTATGTCCTGAATGGTACTACCTAGGTTTTCTTCTAGAGTTTTTATGGTATTAGGTCTAACATTTAAGTCTCTAATCCATCTTGAATTAATTTTTGTATAAGGAATAAGGAAAGTATCCAGTTTCAGCTTTCTATCTATGGCTAGCCAATTTTCCCAGCACCATTTATTAAATAGGGAATCCTTTCCCTGTTTATTGTTTTTGTCAGGTTTGTCAAAGATCAGATGGCTGTAGATGTGTGGTATTATTTCTGAGGGCTCTGTTCTCTTCCATTGGTCTATATTTCTGTTTTGGTACCAGTACCAAGCTGTTTTGATTACTGTAGCCTTGTATTATTGTTTGAAGTCAGGTAGCGTGATGTCTCCAACTTTGTTCTTTTGACTTAAGATTGTCTTGGCAATGCGGGCTCTTTTTTAGTTCCATATGAAATTTAAAGCAGTTTTTTCCAATTCTGTGAAGAGTACTTTTACTTTTGATACCTTTTGCTTTTGATATCATAGCCAAGAAATCATTGCCAATCCATTGTAATGAAATATTTGCCCTATGATTTGAGTTTTTTAATTTTAGGTCTTGTTTAGATCTTTGATTCATTTTGAGTTTTTCTTTTAATACTGTATGAGATAAGGATTCAACTTCATTCTTTCAGATGTGGATATCTGATTTTCACAACACCATTTGCTGAAGAAACTCTCCTTTCCTCATTGAATGGTCTTGGTACCCTTTCCAAAAGTCATTTGACCATATTTCTGACCTCTTCATTCTATTCCATTGTTCTACATATCTGTCTTCAGAGCAGTACCACACTATTTTTATTACTGTAGCTTTGTAATAAGTTTTAAAATCAAAGTGTGAGACATACAACTTTTTTTTAAAGATTACTGTGGTTCTTTGGGGTCCCTTGAGATGCCATATGAATTTTAGAATGGGTTTTTCTATTTCTGCAAAAAACACTACTGGGATATCAACAAGGATTGCATAAAATCTGTAGGTTACTTCAGGTAGCATTGACATCTTAACAATGTTACATCTTCCAATCCATGAACAAAGAATGGCATTCCATTTGTTTGTATCTTCAATTTATTTTAACAACATTTTATAATTTTCAGTGTCTTCTTGGCTTACTCCTAAGCACTTTACTTTTTTGATGCTATTATAAATGAACTTGTTTTTCATATTTTATTTTCAGATTGTTTATTGCTGGTGTAAATAAACACAATTGATTTTTGCCTGTTGATTTTCTTTTCTCTTCTGCAACTTTGCTGAATTTACTGATGATTTTTATGTGTGTATGTAATCTTTTTTGTTTGTTTGTTTTTTGAGACCGAGTTTTGCTCTTGTTGCCCAGGCTTGAGTGCAATGGCACGATCTTGGCTCGCTGCAACCTCTGCTTCCCAGGTTCAAGCGATTCTCCTGCCTCAGCCTCCCGAGTAGCTGAGATTACAGCCATGTGCTACCACACCCAGCTAATTTTTTTGTGTTTTTAGTAGAGACAGGTTTCTCCATGTTGGTCAGGCTGGTCTTGAACTCTTAACCTCAGGCGACCCACCTGCCTTGGCCTCCCAAAGTGCTGAGATTATAGGCATCAGCCACCGCGCCCGGCCCCATGTGTGAGTGTAATCTTTAGAGTTCTGTATGTATTAGATCATGTTGTCTGCAACCAGAGATAATTTCACATCTTTCTTTCCAATTTTGAATGTCATATCTTTTACTTGCCTAATTTTTCTGGCTGGGGCTGTAGTACTACATGAATAGAAATAGAAAAAGCAGATTTTCTAGATCATTCTTTATCTTTCCTGATCTTAGAGAAAAAGTTTTCAGCCTTTCACCATTGAGTATGGTGTTTCCCCATTGAGGCTATTGCTCACTTTTCCACTTGGCCTTATTTATAAGACAGCCTATTCTGAAGTAGAATAGTCTTATCTCTTGAGAGAGTTAGGAGTAATATTGTGATTTACTAAGTAAAATTTTATATTATTTTCTTCAATTTAGTCTGCTAAATAGTTAAAAAAAAAAAAGGCCCAGAAGGCAGCCATGACTGTGTGATAGTTAATGACATTGATGGCAACGGGAAGTGGACAGAGTTCTCTGACTCTTGGGACAGTACTGCTTCAATGATGCTAAAGTCCTTCATTTCTAAGAATTTGTTGCAATTGTCAATTGAATATAAGAGTTGCTTACAACTTATATAAGAGTTGTAAGCAACTCTTATATTCACCTCTCCCCCTCACTTCTTGCAATGAATTCTTTCTTCTTTCAATCCAAATACGTTGGTGCCCAGTGCCTACTGTTCCTGTCCCCTCTTTAAAGCTTTTTCTGACTCAGAATTCAAATAGGCATATTTTCTAGTGCTGAAATTGTGCTGTATCACAAACGTTCTCAACAGTACAGTAACATTGCTTATAGTCTCTACAAGTAGATCTCTCATGTTGATAATTTTGCCCCTTTTTTTTCAAATGGACGAAATGTGATGAATGAAATGCAACATTGACTTATTGGCAGTCTTCTGAAGTCAGAACATTGGACAACATATCTAAATCAGAACTTTATTTACACCCAGTGGATTGGAAATCTGAGATAATTTCAAGAAAACCAAGTAGACTTATTTTGAGTTTTATTATCTAGGCATTTGTGTATGCACATGTAAGTTCATCGTAGAATGTGGTAACTGAGGAACAATATATCTAGATAATCAGAAATAGTATATACATATTCCATTCCATTCTTGAGTATTTTCTTAATCTCATACATATTTAAGAATACATATAAATATATAGGAATATGTATTTCTGTATTTAGAAATGTGCATTTTTATATATGTGTATATATATGTCTATATATGGGCTTATTAAATATTTGGTTGTTGTAAAAATTATAGCTGTTTCAGTGAATATGTTGTCCAAGTGAACACTGCTTTTCTTCTCAAACTTCAGCATTCAATGAAATGCCACTTTTCTTTTTACAGAAAAATACCCCTCTTCTCCCTGCCCACCTCCACAGAATAGGTAGTTATGGATATTATGCATTACTTAAGGCAAGTCAGAATGTTAGGAGAAGTACATCAGCAAAATAATCTTCAATAAAAATAATCATTTGAAAGAAAAACATGCCATTTTCATGCCCTAGGCTGCCTTTGATAAGGAAATAAATGACAATGATAATAAATGACATTTATTTGGCACCCACTGCATAGTCAGCATCAGGGATCTCTGCCACAGGCTGGTTTGTGTTAAAGAAGAGTTGTTCTGCTGAATATGGACTTATGTAAATGTCAGAGGAAACTCCTAAACAGCTACTGCTGACAACTGAGATCATCTTCAGGCTACTATTTCAGAATTTTCTTCTGCTCGAGATGGGAAAAATGGTAGTGAGGAATATTTCTCTTTGATAGATTTCAAATTTATTATGAGTTGAAAACCATAAAACAAGGAGTTCTCTGATGTTCCCTACTGGAGGGACAGAGCTGGAAGATGGAGGAGATTTATTGGCTAACTTGGTCATAATTTGAGGGACTTGAAGGGATGTGGATTTCCAAGAGGCCCAGGTTTCCTTTCCCCAAACATACCCTCTGTGTTTTATATTTGGTAGTAAAATATGTGAGCAGCGTTCCGTGGAAGACACACAATTTCCTGTCCATCTGTGCTGTGCTACCAATCATCAGCCACAAGCTCAGAGTGTGTCACCCTCAAAGATAAATCGTTCTTCATTTGAGAAAGGCTGTTGCAGCTATGTGGCGTATGATTATTTGAATAAGAACAGAGTGATAAAATTGTAATTGGAAAAAAGGGCTAGGGAAGTACGTTTATAGACTCTAGAGGTAGAAAACAGAAGAGAACTCTCTGGGATTCCCAAATAATTTTAACCAGCAGCCCAATTTAATGTATTGAGTCATCTGAATTGCCTATAAATCACCCAGCCCTCTTTATTTTACAGGCACTCCTTCTTTCTGTTAGTGACACTGTGTGTATTATGATATTATATGGCTTAAGTTTCTGCCATTTCTGAAAGGGAAAGAAGGTGTTGCACTCCGCCAACATGTTGGAGAGAGCTGGCCCCCAGGAGCTGTAAGTGCACTGATGTGGGAACATTTCCTCTCAGTGTTGGCTGAGAGTCAGATCTGATTGCTCCACGTATTCTAAAACGAGACACTAGAGCACCCTAATGTGGGACTAGTCACTTGTCCCCTCAATCAATTAACATAAAATTAACATTGCAAAGCCTGAGTGTGGTTGAAGATTGGAGAATTTTAGTTCTCTTTGCTTTTTCCTCACATCAAGGCTAATTAGAGGGGTTTTGAGGATAACACTTGGAGAGCTTTTGTGTGGCCTCTGCATTGGCAAGATAGTAGACAGTGATCTCACTCTTGCCTGAGAGCTCTAACAGGCAATGTGAACTATGGCCACAGTGCAGCATTTGTGTCTGGGACTGTGCTGCATTCCCACAAATTATGGATTACACACATGTGTCTCTCAAGGCTAGTATTGATCAGGGAGAGAGAAAGTCTGCTGGGGTCTATAGTCACCTTGCAGGGACTCTTCCAAGATGGCTTTTTGGAGGGGAATGGAGCCACCAAGAAAGAGTCTGTGAAGAGGAAGACTACAGAGAATGAGGAGCCTAAAATGGTTAGCAGATGCAGCCAGAAAGTGTACCACTGTGGCAGGGAATGACAGGGGAGAGGTCCATAGCAATGAAGGCTCTGCAAAAATACTCAAAGATACCCATGGGAGAGGCAGCTTTAAATCCATAGTGAGACAAACACAACTCCAGGAGGATTCTAATCTGAAAGATATTATTTATACTCTTATTTTTTTACCCTCTTCTCCACATCTCTGCTGTAGTGTAACTTTCAGATACTTCAGTTCAAAAGATTTCCAAACACCATCCTACTTCTTTCTTCTGGCAATAGTCTTCATATAAACCTACCAAAGTTTGAAACTTTGGTATTGCACTGGAAGGAATTTTTTTATTGTTTTGGATGAAGTCTCGCTCTGTTGCCCAAGCTGGAGAGTGCGTGGCATGATCTCGGCTCAATGCAACCTCCGCCTCCTTGGTTCAAGCGATTCTCCTGCTTCAGCCTCCCAAGTAGCTGGTACTACAGTAGTGCGCCACCATGCCCAGCTAATTTTTGTATTTTTAGTAGAGACAAGGTTTCACCATGTTGGCCAGGCTGGTTTTGAACTCCTGACTTTGTGATCCCCCTGCCTTGGCCTTCCAAAGTGTTGGGGTTACAGGTGTGAGCCACTGCACCCGGCCAGGAAGGAATTTTTATGATTCAACTCGGACTGTTTTAGGGTCAACATGACAGACAACATTTAGTCATCTGAGTGTATGCATATATGTTGCAGAACTTGTCCTGGTTTTCATTCAGGGAAAGAAAGAACAAAATCTGCAGACTGGGTTTGATAAAGTAAAAGGAATAAAGGACCTAACTTGTTCAATGCATTAATCATGTAAATAAAAACTGTTTGCTTGCTATTCAATTGTCACTCCAACATCAGTTACCCAACTCTGCCCTCCTCATACTATGAGATGGCTGCCTTATTCTAAACTTGTCTTCATTGTGGACACCAGATTGCAACGGGTGCTTTCCCATGTTCTTGATTGCAGGCTGAATACTTAAAGGGAAGAACTCTTTGATCCTGAACCTATGAAGAGAAAGCCAATATTACTGCTATTTTGGAGGTTGCTAAGATACTCCTGTTTATAAGCTTTGGCTTCTTCCTCAGTCCCTGCTTTTAAGCTCTTCTTCTGGCTTTAAAAGACTCTTACTCAATTCCATATCTGACTCTGATAATTCCATTAAGCTGATCCTTCATCCCAGACTGTTACCCACGGATAGAAACTCTCCTGAGAGCTAACCATTTTTCTTCCTAGACTCATAAGAATCCCCATACTGAAGGAAAAGAAACCTTCCCTAACTTCTAAGTCCAGTTGCTGTGATCCTTTGCTGTTCCTGGGAACACTGGTTGCTGGAACTTGCCTGACCACGGTGGGGGATTGCTCTTCTGCTTGGAGACTGTACTTCTCATAGCCAGGCTGAAACTATTATCAGTGAGTCTACCAGCCCTAGAACTTGTTCCACCATAGGAGGCAGTTGCCAGCTTTCTCTCGGGCCTGAGATAGATAAACTTATGTGGAAAACTAAGTCCAAAGAATGTTCTGGGATTAGTATAAATTTAGTCGAAAATTCTATATCATCTTCATTTCTCAGTGAAGATGGACTTTAAAATGGACCCTAACAATGATCTTGAGGCTGAAAGTAAAGTTTAATAGATTCCATTTGCTGATAATAAAAGAAACCAGTCTTTTTAAAATAGCTAATATGCTCCAGACACTTTGCTAGTATTTTGTATATGTTATGTTTCAGCTACCTTCAAAAGTAGCATTTTATGATCTGCTTATTTACAGATGAGGAAACTGAACCCTGAGTGGGCTGATTCCAAAACCATGCATTTACCCCAATGTGTGTCACCATTAAGTCACACTGGCTTATTGGGGATTGAGCAAAACTAGAAAATTTTGTTTGTTTTTCACTAAGCCTGAGTTGTATTTATTTAAAAAAGTGTTTCTCAGCCAGGGATGATTTTTGCCTCTCAGGGGACATTTGGCAATGTCCAGAAACAATTTCAGTTGTCACAACTGTGGTGAGGATGCCTTTGGCATCCAGCGAATAGAAGCCAGTGATGCTGCTATCAGTGTACAGTACACAGGACAACTCCCTACAACAAAGAATTACGCAGTCCCAAATGTCAGTAGTGGTGAGGTGGAGATACTCTGGTTTAGAGAAATTTCAAAAAGCAGATTGTGTGACTGAATAGACAGCTGGATTTGGCAGTTTTGGCTAAATATGTTACTCAAACAATGGGTGGTTGGGATAGGATTTTATAAGAGAAAATACAAAATTAATCTTATTTTGTGGTTACCCCAAGTCCCCAGAAGTGTTATAGATTTTAAAGTGTTGGTATATATGGGCTGCCTGAGCAGAAAATGTCCTCTGGGAGCCCCTCTTGCCTGGAATGAACCTAGTTACGAATGGTCATTTCAGGTAGGCCTGGTTGATTCTGTCTTATATAGCATGTTTGTGGGTTAAAAACTATTTTGAGAAGCCTGGCAGATAATAAAGTAGAGTGACCAAACTCTTTACTAGCAGCAACTGAGATGTCATCAAGGAATCTTACATTGCTTTCCAGAGTTTTTACCTCTTTGTCTTTCTTAATATCTTCTAAAATCCAAAACATACCTCATAGTAGAGTTCTGAAAATCCAGGTGAGTATCTTATTTCATTTATTTTCATAAGAAGAAAGTCATGCACGTTTGCTCATTGGAACCAATTACCCACTTATTGAATAAGGGAAGTGTAATATTACTTACAAACTGTTCTCCACTGGTGCTCATAGCAGAGGAAAGATTGTTCTGGCATAGTGTAATGGCATCCAAAATATTATAGCATTAATTCAAGAAACCAGACAGTAAGAAAAAAACTAGTAGGCCCTGAGCAGCAGTAATGTTCTGCTCTTGAAGCTGATTAGTTATTTGAAACACAAAACAGCAGAGAAACCAAGAGATTGGAATGGGAAAAGAAATAAAATAATGATTTGAGAAAGAGCTTGGAAAGGGAGATGTAATCACCTATTGGCCAACTTAATTCTTGATTTCTAAAGTGAATTAGAAGTAGGAAGAAACACATTTCCTTTTAATGTAATAAAGTGAGTCCAAGTGTAATTCTTAATGATGCTGTCCAAACTGCATTCATATTTCTGCTGCTGCCCAGAGAAGTATAAATGAATGTAAACATCTGTGCATACCCCATGCATTTGTTGCACAACATGCTCATACTATAAAGATCCCCATAAAACAAAGCAGCCTGGATATTACTCAGGCTTATTTTATAATGGTGCCTGTGTTCAAAAATGCATAGAGAGGGTTATTATGTACTCATAAATTCAGGCCAATTAGGCAGAGAAACATTGCAAGCATAATGCCACATGTTCCAGCATTCTATCACTTCCTTTAGGTGCTATTCTGTGGAAAGAAGAAGCCTCAACAGAACTTCACACACAACTTGTTTTCCTGGCAAGCAGAGAACGCACGTTTCTAAGATTTGGGTTGTATAAATCTACTCTTTTATATGGGATGGTGTCCAATAGCTCCTAAACTGGCTGCCTTTCAAAAGAATGGGAAATCATATAATCATAGCATGGGAAAAAGTGTTTGGAGACAGAATTTAACAGCAGTTGGTGGGGGCAGATTTCACAAATGTAGAAAATCATACACGTTAGAGTAAATGTGCTTAACTCATTGTTCTAGGATGTTAAGCTTTATCCTTGAAGATTTAAAAAGTTTACAACTCATTGTAGGAAGTGTCAATTCACAGGGAAGTAGTAAACATTTATTTGCCCACTATTTAATTATTAGGAGTGTGACTCAGTTCATTGTGTACCCGCTGAGTGCCAAGTATTATACAACATGCTCAGGACAAAAACTTAAGAAGTTTCATGGGATGTCAGTGTAATAAGTGTAAAAAAGAAACTTGTAAACAAATATTACATAGCAATTACTTTTGCACCACCGATTGCTTGTTTTAATATAATGCAAGATGATAAATGCAACTAATTAAGTGTAGGAAGAAGAGAAAAAGATTAGAGATTAGAGAAGTATTTAGAAATTAGTTTGGATAATCTTGTTAACTTATTCAGGTTGGAGACCAAAGGAGAGGCACCCCTAAAATGTGCTAATTAGCCCTCCAAAATAGCGAACAAGATGGACAGAGGTTCTTTGCATCAAGATCATGGTGCATGAAAAAATACACTTTTAAGGGGAACTTGAAGAGTTTAGGAGACTGAATTATTGTTTCTGAATATTCAGGTAGAAATTTCCAGCAACAAGGAAGAAAAATGGGTTATGGCTATTAGGAGAGCATTCTGAGATTAAAAAAACAAAAACAAAAACAAAAACAAAAAACATTTGGGATGTTTTTAGCTTTAGGAAGGCCACCATGTTTTGCTGCTACTTTATGAGCAGTGAGAAGGCTTGTGGTTTTGTATGATTTTTCTTCGTTTGGTGTTTCTTATTATTTATCCTTTTTTCTTTTCTTTAGGTTTAGGGGTACATTTGCAGGTTTGTTACATGGGTAAATTGTGTGTTGCAGGGGTTTGATGTACAGATTATTTCATTACTCAAGTAATGAGCACAGTACCTGATAGGTAGTTTTTCTATACTTACCCTCCTCCCAACCTCCATCCTCAAGTAGGCTCCAGTGTTTATTTTTCCTTCTTAGTGTCCATGTGTGCTCAACCTTTAGCTTCCAGTTATAAGTAAGAACTTGCAGTATTTGCTTATCTCTTACTGTGTTAACTTGCTTAGGATAATGGCCTCCAGCTACATCCTTGTTGTTACACAGGACATGATTTCATTCTTTTTTATGGCTGCATAGTATTCCATGGTGTATATGTACCACATTTTCCTTATGTAGTTCACCACCAACGGGCATCTAGGTTGAATCCATGTCTTCTTTATTGTGAATAGTGCTGTGATGAAGATATGTGTGCATGTTTCTTTACAGTAAATGCTTTATATTCCTTTGGTTACATACCTAGTAATGGGATTGATGGGTTGAATGGTAGCTCTGTTTTAAGTTCTTTAAGACATCTCCAGACCGCTTTCCAAAGTGGCTGAACTAATTGACATTCCCATCAGCACTGTATAAGTGGTCCCTTTTTTCCACAGCCGTACTAACATCTGTTATTTTTAGATGTTTTGATAATAACCATTCTGATTGGCATGAGATGGTAGCTCATTGTAGTTTTGATTTGCATTTGTCTAATGATTAGTGATGTTAAGCATTTTTCATATGATTTTTGGCCACATATATGTCTTTTGAGAAGTGTCTGTTTATAGATTTTGTCAGATGTATAGGTTGTAAATATTTTCTTCCAATCTGTGGGTTGTATACTCTGTTGATAGTTTATTTGGCTGTGCAGAAGGTCTTTTGTTTAATTAGATCCAACTTGTCAGTTTTTGTTTTTGTTACCATTGCTTTTGGAGCCTTCATTATGTAATCTTTTTCAGGGCCTCCAGATCTAGATGGAGGCTCCCACACTTGAACTCTTTTTATTAGGTTGTCTTCTAGGGTTTTTAGAGTTTTATGTTTCACATGAAAGTCTTCAATTCATCTTGAGTTGATTCTTGTACATGGAGAAAGGACAAGGTCTGGTTTCAATTTTCTGCATATGGCTAACTAGTTATCTTAGTACCATTTATTGAATAGGGAGTCCTTTCCCCATTGCTTGTTTTTGTCAACTTTGTCAGAGCAGATGGTTTTAAGTGTGAAGCTTTATTTCTGAGTTCTCTAACCTGTTTTGTTGGTCTGTGTGTCTGTTTTCATACCAATACCACACTGTTTTGGTTACTATAGCCTTGCAGTATAGTTTGAAGTCAGGTAACATGATGCCTCCAGCTTTGTTCTTTTTACCTAGGATTGCTTTCGCTATTTGGGCTATTTTTTTGGTTCCATGTGAATTTTCAAATAGTTTTTTTTTTTTCTAGTTCTGTGAAGAATGTTGTTGGTTGTGTGATAGGAATAGTATTGAATCTATAAATTACTCTGAGCAGTATAACCATTTTAACAATATTGATTCCTCCTATCTATGGGCATGTAATGTTTTTCTATCTGTGTCATCTCTGATTTCTTTCAGCAGTGTATTGTAATTCTCACCGTAGAGATCTCTTACCTCCCTGATTAGCTGTATTCCTATGTATTCTATTCTCTTTATGGCTAATGTGAATGGAATTGTGTTCTTGATTTAGCTCTCAGCTTGGACGTTATTGGTGTTGTATTAGCTTGTTTTCACAATGCTATAAAGTACTACCAGAGTTTGTATAATTTATGAAGAAAAGAGGTTTAATTGGCTTATAGTTCTGCAGGTTTAACAGGTAGCATGGCTAGGATGCCTCGGGAGACTTGCAATCATGGCAGAAGGCAAAGAGGAAGCAAATATGTTTTACCATGGCTGAGCAGGAGAGAGAGGTTGGACGGGGGAGGTGCCACATACTTTTAAGTGATCAGATCTTGTGGGAGTTTACTCATGATCATGAGAATAGCAAGAGGGAAATCCACTCCCATGATCCAATCACCTCCCACCAGGCTCCTCCTCCAATTTGACATGAGATTTGGGCAGATACCCAGATCCAAACCACATCGTTCCACACTTGGCCCTTCCCAAATCTCATGTCCTTTTAACATTGCAAAATATAATTATTGCTTCTCAACAATCCATCAGTCTTAACTAATTTTAGCATTAACTCATAAGTCCACAGTCTAAAGTCTCAAATGAGACAAGGCCTCTCCTTTCTGCCTATGGATCTGCAATAAAAAACAAGTTAGTTATATTCAAGATACAATGGGGATATAGGCATTGGGTAAATGCTCCCATTCCAAATGGGAGAAATTGGCCAAAACAAACAAAGGGGCTACAGGCCCTATGCAAGTCTAAAAACCAGTAGGGCAGTCATTAAATCTTAAAGCTCCAAGATGATCTCCTTTGACTCCATGTCTCACATTAAGGCCACACTGATTCAAGGGACGGGTTCCCAAGGCCTTGGGCAGTTCCACTCCTGTGACTGTGCAGGTTACAGTCCCCATGGTTGCATTCATAGACTGGAGTTAAGTACCTGCAGCTTTTTCAGGCACACAGTGTAAGTTGTTGGTGGATTTACCTTTCTGGGGTTTAGAGCATGGTGGCCCTCTTCTCACAACTCTCCTAGGCAGTGACCCAGTGAGGACTGTGTGTGACAGCTCCAATCTCACATGTCCCCTCTGCACTGCCCTAGTAGGGGGTTCCCCATGGTGGCTCCACCCCTGCAGCAGACTTCTGCCTGTACATCCAGGTCTTTCCATACATGCTGTGAAATCTAGGTGGAGGTTGCCAAAATTTGATGCTTGTACCCTCTTAAGTAATGACCCAAGCTTTACCTTGACCCCTTTTAGTCATGGCTGAAGCTGGGGTAGCTAGGATGCAGGGCACCATATCCTGAGGCTGCACAGAGCAGTGGGGCCATGGCCCTGGCCAACAAAACCTGTTCTCCTCAGAGGCCTCCTGGCCTGCGATGGGAGGGGCTGCCTCAAATTTCTCAAACATATCTTGGAGTTATTTTCCTCGTTTCCTGGCTATTAACATTTGGTTCCTCTTGATATATGCCGATTCTTGCAGCTGGCTTTCCTTGAGTTTCTCCCTAGAAAATGATGTTTTCTTTTCTACCACATGATCAGGCTGGAAATTTTCCAAACTTTTATTTTCTGCTTCCCTTTTAAAAATAAGTTCCATTTCCATACCATCTCTGTTTGAATGCATATGACTGTGGGCTGATAGAAGCAGTCATGTTGGATGCTTTGCTGCTTAGAAATTTCTTCTGCTAGGTACCCTAAATCATCTCTCTCAAGTTGAAAGTACCACAGATCCCTAGAGCAGGGGCCCAATGCCACCAAATCTCTTTGCTAAAGCACACAAAGAATGGACTTTGCTCAAATTCCCAATAAATATCTCCTCTCCACCTGAGGTTACCTCAGCCTAAACTTCATTGTCCATATCACTGTCAGCATTTTGGTCAAAACCATTCAACAAGTATTTAGGAAGTTCCAAACTTTCGCACATCTTCCTGTCTTTTTGTGAGCTCTCCAAACTGTTTCAACCACTGCTTGTTACCCAGCTCCAAAGTTTCTTCCACATTTTCAGGTATCTTTATAGCAGTACCCCACTCCTGATATCAAATTCCTACATTAGTCCATTTTTACACTACTATAAAGAACTACCTGAGACTGGGTAACTTATGAAGAAAAGAAGTTTAGTTGACTCACAGTTCCACAGGATTAACAGGGAGCATGGCCAAGAGGCCTCAGGAAACTTACAATCATCAAGGAAGGGGAAGCAAGGAAGTCTTACCATGATGGAGCAAAGTGTGAGGGTGAGTGCCATATAATTTTAAATGATCAGATCTCATGAGAACTCATTCATTGCCACAAGGACAGTAACGAGGAAAACTGCCCTCATAATCCAATCACTTCCCAACAGGCCCCTCTTCTAATTCAACATGAGATTTGGGTGGGGCACAAATCTAAACCACATCAGGTATATAGAAATGCTACTGCTTTTGAACATTGATATTTTTAATGCTGAAACTTTGTTAAAGTTGTTTAGCAGATCTAGGAGACTTTTGGCAGAGACTATTGAGCTTTCTACATATAGAATCATATCATCTGTGAAGAGAGATATTTTGACTTCCTTTTTTTACTATCCAGATGCCTTTTATTTCTTTCTCTTGTTTGATTGCCCTGGCCAGGACTCCCAGTACTATGTTGAATAGGAATGGTGATGAAGATGTCTTGTTTTGGTTTTCAAATAGAATGCTTCCAACTTTTCGCCATTCAGTATGATTTTGATTATGAGCTTGTCATAGATGCTCTTACTATTTTGAGGTATGCCCCTTTAAAGCCTGGTTTGTTGAGAGTTTTTATCATGAGGCAATGTTGAATTTCATTGAAAGCCTTTTCTGCATCTATTGAGATGATCATGTAGCTTTTTAGAAGACTCTGTTTATGCATTGCATCACATTTATTGATTTGTGTATGTTGAACCAGACTTTGATCCCAAGAATAAAGCCTACTTGCTTGTAGTGAACTAACTTTTTGATGTGTTACTGAATAAGGTTTGCTAGCATTTTGTGGAGGACTTTTACAAATATGTTAATCAGGGATATCGACCTGAAGTTGTTTTTTTTCAGTGTGACTCTGCCAGATTTTGGTATCAGAATGATGCTGGCCTCAGAGAGTAAGTTACAGAGGGATCCCTTCTACTCAATTTTTTGGAATAATTACAGTAGGATTAGTACTAGCTCTTCTTTATATGTCTGGTAGAATTCAACTGTGAATCTATCTGGTCTAGGACCTTTTCTTGTTGGTAGGGTTTCTATTACTGATTCAATTTTGCAATTCATTGTTCATCTGTTCAGGGTTTCAATTTCTTCCTGATTTCATCTTGGGAGATTGTATGTTTCCAGGAAAGTATCCATTTATTCTAGGTATTCTATTTTGTGTGCATAGAAGCATTCATAGTAGACTCTAAGGGTTTTTTTTTTTTTTTTTTTGTATTGCTGTGAGATTGGTGGTAATGTCATCTTTGTCATTTCTGATTGTGTTTATTTGGATTTTCTCTTATTTTTTCTATATTAGTCCAGCTAGTGGTCTGTCAATCTTGTTTATTCTTTCAAAGGACCAACTTTTATTTTCATTGATTTTTAGTATGATTTTTTTACATCTTAATTTCATTCAGTTCAGCTCTCATTTTGGTTATTTCTTCTGCTAGTTTTGTCGTTATTTTGTGCTTGTTTCTATACTTAGGTATAATGTTAGCATGTTAATTTGAGGTCTTTCTAGCTTTTTGATGTGGGTGTTTTGTGCTACAATCTTTTCTTTTAACATGCTTTACCTGTGTTCCAGAGAGTCTGATATGTTGTATCTTTGTGTTCATTAGTTTCAAATAATCTCTTGATTTGTGCCTTTATTTTATTGTTTACTCCAAAGTCATTCAGGAGCAGGTTTTAAAATTTCTATATAATTGTATTCTTTTGAGAGATCATCTTAGTGATGATTTGTATTTTTGTTGTACTGTGGTCCAAAAGTGTGGTTGATATAGTATCTTTTTATTTAATTTTTGAGAATTTCTTTATGACTGAATATATGGTCAGTTTTAGAGTGCGTGCCTCGTGCAGATGAGAAGAATGCATATTCTGTTGTTTTGGGGTGGATAGTTCTATAGATGTCTGTTAGGTCCATTTGGTCAAGTCTTGAGCTTAGATTCCGAATATCTTTTATTAGTTTTCTTCCTCAATGGCCTAATACTGTCAGTGGGGTGTTGACATCTCGTACTATTATTGTGTGGTTAATTAAGTCTCTTCATAAGTTGTTAAGAATTTATTTTATGAATTTGGGTGCTCCAGTGTTGAGTACATGTGTTTTTAGGATAATTAAGTCTTCTTGTTGAATTGAACCCTTTATCATTATGTAATACCCTACTTTGTCCTTTTTGATTGTTGGCTTAAAGTCTGTTTTGTCTGAAATAAGAATGGTACACTCTGCTCCTCTTTGTTTTCCATTTGCTTGGTAAATTTTTCCCTATCTTTTTACTTTGAGCCTATGGGTGTCATTGCATGTGAAATGAATCTATTGAAGACAGCATACAGTTCAGTCTTGCTTCTTTACCCAGCTTGCCACTCTGTGCCTTTTACATGGGGCATTTAGCCCATTTATACTCAAGGTTAATATTAATATGTGTGGATTTGATCCTGTCATCATGTTGTTAGCTGATAGTTATATGGACATAATTGTGTAGTTGCTTTATATTTTAGTGGGCTGTATATTTAAGTGTATTTTTGTCATGGGAGGTAACATTCATTTACATGTTTAGCACTCCCTTGATGACTTCTTGTGAGGCAGGTCTGGTGGTGACACTTTCCCTTATCATTGCTTGTCTAAAAAGGATTATATTTCTTCTTCACTTATGAAGCTTAATTTGACAGGATATAAAATTTTGGGTTGGAGGTTTCTTTTCTTTAAGAATGCTGAATATAGGACACTGATCTCTTCTGGCTTATAGGATTTCTTTTTATTATTATCATTAATATACTTTAAGTTCTAGGGTACACATGTGCAACATGCTGGTTTGTTACATATGTATACATGTGCCATGCTGATGTGCTGCACCCATTAACTCGTCATTTACATTAGGTATGTCTCCGAATGCTCTCCCTCCCCCCTCCCCCCACCCCACAACAGGCCCTGGTGTGTGATGTTCCCCTTCCTGTGTCCAAGTGATCTCATTGCTCAATTCCTATTAAGCTCACTTGGTGCAGAGCTGAGTTCAATTCCTGGATATCCTTGTTAACTTTCTGTCTCATTGATCTGTCTAATGTTGACAGTGGGGTGTTGAAGTCTTCCATTATTATTGTGTGGGAGTCTAAGTCTCTTTGTAGGTCTCTAAGGACTTGCTTTATGAATCTGGGTGCTCCTGTATTGGGTGCATATATATTTAGGATAGTTAGTTCTTCTTGTTGAATTGATCCCTTTGCCAGTATATAATGGCCTCTTTGTCTCTTTTAATCTTTGTTGTTTTAAAGTCTGTTTTATCAGAGACTAGGATTATAACCCCTGCTTTTTTTGTTTGTTTGTTTGTTTTCCATTTGCTTGGTAGATCTTCCTCAATCCCTTTATTTTGAGCCTATGTGTGTCTCTGCATGTGAGATGGGTCTCCTGAATACAGCACACTGATGGGTCTTGACTCTTTATCCAATTTGCCAGTCTGTGTCTTTTAATTGGCACATTTAGCCCATTTACATTTAAGGTTAGTATCATTATGTGTGAATTTGATCCTGTCATTATGATGTTAGCTGGTTATTTTGCTCATTAGTTTATGCAGTTTCTTCCTACCATCGAAGGCCTTTACAATTTGGCATGTTTTTGAAGTGGCTGGTACCAGTTTTTCCTTTCCATGTTCAATGCTTCCTTCAGGAGTTCTTGTAAGGCAGGCCTGGTGGTAATAGAATCTCTCAGCATTTGTTTGTCTTTAAAGGATTTTATTTCTCCTTCACTTATGAAATTTAGTTTGGCTGGATATGAAATTCTGACTTGAAAATTCTTTTGTTTAAGAATGTTGAATATTGGCTCCCACTCTCTTCTGGCTTGTAGAGTTTCTGCCTAGAGATCCGCTCTTAGTCTGATGGGCTTCCCTTTGTAGGTAACCTGACCTTTCTCTCCGGCTGCCCTTAATATTTTTTCCATCATTTCAACTTTTTTGAATCTGACAGTTGTGTGTCTTGGAGTTGCTCCTCTCGAGGAACATCTTTGTGGCATTCTCTGTATTTCCTGAATTTGTAGAGTTGGCCTGCCTTGCTATATTGGGGATGTTCTCCTGGATAATATCCTGAAGAGTGTTTTCCAGCTTGGTTCCATTCTCCCTGTCACTTTCAGGTACACCAATCAGACGTAGATTTGATCTTTTCACATAGTCCCATATTTCTTGGAGGCTTTCTTCATTTCTTTTTACTCTTTTTTCTCTAAACTTCTCTTCTTGCTTCATTTCATTCATTTGATGTTTAATCACGGATACCCTTTCTTCCATTTGGTCTAATTGGCTACTGAAGCTTGTGCATGCACCACCTAGTTCTTGTGCCATGGTTTTCAGCTCCACCAGGTCATTTAAGGTCTTCCTGTGCTGTTTATTATAGTTAGCCATTCATCTCATCTTTTTTCAAGGTTTTTAGCTTCTTTGCAATGGGTTCAAACATCCTCCTGTAGCTCAGAGAAGTTTGGTATTACCGATAGTCTGAAGCCTTCTTGTGTGAACTCTTCAAAGTCATTCTCAATCCAGCTTTGTTCCTTTGCTGGCAAGGAGCTGCGTTCCTTTGGAGGAGAAGAGGCACTCTGGTTTTTAGAATTTTCAGCTTTTCTGCTCTGGTTTCTCCCAAAATTTGTGGTTTTATCTACCTTTGGTCTTTGATGATGGTGATGTACAGATGGAGTTTTGTTGTGGATGTCCTTTCTGTTTGTTAGTTTTCCTTCTAACAGTCAGAACCCTCAGCTGTGGTTCTGTTGGAGTTTGCTGGAGGTCCTCTCCAGACCCTGTTTGCCTGGGTATCACCTGCAGAGGCTGCAGAACAGTGAATGTTGCTGCCTGATCCTTCGTCAGGTAGCTTCCTTTCCGAGGGGCGCCCGGCCTTATGAGGTGTCAGTTGCCCCCCTACTGGGAGGTGCCTCCCAGTTAGGCTACTTGGGGGTCAGAGACCCACTTGAGGAGGTAGTCTGTCTGTTCTCAGATCTCAAACTCCGTTCTACTTGATTGGCTTAATTTCTTGACTATTTTATAGAGGCAGAGCTCCCTGGCTGTATGCCATAACCTGGTGGGCTGGGAGAAGTATGGTAGCTTTGTTCTCTGGCCCCTCATGCTTAAGCACCTACTACTTTAGAGAGGCTGAGGTTTTCCTGGTCCTCTGGCAACAACTCCAATGTGGAGTGACAGCAAAAGTGCTTTGTTGGGGCAGTGGCAGTGGTGTGTGCACTTGCATGCTCCCCAGCTACAGCAGGATAATAGTGCAGCAGGACCTGTGTGTGCACACATGAGCTGGTGACTGTGGCATGGTAAGGTCCATACTCCAGTGGCATGGTAAGGTGCATGCACACACATGTGCCACTGCTCTGTGTGTGTGCACCAGTGACAGTGGGGTGGTGGGGTCTGTACATGTGCTGGTATGGACGAGGCTGTGGCAATGGCAAGGTATGTGTGTATGTGCATGCTGGCAAAGAGGTCACGTGAATGTGTGCTGGCAAAGTATTGGGGATAGGCTGTGGATGGGTTTACACTGCCGTAGGCCTGCCTGTAAAAGCTCTCTAATGGCTAGGTGGTGACTGCCAGAAAGCACCCCGGTTGGGCACCTGACTCTGCACTGCAAGCATTCACAATCAGGCAGGAACCCAGGAAGAGGCCATCTTATATAGGGGTGCTAATATTAGACTGGCTATATCTCATGGGCAAGACAAGTCTGCTCTATCTAGACCTGAGAGTCAATAGAGTCTGAAGCCACACGGAGGAGCATGGTGAACATTTGGGGATAGGTATCCCAGACTGTACTCCACTGCAGCTAGTCCCACACCAAACTCTCTGGGCTCTACACAGGCTAGAATCCTATCCCTGCCACCTCTTTAAGCAGCTCTCCCTGCCAGCTCAGATGTCTGTAGGGGTCATGGGGGCTCCTGTCGCAAGGATTCCAGAGGTCCATGGTGAGAGTGGGCCACTCCTTGCTTATTTAACCCAGCCCCTCCCCAGCAGCTTCTGGGGGTCTGGAATGAGTTCTGGTGCTTGGCAACCCCATGCAGTGTTTCCACCTTCCTCCTCCTCCAGTCCAGGGTCTGCATCCTCCCTCTGCCCACTCTCAATGCCCTCCTTCCAAAGATCTGCTTGGATCTGCTTGTGCCAGTCTTGATGATGTGGTCTCTTGGTGGGAGTAGCTCTTCCTGGCTGTGTCTAGTTGGCTATCTGGTTTTAGATTTCTACTTGAATACAAGCTTCTTAACAAGCATCTCATATGATGCATTATTAATTTATTAGTTTATTAGTTATTAATGCATTTTTATTAACTTTAAAATATTTATGTTTAAAATTCAACTGATGAGTGGGTAGGTTGCATGGTATGTGAGTTATATCTCAATAAAACTGTTATAAAGAAAAGAAAATGAAAAAAAAGTTGATGTGGTTTTCTTCCTCCAAAATTTTTTCCATAAGGTGGAAGGAAGAAAATAAGGAAGTAAGGAAGGAAGGAAGAAGGAAATGACTTTACAAATTGAATCCATAGAAGGAATTAACTGAAAGCATCCGTGATGATTAATTTTATGTGGCAACTTGATTGAGTCATAGGGTCCCCACATTAAACATTATGTTTAGGTGTGCCTGTGAGGCTGTTTCCAGATGACATCAGTATTTGAATCCTTGTACTCTAAAATAGATTGTTTTCCATAATATGGGTGGATATTATCTAATCCCTTAAGTGCTGGAATAGAACAAAAGGCAGAGGAAGGAGGAATTCATGCCATTTTGTTTTCTGCCTCACTGCTTGAGTAGGGGCATTTTATCTCATATTCTCCTGCTCTCAGACAGGAATTTACACCATCAGCCTCCCTACTTCTCTGGTCTTTGAACTTGTACTGAATTACACCACCAGCATTGCTGGGTCTCCTGCTTGCAGACAGTAGATCCTGGGACATCTCAGCCCTCATAAATGCTTGAGAGAATTCGTCATAATTCTCTCTCTACCTCTGCCTCTGTCTACCTCTGTTTCTGTCTACCTCTGTGTGTGTGTGTACCTCTGTGTGTGTATGTGTGTGCATATATATACATATATATACACACACATATATACACAAATATATATACATGTACATGTACACATAAGTATAAATATATACATATATATTATATATATGTGTGTATTTTTTTTTCTGGAGAGTCATAACTAATATAGCATCTAAGAGGTCATTTGATTCAATCTCCTACTTTTGCTGATGAGTGAGCATAGGCCAGAAGACCAAAAATGTGTTATTCAGAGTCTCACATTCATTTACCCATAACACCTAAGCCTTCCTTCTTCCTTAGTTCTCTTTCATATTTAACATATAGTCAATACAAGCAAAACACAATAGAGAAATGGCCCTTCACAGAGAAGAGACTCAGAATGAGACATGAGCAAAGATCTGACTTAGCCTAGAAGATGAGGGATCACGTATTTAGTGAGGCTGATTTTCTCCATTTCTGTTTTTAAGAAAACTCTGAGTTCTGGCAGCAAGTGTTCAACAAGTAAAGGTTAGTATTTGTCAAAAACTTAAGGCACTTAACTGATTAAACATTTATATCTTTTTGTGTTTGACATTTTCATCAGCTAGAAATGTGCCAGGCTAAATGATTGAGTTTGAAATAAAATTTTACATGATTAAGCATTTAAAAATGAATACTAATGCATTTCAAATACAGCACCCACCATAAGAAACAGAACATTACTTCATTTTAAAGTAGACCAATTAGCAATTGAGGGCTTTGAGAGCAACTTACTCATTATGCCTAAAATGAAATAAGAAATTTTAAGTGGATGAGTTGTCAAACAGAAGAGCCCACATGATATGCATGTGCCACAGAGATTTCTGTTTTTCACAACATGGGTAAATGACCCCACCTTAAAACTCCCTATGTGTGTTTTCTACTGCTCTGCATTTATTACATCTGTTTTAGTTACTGAGATCGTACCCTTGGTAACTGACAAGGATGTGAGCTCTAAGAAGTGATATGGTAGACCAGTGGTGGCTTTAAGAACTAACAGGATAATCTCTCTCTTTTTTCCTTCTTTTCCTTTTCCATTAAAGTGAAACTTCTTGGATTGATCCCATTTATCTGTAATGTGCTGTTAGTAAACAACAATTTCTTTTCCTGAGAGTATATTCAGGGGTATGTATAATTTCATTCAGAAGAATATTTCTGAATCAGTTCTTTTCTTAGATTAGCATATAGTGTCTACTGGAGGTAATTTTTAGCCACAGTGCTTGACACATAATGTTTGTTTAATAAACATCCAATGACTAAATTAATCAATGAACGCGGTTCTTGCATGCCATTTCAGTAAATAAACATATGTGGGCATGTGGACATTTTTCTTTTTTTCAGTTAAAATGCCTAGGCTAGTTGATATTCTCTTTTAGCATTAGTGACTGAGAAAGATTTTATGGGTCATTTGTTAACCCATATGGCAAGTTGGAGGGTGAATCAGTCTGTTGCTAAGGGGAGAGCTGTGATCAGCTGCATACTTAACTTCAAAACGTTTCACAATTTTATAAATACGTTGCCTTTGAAAGAAAGGGAAAAAAAGGTTTTATTGGGCTACATTGGATGTGAAATAGTTAAATGGCAACAAAAATCCCGATCTTTACAATTAGAAAAAGCGTTTAATAATATCACATAAGAAGTATAATTTTGGGATGCTTCTGTCTAGTGGAGGGTTGCTTTTTAAATGTGGACTTCAGTCTTGAAGTTATTCTTTCAACCAAAATAAGAGGAGGTTGGAAAATAGACTGGATTATATCAAATAATGAATGCAGGAATGTGTAGAGCGGGTGAGGTCTGGCTGTAGAAGAGAACACCTGAATAGAATGGAAATATCTTCAGAAAGCAAAGATGATATCAGTATGGAAGCTCCTGAAAACTCTAATTGTGGCAGTTCAGGCAGAAGAGAAAGGCAAACTGATTAGCAGAGTACTACAATCAAAAAGCTGAATCTGCAGAAGCATAAAAGGTCAGAGAATCTCTTCTCCCCCAAGCAACCAGTGAAAGACTTTTTTTTTTTTTTTTTTTTTTTTTTTTTTTTTTTTTTTTTTTTTTTTGCAATGGGTATTGAACTGTCTTCTTATCAATAAAATTAATAAAGATTCTCTCTAAACTCAACTTTGGACATATTTGCAGCAACTTTTCACATATGAGATGACAAAAGTGGAAGGCAGCTTAAAAATAGGACCCGGACAAGAAGAAATACGAACTTAACAGAACTCCTTCCCTTAAGCATACCATTTTAACCCTTTTTGGTGAAGAATTGCAAGTTACTATTTCCAGTTTGTTTTATACCAATCAAATTAACTGCATCAAAACTTATAGTTTTCATTGCATGGGTTTAGTCATTCCCAATCTGTTGGAGACATGTCATTTCTATAAATTCCCAAGTTAAAAATATTATTGCCAGTATTGTAAATACAGATTTAAAATGGGCAGAGTGCACTGAATTTTCTCCCCAGATACCATTGCATAAGTGGGCAATGATGTTGGCAGCATCCTTGGGTGGATATTTCATTAAGAAGACTTACTTTTCCCTGGGTGTGCTACAAATAACATCTACCTACTTAAAATTAACCCAAAGCATGTGTTCTATTAATGATGTCCCAGCAATATCATCTGTATGCATAAAGCATACATGTGGCTGACCCTGAGGCTACACTCAGGCCTTGAGAATATTGTGATTTCATCCAGTTTGCACAGTGATGCTGTGACTAGACTACAATTCAGAGCTTTGAAAATATCCCTCTGCAAGGCTTAGCCTCTTTTATCAAAACTTTTATTATGTTGTTTTCTCACTTGATGACTTATAATCATTTCACACTGCCATTGTATCTGACCTAAACTGTGAGGTTTTTGATGACCCTTCATAATCTGATATCATCTTGGCTTTCTGAAGATTTTCATTATGTTTAAGTATTCTCACCCATAGGAGCCCTCACCTGCTCTGTACATCTCTGCATGCATTTCCTGATTTATATTGATCTTTTTTCCAGGAATGTATAAAGATCCCATATCTTGCTCTTCTCTACCATACAGACAATGATCTTCCTTCTCTTAAGGTACTGATATACCCATTGATCTCTCCCTGTTCTAAGCTTCTGTGGTATACATTTTGAATATTACATAGTTAACAGTTTATGAATATTACGTATGTCACTTTTTATAGTGTTCTCATTTAATTTTTGTTAGTCTTTTCTATTAAAGTTGTATTTCTCGAAGTCAGGATCTTTCTGGTAGCTCTATGGCTCCTAGTTCAGAGATAAGTAATAGTTCTCAAATTATTTTATACCTCTTTTTCAGTTCTATTTTAGAAGTTTCCTTGAAATAAACACTTTGCCACAGAGCTATGATGCTTTATTGTTTTGTGATCCTCATGCCCTTTCATTTGTTCATTTTATAACTACCCTCTTGCATCCCATACATTGTGACAGCAGGTCTGGAAGTAGTATCCAGATTAGTTTTGAAATAAAAGATTAATTTTATTTTGAGAACTTTACAGCACCCCTCGAGAGTATCATTAGCATTGCTCCATGTCATTGCACAGCTTGATTTGAAAAACATTCTCAAAATTACCAGCAGAACTTGTGTGATACATTGACAAGAACCAATGCTGATTAAGCTAATTGGTTAATATGGTCTCAAAATGCAGAATTTAAGGAGTGTAAAGTCAGAGATCAAGAGAACAAGGTGTCTGTGGACAATTAGCAGTCATTTGAGACAGATGGAGAAAGCCAAATTGAAAAGATCTGCCGACAGTGAGGCACCACACGAATGTGAGTTGACACTATAGTAGCATTATTTTACTAGTCTGATGATCATCATGGTGTTTGGTACTCAGTGATAATCAAAAAACATCATTTGTCAACTTATGGAAGCAACACATCTCATGTTCTGTTGCTCATTGTGGGTATAAATTCAGAAGAGGAAAGATTTATTTTGGTTAATGTTTGGATATTACCTGTTTTTCCCTATACTGTCATGATGAGCATAATTTTCATTATGCTTCATCTGTCTCCCCAAAAGTTATTTTTTACTAGAATATCAGTATCAATTTTCTTTATTGTCTTTACCTCCTCTGTCAAGTCTTATGTCGCAGTATTATTCATTGGCCTAAACATTTATTAATCTAAAATTTTAAGACTATTACCTAATCACATTATTTGAAAAAAATCCCTCTTTACATCCAAAGTCCCTGACTTTTAATGATGGCCATTTTCACTTTTTAAAACAGTTTTATTTGTCACCAGTTACTGATCCCATTGGCAGAACCACATATTTTTTAAATTTTTTTTATGTTTTAATCAGTATTTTATTACTATTTCATCCTAGTAACTGTTCTACTTTTCAGTTATTGAAAAAGCTTTATTTATGAGGTGGGAAAATAAGCTTTAACAAATTTATTTATGTTTAGAATAACTTTATAAATGTACTACAGATTCCTTTATCATATAACTAACACTTGTATTGTTTACTTATTGCTGTGTAAAAAAAAATTTAGGATACACATCCTAAAGTATCATGTATTTATCATCTCACATTTTCTGAGGATTAACAGTCTATGAGCAACTTAGTTGCATATTTCTGGCAAGTGGTTTCTCCTGTTAAACTTTCTTTCTTGAGAAGTTTTTCATTTAATTATGTAAAAAAGCCTCATTTTGTTCTATTCTGAATGGCCTTTGATTCTTGGAGTACATTTAATTTATGATTTTGATACTGTTTCAAAATCACTGTATACAATATCTAAATATTATGTATGTGGATCTGTAATATTTATATTTGTACTTCTTATTGAAGGCATTTGCCTTTTAGGTGTGGAAAGAAGGCAACATTCAAGGTTGATCTACATTCATTGCAGTCTGTCTGAATCATTATTTCTGTGACTGTGACGTGCCTTAGATATTCCCATATGATTGTTCATTTTATATCTTTGCTTTATTCTGCATTTTATCAACCTCATTTGACCTTCATTGTATCGATTCCAGACCATTTTCTTCAATTTATCAACATACGATATTATAACCTAATCTTTTGTGGCTTTTTGAAATCTTTCTCAACCATAAAATGCCTGCACACTTTAATAGTTGCCCTAAAACGAACTTTAGATAAAACTGACACCCCAGTGGGTTCTACATGGTCATATCTTTTCAGTTTAACACATATGGTTTACAATTATACTTTAATTTCAAATACTTTAATTAGGAGTCTACTTTAGTGTCACCATACTTTACTTCCTATTAGAATGTGTCGTGTACAATGTATATGCTTCTACATCACTTAAAAGTGGGATTTGAAACAATAAACTTTGATCAAAGAAATAGGAGTTCTAACGCATAGTTGGAATGTCTGGTGGAGAAACAAGTGTCTATTGGTGTAATTTTTAGAATTCTGGGAACACTTCTTGGTCTAAAATATGCCTCCTCAGAGGCTAATTGATGCTGGGAATTTCATTACTCCAGATTTGGGTTTTGCTTTTAGCTCAAATCTTTGATTTGGTAGAAGCCAATAACATGATAGTATATGCCACTTGGCAAAGAAGACAAAGTATAAATAGGACAAATAAGGAAGGGCTGCATGGGGCACTCCAAAGATAAATATTATGTCTGTTTAATGTGTGGCACAGTAATATATGGGGCACCCTGAAGATAAACATAATCTAAGTGCTTTTTCTACTCTTTATTTTATCCATATTATGATTAAATTACTGAGAAGGCCACTATCCTTGGCAGAATGTTTTTATTATAGAAAATGCAAATGTAAGAAGCAAGATGTTCAACTTTTGTATTGCAAAGCAGAGACAATAGTCTTGAACAATGAGGCTTCTGGTTTGTACAAGTTGAGTGTTTTAAGAACGTAAAGTTTTGACCGGGTGCAGTGGCTTACGCCTGAATTCCAGCACTTTGGGAGACTGAGGTGGGGGAATCACAAGGTCAGGAGTTCAAGACCAGCCTGGCCAAGATGGTGAAACATCGTCTCTACTAAAAATACAAAAATTAATCAGGCATGGTGGCAGGTACCTGTAATCCCAGTTACTCAGGAGGCTGAGGCAAAGAATTGCTTGAACCCAGAGGTGGAGGTTGCAGTGAGCCGAGTTCACACCACTGCACTCCAGCCTGGGCTATACAACAAGACTCAGTATTCCCTGCCAAAAAAAAAAAAGAAAAAAAGAAAAAGAAGAAAAAAAAGAAAGTAAAGTTTTATAATTTCTAAAAGCTTGGCTTGGAGTATCAAAATCAAAGCCTCAAACAAATCAAGTTATAAAGCTTGTATCATACATGTAGTACCAGCTTTGGAAAGAAATCACGGCCAAGTGCGGCAGCTCGTGCCTGTAATCCCGTCACTTTGGGAAGCCGAGGTGGGTGGACCACTTGAAGTCAGGAGTTTAAGACCAGCCTGACCAACATGGTGAAACCCCATCACTACTAAAAACCCAACAATTAGCTAGGTATGGTGGTGTATGCCTGTAGTCCCAGCTACTCAGGAGGCTGAGGCAGGAGAATTGCTTGAACCCAGGAAGCAGAGGTTACATTGAGCTGAGATCTCACCACTGCACTCCAGCCTGGGTGACAGAGTGAGACCCTATCTCAAAACAAAACAAATCATGACAATGAATGAGGTACTTTTCCCCATTCTTGCCTTGGTATATATCCTGTGGGACGGGGAGAGAAGGAGGGATGTTATGGAAATATACACTGAACCTGGTGTTTATCCTAGGAAGGGAGCCTGAATGTACCATCCAGCTGAGTTGAGTCTTGGGGGAGAGAAATGACAGAGTCTTCTAGATAAGTTTTGGAATTATAAGATTGATAGTGTGTTCCTTGTCCAGAACGTGAGATATTAGTCGGAATCTCCAGTGTCGTTATGGAGTGAAAACAGAGGCGATGGCTATGGAGAATGGGAAATCTAAAGGAAAGGAAATATCTAAGGCAGTTTACTCTATCTTCCTCAACACCAAGTGAGGAAGGCAGCCAGAGTTTTCTACGTTCCTTATGAGAGAATTTAGCAGAGAAAATTCTCTGGAGCTGGAGCTTTGCAGGGAGGAGAAAGTTTCAGTGAGCATGAACTTATGATTGGAATTGAATTCGTATTTAGGCATCATGTCCTTCCTCAAGAGGGTGTGCAGAGGTGGGGAGGGCATCTCGGCCACTCCACTGAACCAAAGTTATTCTCAGGTTTTGGTACATCTTCCAGCAGCATTGGGATCCGCCTCTGATTGTTTTTGTAGTACAACTACATAATTGCAAGATATTTTCTTCTATCCCTCCAGCAATTATTTTGAAGATCTGACTAATCTGAAAGATAGTTCAGGGCACATGAATGGGTTCGTGAAAAGACTTGCCACACATCTGGCCCTCTCTTTCCTCACCTAAACCTCAAGTACTTGCAGGGGTTATTACATAAGAAACCCATATATTAAAGCAACTCTATCTACATCACTTAACTGAGCTTTTTTCAAAACCTTTGCTTTCACTACCTTTTTTTAAAACACCATACATTATGCTATATCGTATCATTACGTGATATATATACATTATATATAATCACACAGACATACATTATGTCATTTTAATCCTTTCAATAAAACTGTGAGTAAATGTATAGAAGTCATTGTACATAAAAGAAAAACAAAGCTTAGTGAACTATTAGAGTTCTTCAGAGAAACAGAACTAACAGGAGATATATATATAGTATACATATAGAATATATATAGAATATATGTGTGTATATATATAGAGAGCGAGAAAGAGATTTATTTTTTTATTTTACTTTACATTCTGGAATACATGTGCTGAACATGCAGGTTTGTTACATAGGTATACATGTGCCATGGTGGTTTTCTTCTCCTCTCAACCCATCATACAGGTTTTAAGCACCTCATGCGTTATGTATTTGTCCTAATGCTCTCCCTCCCCTTGACCCCCACCTGCTGACAGGCTCCAGTTTTATGTTCGCCTCCCTGGGTCTATGTGTTCTCGTTGTTCAACTGCTACTTCTGAGTGAGAACATGCAGTGTTTGGTTTTCTGTTCCTGTGTTAGTTTGCTGAGAATGACGGTTTCTAGCTTTATCCATGTACCTGCAAAGGACATGAACTCATTCTTTTTTCATGGCTGCATAGTATTCCATGGTGTATATGTGTCACATTTTCTTTATCCAGTCTATCATTTATGGGCATTTGGGTTGGTTCCAAGTCTTTGCTATTGTAAACAGTGCTGCAGTAAACATACATGTGCATGTGTCTTTATAGTAGAATGATTTATAATCCTTTGAGTATATACCCAGTAGTGGGATTGGTGGGTCAAATGGTATTTCTCATTCTAGATCCTTGAGGAATCACCACACTGTCTTCCACAATGGTTGAACTAATTTAGACTCCCACGACCAGTGTAAAAGTGTTCCTATTTTTCCACATTCTTACCAGTATCTGTTGTTTCCAGACTTTTTGATGATTGTCATTCTGATGTAAAATGGTGTCTCATTTTGATTTACATTTCTCTAATGACCAGTGATGATGAGTTTTTTTTTCACATGTTTGTTGGACACATAAATGTCATCTTTTGAGAAGTGCCTGTTCATATCCTTCACCCACTTTTTGATGGGGTTGTTGTTTTTTCTTGTATATTTGTTTAAGTTCGTTGTAGATTCTGGATATTAGACCTTTGTCAGATGGATAGATTGCAAAGATTTTCTCTCATTCCATAGGGTGTCTGTTTACTCTGATGACAGTTTCTTTTGCTGAGCAGAAGTTCCTTAGTTTAACTAGATCCCATTTGTCAGTTTTGGCTTTTGTTGCCATTGCTTTTGGTGTTTTAGTCATGAAGTCTTTGCCCATGCCTGTGTCCTGAAATGTATTGTCTAGGTTTTCTTCTAGGGTTTTTATGGTTTTAGGTTTTAGATTTAAGTCTTTAATCCATCTTGAGTTAATTTTTGTATAAGGTGAAAGGAAGGGGGCCAGTTTCCATTTTCTGCATATGGGTATCCAGTTTTCCTAGCACCATTTATCAAATAGGGATTGTTTTCTGCATTGCTAGTTTTTATCAGGTTTGTTGAAGATCAGATAGTTGCAGAAGTGTTATTTCTGAGGCTTCTGTTCTGTTCTATTGGTCTATATATCTGTTTTGGTAGTAATACCATGCCGTTTTGGGTACTGTAGTCTTGTAGTATAGTTTGAAGTCAGGTAGCATGATGCCTCCAGCTTTGTTCTTTTTGCTTAGGATTGTCTTGTCTATACGGGCTGTTTTTTGGTTCCATATGAACTTTAAAGTAGTTTTTTCCAATTCTGTGAAGAAAGTCAACAGTAGCTTGATGGGAATAGCATTGAAGCTGTAAATTACTTTGGACAGTATAGCCATTTTTACGATACTGATTTTTCCTATCCTTGAACTTGGAATCTGTTTCTATTTGTTTGTGTCCTCTCTTATTTCCTTCAGCAGTGGTTTGTAGTTCTCCTTGAAGAACTCCTACATGTCCCTTGTAAGTTGTATTCCTAGGTCTTGTATTTTCGTTGTAGCAATTATGAATGGGAGTTCACTCACGATTTGGCTCTCTACTTATCTATTATTGGTGTATAGGAATGCTTATGATTTTTGCACATTGATTTTGTATCCTGAGACTTTGCTGAAGTTGTTTATCAGCTTAAGGAATTTCAGGGCTGAGACGATGGGATTTTCTAAATATACAATTATGCCATCTGCAAACAGAGACAATTTGACTTGCTCTTTTCCTATTTGAATACTCTTTATTTTTTTTTTCTCTTACCTGATTGCTCTCGCCAGAACTTCCAATACTATGTTGAACAGGAGTGGTGAGAGAGAACATCCTTGTCTTCTGCCAGTTTTCAAAAGGAATATTTCCAGTTTTACTTATTCAGTATGATGTTGGCTGTGGGTTTGTCATAAATAGTACTTATTGTTTTGAGATATGTTCCATCAATACCTAGTTTATTGAGAGTTCTTAGCCCAAAGGGTGTTGAGTTTTATTGAAGGCCTTTTCTGCATGTATTGAGATAATCATGTAGTTTTTGTCATTGGTCCTCTTATGTAATGGATTATACTTACTGGTTTGTGTATGTTGAACCAGCCTTGCATCCCGAGGATGAAGTCGACTTGATCATGGTGTATAAGCTTTTTGATGTGCTACTGGAATCTGTTTGCCAGTATTTTATTGAGCATTTTTGCACCAATGTTCATCAGTGATATTGGCATGTAATTTTCTTTCTTGTTTTTTTTGTGCCTCTGCCAGGTTTTGGTATCAGGATGATGCTGGCCTCATAGAATGAGTTAAGGAGGAGTCCCTCTTTTTCTAGTGTTTGGAATAGTTTCAAAAGGAATGGTACCAGCTCTTCTTTGTACCTCTGGTGGAATTTGGCTGTGAATCTGTCTGGTCCTGGGCTGTTTTTGGTTGGTAGGCTATTAAGTATTGCCTCAATTTCATAACTTGTTATTGATCTATTCAGGGATTCAAATGCTTCCTGATTCTGTCTTTGGAGGGTGTGTGTATCCAGGAACTTACCCATTTCTTCTAGATTTTCGAGTTTATTTGCATAAAGGTATTTATAGTATTCTCTGATGATACTTTTTATTTCTGTGGGATCAGTGGTGATATATCCTTTATCATTTTTTATTGTGTCTATTTCATTTGTCCCTCTTTTCTTCTTTATTAGATTGGCTAGTGGTCTATTTTGTTAATATTTTTGAAAAACCGGCTCCTGGATGCATTGATTTTTTGAAGGGTTTTCCATGTCTCTATCTCTTTCAGTTCTGCTCTGATCTGAGTTATTTCTTGTATTGTGGTACCTTTTGAATGTGTTTGCTCTTGCTTCTCTAGTTCTTTCAATTGTGATGTAAGGGTTTTGATTTTAGATCTTTCCCACTTTCTCCTGTGGGCATTTAGTGCTATAAATTTCTCTATTAGCACTGCTTTAGTTGTGTCCCAGAGATTCTGGAACGTTGTCTTTTTGTTCTCATTGGTTTCAAAGAACTTCGTTATTTCTGCCTTAATTTCATTATTTACTAAGTAGTCATTCAGGGGCAGGTTGTTCAGTTTCCATGTAGTTGTGCAGTTTTGAGTGAGTTTCTTAATCTTGAGATGTAATTTGATTGCACTGTAGTCTGAGAAAATGTTTGTTATAATTTCTGTTCTTCTGCATTTGCTGAGGAGTGTTTTACTTCCAATTATGTGGTCGATTTTAGAATAAGTGCTATGTGGTGCTGAGAAGAATGTGTATTCTGTTGATGTGGGGTGGAGAGTTCTGTAGGTGTCTATTAGGTCCACTTGGTCTAGCACTGACCTCAAGTCCTGAATATCCTTGTTAATTTTCTGTCTCCGTTGATCTGTCTAATGTTGACAGTGGAGTGCAAAAGTCTCCAGCTATTATTGTGTGGGAGTCTAAGTCTCTTTGTAGGTCTCTAAGAACTTGTTTTATAAATCTGGGTGCTCCTGTATTAGATGCATATACATTTACGATACTTAGCTCTTCTTGTTGCATTGATCCCTTTATCATTATGCAATGCCCTTCTTTGTCTTTTTTGTTCTTTGTTTAAAGTCTGTTTTATCAGAGGCTAGGATTGCAACCCCTGCTTTTTTTCACTTTCCATTTGCTTGGTAAATCTTCCTCCATCTCTTTATTTTGAGCCTATATGTGTCTTTCCATGTGAGATTGGTCTCCTGAATACAGCACACTGATGGGTCTTGACTCTATCCAATTTGCCAGTCTGTGTCTTTTAACTGGGGCATTTAACCCATTTACATTTAAAGTTAATATTGTTATCTGTGAATTTCATCCTGTCATTATGATATTAGCTGGTTATTTTTCTCATTAGTTGATGCAGTTTCTTCCTAGCATCGATAGTCTTTATAATTTGGCATGTTTTTGAAGTGGCTAGTACCAGTTTTTCCTTTCCATGTTTAGTGCTTCCTTCAGGAGCTCTTGTAAGGCAGGCCTGGTGGTGACAAAATCCCCCAGCATTTGCTTGTGTGTAAAGGATTTTACTTCTCTTTCACTTATGAAGCTTAGTTTGACTGGATATGAAATTCTGGGTTGAAAACTCTTTAAGAATGTTGAATGTTGGCCCCCATTCTCTTCTGGCTTGTAGGGTTTCTGCAGAGAGATCTGCTGTTAGTCTGTTGGGCCGTCGTTTGTATGTAAGCAGACCTTTCTTTCTGGCTGCCCTTAATATTTTTTCCTTCATTTCAACATTGGAGAATTTGACAGCTATGTGTCTTGGGGTTGCTCTTCTAAAGTAGTATGTTAGTAGTGTTCTCTGTATTTCCTAAGTTTGAATGTTGGCCTGTCTTGCTAGGTAGAGGAAGTTCTCCTGGATAGTATCCTGAAATATGTTTTCCAGCTTGATTCCATTCTCCCCATCACTTTCAGGGACCCTAATCAATCATAGGTTTGGTCTTTTCATATAGTCCCTTATTTCTTGGAGGCTTTGTTCCTTTTCATTCCTTTTTCTCTAATCTTGTCTTCACACCTTATTTCAGTAAGTTAACCTTTAGTCTCTGATATCCTTTCTTCCATTTGATCGATTTGGCTATTGATACTTGTTTATACTTCATGAAGTTATTGTCCTGTGCTTTTTAACTCTATCTGATCATTTATGTTCTCACACTGGTTATTCTAGTTATTAGTTCATGTAGCTTTTTTTCAAGGTTGTTAGCTTCCTTGCATTGGGTTAGAACACGCTTTTTTTTTTAGCTCAAAGGAGTTTGTTATTACCCACCTTCTGAAGCCTCCTTCCGTCAATTCCTCAAGCTCATTCTGTGTTCACTTTTGTGCCCTTACTGGAGAGGATTTGTGACAATTTGGAGGAGAAGAGGCATTCTGGGTTGTTAAATTGTCAGCATTTTTGCACTGTTTTTTCCTCATCTTAGTGGATTTATCTACCTTTGTTCTTTGAGGCTGATGACCCTTGGATGGGGTTCTGTGTGGGGATCCTTTTTGTTGATGTTGATGTTACTGCTTTATGTTTGTTTGTTTTCCTTCTAACAATGAGGCCCCTCTGCTGTAGGTCTGCTGCAGTTTGCTGGAGTTCCACTCCAGATCCTATTTGCCTGGGTATTACTAGTGAAGGCTGCAGAACAGCAAAGATTGTTGCCTGCTCCTTCCTCTGGAATTTTTGTCCTAGAGGGGCATGGGCCTGATGCCAGCCGAAGCTCCCCTGTATATGTGTCTGTCATCTCCTGTTGGGAGGTCTCTCCCAGTCAGGAGGCATGGAGGTCAGGGACCCACTTGATGAAGCAGTCTGTCCCTTAGCAGAGCTGGAGCTCTGTGCTAGGAGAACCTTCCCTGTCAGGATCTACTGCTCTCTTCAGGGCCGGCAGGTAAAACTGTTTAAGTCCCCTGAAACTGTGCCCATAGTTGCCCCATCCCCCAGGTGCGCTCTCCTGGGGAGATGGGAGTTTTATCTGTAAACTCCTGACGAGGGCTGCTGTCTTTCTTTCAGAGATGCCCTGCCCAGTGAAGAGGAATCTAGAGATGTAGTCTGGCCACAGTTGCTTTGCCATGCTGTGTTGAGTTCCATTCAGTCCGAACTTCTGAGCCTCTTTAGCACTGTCAGGGAAAAACTGCCTACTCAAGCCTTAGCAATGGTGGATCCCCTCCCCCACCAAACTTGATCGTCCCAGGTCAAATCAGAGGGCGGTGCTGGCAGCGAGAAATTTCAAGCCAGTGGTTCTTAGCTTGCTGGACTCCATGGAAATTGGACCCACTGAACGAGACCACTTGGCTCTCTAGCTTCATCCACCTTTCCACAGGAGTGAATGGTTCTCTTTTGCTGGGGTTCCAGTTGTCTCACAGTTGGAAATGCAGAAATCACCCACATTCTGTGATGGTCTCGCTGGGAGCTGCAGATGGGAGCTGTTCCTATTGGGCCATCTTGCCAGATCCCCCAAGAAAGAGATTTATTGTAAGGAATTGGCTCAAATGATTCTGCAGATCTTGGAACTTTCTCAACATGTAGTTCCAATCTGAGTCCATAGACCTAAAAACAAGGAGAGCTGATAGTGTAAGCTCCAGTCCCAAAGCTGGCAGGCTTAAGACTCAAGAGCCATTGTTTCAATTCACGTCTGAAGGTTGGAAAAAAATCAATATCCCAACTCAAGGCAGTCAGGCAGGAGGAGTTACCACTTACTCAGTCTTTTTTTTTTTTTTTTTTTTTTTTTTTGTAATTCAGGTCTTTAATTGATCAGATGAGACCCATCTACACAAGGGAGGTCAATTGGCTCTATGCAGTCTACTGATTCAAAGGGTAATCTCATCCAGAAACACCCTCACAGACATACTCAGAATAATTGGTCAACTGTCTGGGCACTTTGTGACCCAGTCAAGCTGGCATATAAAATTAATCATCATGGCGGTGATAAATAAATTGTTGTTACATGATTAGATGGTAGTAATAACTAGAATTTAATCCAAATCTTTAAAATAGAAAGGGCTTTGCTTTTAATAACTATGCTACATTATCAGTATTTTCTTTCACACCCCGAGTCTTCCTTGCAATGCTTCCTTCTTCCTTTATATTTCTACAACCATCCTAATTTAGGATGTCTTTATTGCATGCCCAGACTATTGAAGTGATCTATAAATTGATATCTCTTCTTCCAGTCTATCCCCGATTCCCTCTTCTCATGTATCACTGGCACAGTCACTAGATTAATGTTCTTAAAAATATTTTGCAATATTTGCTAGCTCAGGAATTTATAACATCCCCCAACCTTACAGATGAAATGTGAGCATCTCAACCTAGACATTAAGACTTTTGTGCAGGTAATAAATATGCATTTTGCCTGGAGTCAAAATTTTGAGGTGTAAGGCATAAAGCAAAAGTTGTATATGGCCAAATTTACCCTTAAAATTTCAATTTTTTTCTATGTAGTGTGGTATATACAATTTCTATTTATGGCAACAGAAGCAATTCTCTTATGGGCTAAAATTTAGATGCTTGCCAAGCTAGATTAAAGGAGAGTCTATAACAGAAATTTGGACATGCCAGATTGTTATATACCTACTAGTGAATGATGTATAGGTAGATCATTTGATACTTTTCCTGCTTGCTCCCTGAGTTTATTTGTTTTTTATTCATCCTCTTTAATCTTAATATAGATTAAATAAATATATATTTATTGTGAAGATTAAGTGAGATGGTGGAGCTGCATGTGTGTGTGTTGTGGGGCACAGTGGGTGTGTGATACTGGTGAGGATGGTGGTGGGAAAGTAAGATCTTTCTAAAGTTACTTGTAAGTGAAGTGTACTTCAGATGTGATACCATTTTGCTGCCTTATTTTCCATATATTTGTGTTCAGATGGAATACCTTTTTTTCTCAATAGCTCAAGGGTGCAGTGACTCTAACACACAATGCTGCTTAATGCCCCTCTGTATTCTAGTAAATTTCCCTGCTCACAAGGAAGTATTTCTGGTTGTGGACTAAATATCTTGAGACATTAATAGCGGGACTTCTACTTCAGTACACATACTGGTGGGGAGGCAATGAACTGGAACTTTCTAGAAAGTGTGCAATCTGTAAGCTCAAACTTGTCCTTGCCTATATTCCTTTTCCTTCAGAAGTCGTTGATCACATTTAATCTCTTCTCCTCATCAACTAAAAGTATTAGTACATGTCACTATTTCTTTACTGGTGATAACAAATCTAAGTAGTTTTTACAAAATAGTATTTTTGAGAAGTAGCCTGGTAGAGGAGGAAGAAATCTTTAGATGATATTAATATTACTGAAGAAGGAAGATAAATCATTAAAAGCTAAAGTCAGCCAAAGTATATTGTGCTACAAAGAGCAGTGGATTAGAGATACTCTGTTCTTGTATAGAGAACCCAGAAATAAGACTGCCCACCTACAGCTATGTGATATTCAACACACTTGACAAAAACAAGCAATCAGGAAAGCATTCCCTATTCGATAAATGGTGCTGGGATAACTGGCTAGCCATATGCAGAAGATTGAAACTGGACCCCTTCCTTACACCATATACAAAAATAAACTCAAGATGGATTAAAGACTTAAATGTAAAACCCAAAACTGTAAAAACTCTCTAAGACAACCTAGGCAATACTATTCAGAATGTGGGCACAGGCAAATATTTCATGACAAAGATACCGAAAGCAATAGCAACAAAAGCAAAAATTGACAAATGGGATCTAGTTAAAGAACTTCTGTATGGCAAAAGAAACTATCATCCAAGTAAACAGACAATCTACAGAATGGGAAAACATTTTTGCAAACTATGCATACAACACAGGTCCAAAATCCAGCATCTATAAGGAATTTGAACAAATTTACAATAGGAAAACAACCTCGTTAAAAAGTGGACAAAGGATATGAGCAATTACTTTTCAAAAGAAGATGTATATGTGGCCAATAGTCAGTCATATGGAAAAAATGTTCAGTGCTACTGATCATTAGTGCAATGTAAATCAAAACCACAATGAGATACCATCTCACACCAGTGAGAATGGCTATTATTAAAAAGTCCAAAAGTTATAGATGCTGGCTAGGTTGTGGAGAAAAAAGAGTGCTTATACATTGTTGGTGGGAGTATAAATTACTTCAGCCATTGTGAAAGACAGTGTGGTGATTCCTCAAAGACCTTAAGAGACAGCTACCATTCAACCCAGCAATCCCATTACTGTGTATAAACTCAAAGCAATAAAAATCATTCTGTTATAAAGACACATGCATGCGGAAGTTCATTGCATCACTATTCACAATAGCAAAGACATGGAATCAACTTAAATGCCCATCAATAATAGACTGGATAAAGCAAATGTGGTACATATACATACACCTTGGAATACTATGCAGCCATAAAAAATAATGAGATCATGTCTTTTACAGGAACATGGATGGAGCTTGAGACCATTATCCTTAGCAAACTAACACAGGAACAAAAAACCAAATACTGTACGTTTTAACTTATGAGTAGGAGCTAAATGATGAGAACTCATGGACACAAAGAGGGGAACAACAGACACTGGGGCCTTTCAGAGGGTGGAGGGTGGTGGGAGAAGGAAGAGGATCAGGAAAAAACAATTGATACTAGGCTTAATTCTTGGGTGATGAAATAATCTATACAACAAACTCCCTGATACAAGTTTGCATATGTAAAATAGTTGTACCCCCGAACTTAAAATAAAAGTTAAAAAAATGGAAACACTTTAAACAATTAAAAGAGAGAATTCTGCTCCTAGATCTTCCACAGGCTCTTTGGGGAGATCTTAGAAAAGTCACACATCGTCATCTACATTTAGTTTTCTTATCTTTAACAGAGGAATTTGGTGCTTTCTAATGTTCCTTCCCATTGTGTTCTATGTCTATGGTAGCAACACATTCATTGGCAAGTTCCGCAGATGGTGGGTGTACTCTTTGCATGTCACATATTCAGACAAATACCAGTATTGTTCTTGTTGCAGATAATAGTGGAAGAGGACGCTACCTGCTCATGTGCTTTTTGAGGCATTTGAGTATTTGATGGAATTGACAATACAGTACAGGTCTAAAGGGAGTTATATATGTGAATAGTTCTGTGAATCTATGCAGAGAATGGTGTGTGTGTGTGTATAAAATAAATGTCTGGGTTTTCAGCCATCTCTCCGGTGGCCTCCATCTGTGGAACACTATCACATGTTGCTGCTTTAGATCATCCAGAACACACTGAACACAACAAAACCAGAGGAAGAGCCTTCTGCTTCCTATTCTTGGTCTTTGGCTGAAAATGACTCTACAGGTATAGATAAAAATAGCCATCCTCAATTTATCTTTAGAGGACCTAAATGAAGTTTTTTTCTTGTTCGATATCAAAGCTCTTTTGCTCAAACTCATATCTGTCTTTTTATTTCATTTATCTTGGACTTCAAGAAATAAAGCGAGAAAAACTGTAAAGATATGGAAGGATATGGGAAGCCAAGAGATGATATCCTGACAGAAGGTCCCTTTACAAAAAAACATATATTCAGGAAATGAAAAAAAAATAAAAGATATCAGAGAGACACAGGTAATGCATGAATAAGGCTTATGAGAGTAAAGTAGAATTTTATTTTTCAGATTAAGGAGTTTTCTTGTTCAGGAAAAGATTTAGAATTTTAAGGAATTTTAAACTTAATTTTTATACTATTTTAAAAGTTATAAGAAATGAACTACTTTATGAAAGTAATCTAATACCTTAGTGTACCTTATAAAGTCCTTCAACTGGAGTTTAAATATACTTTATTTAAAGTATAATAGTTTAAATATATACTTTAATATTACAGATATTCTAACTTGCAAATACAAAGGGAAACTAAAGTCTAAATATAACAAAGTTATTTTTTAAAATGAAGATTGAACTGTAATTCACTTTTGCGGATCCTTTCCTTCTCTTTATAGGCATGAATCTACTCATAATATTTTTCGGTTGGAAATGAAATATCTTTTACTCTTTTTATTTTCACATTTAATGTTACTTCTCAATGTTAAAGCCATACAATCTTTAAAATGCCAAGCTGTACAAGGATATATTGCATGAAAATAGTGAGAAAGTGCTCATAAGATACTAAAATATCTGGATAAAAATGACATTAAATAAACTATCAGGCAACAGTTTTGCTTCTGCAATGTTAAATATCCAGTTGTTTGGAAACATCCAGATGCTTGTCAGGCTGCAAAAACTTCCTAGTGGTGAAAGGATCTTTTATGTTGTATGTAAATATATCAGGATGACTCATGGCTAGGATCAGGATCCAAAGACGTTGGTAGCTCTCATGGTGAGGTTCATCTTTTGGGACATAAATTGAAAGAAATGAGCTTTCTAGGTGGTTTAAAATCATTAGAAGCCCCTTGACAATGATGCACAAATAGCCCCTCTTTATAGTCACATGGCATAAACTTGTTGCTTTTTCCAGTCAACCCATTCTATTTCTTACCCCAGCTCTGACCCAAACACACATTTTGTACTTTGCTCTCATGGGTGGGCCTTGACTGAGAAAGCTGATTGATAAGTCTATCAGGTTTCTCATATTAGTGTATGAGATCCATTTTAATTCCTAAGGGATCAGAAGCTTTTGGTATCTTGCCAGCTCTTTCCCTATAGTATTAGGCAGGGTCTAATCAGGAAACAGAAACCTCATAGTAATTTGAATAGGGATGGTTTAAGATAAAGAGTTATTAACTGATAACAGATTAACTAAGGGGGCATAAATGAGAACTTAAATGACTGAAGGAGAGAGAGTAACCAAGGAAGGCGTAAACCTGGAAGGGAAGAATTCATTCCAAGGCAAGGGTTCAGACTTCAGTGGGGTGGGTTGTAGCTCACTGAATGGCAGTGGTTTGCTGAAGTTGCCATGTCCGGTGCTTATTCAAAATCAGTGACTCAAGATGGCCAGGCAGAGAATTGCTTGCTGTGTGTCAATGATACTAGCTAGGAAACTTCCCAGGAAAGGAAGATGCTTTGAATTCACCAGGAAGCCATTGCCAGGAAACTTTTACTAGGAAGACATCATGAAGCTGGGTGGGGCACTTCATGAAACCCACCTTCAGAAAGCCCTCTGGGGTGTCCAAGGAACTTGCTTGGTAGCTAACTCAGAAGAGCCACTAAGGTCACTAGGGGTGAATTCACTGAGTGAATACCAACCGACTGCAGGAGCAACAGAAAAAATAAAAGCATGCCAGACCCAGGAGAAGACTTTTCCTCCTCCAGGGTCCTTTCATGTCTCTACCGGCAAAGATCAACATCATGCCAACTGCCAAGGGAGAAAGGTTTTAGTATCATGAGCAGGCAACAGGGTAGATTTGGAAGTGAGAGGCAATAAATGGACACATTCCTACTTTGATATATGGTTAAATCAGGTTTGAATGCAGTGGAATCATAAAGAAAACTAAATCATAAACCAGGATCATGTAGCCTTGCAGTGTAATATGGAGGATCAGTTCAGTCTTCACTGCCTCTGTGATTTAGGTTATGACTATATGTACTCTGTGGATTTAAGAGAACGTCAACTGAAAGAAAAATTGAGTACAATTATGTACTTTCATGATAGAAAATTATTACCAATTAAGCCATGATATTCCATTGGAGGATGCACCCCTGTTTCTGAAATATTAAAATGTAGAAATATCTTAGAAATTTTTAAGTCTTTATTGTTGTAGAAGCAATAAGTCACAATAAAAGAGGACCAGAGCTTTGGTAAGTAACCTCAGAAAATGGTCTCCCTTCTCCCTTGTCCCTTCTTCTTTCTCATTTGCCTCTTTACTTATTCAAACCTTAATCGTCTTTTCAGGTTTCATATTTTTCCCACCCCCATGAAGACTTTGATACTTTGCCTTTCATTTTTCTCCCTCCTTATATACTCATCTTGACTTCTGACTACTCTTGAGAATATACACTAATACTTTTTCCTAGTTGTTTCATGTGTGTTAAACTTGTCTTCCTACCTCCTTTGTAAATTCCTTGAAGAACTTCACTGGCAACTTCGTCTACATTTGTATAAAAAGTTTACTTGATTGATCAATAGCTCCAGTGAGGTGGATATTAAATATAAGTACTTAAATATAAGTACATCTGGGGATTAAAAATAAGTAACCCAATCATGCCTATGCTTATGAAGATTCCTGTTCCTATTTTACTTCACTCATTAATTAAAACATGGTGGGTTGAAAAATTTTGGTAATCATATTTATATTTAATCTGCACAAAATTGAACTTTGATTTATATTGTCGAAGTTAGAGCCAGAGAATGACAATATAAGATGAGTATATACGTGAAACTGGGCTGAATTGAGTGGCTTAAGCTTTCCACTGACACCTGTTCCTCTGGAGTGTGTAATGCTAACTGAAATCAATTCAAGGTCATTGTGTCTCCTTTACCTCACGTCCAGGTCAAAGGTAATCTTTATCAGCCAGCAGGTGCTATGTGACACCAAGGTCATTTCAAATATCCCTTATATCAAAGACCTTGCAAAAGGCAGAGAAATAAACTAATATGTATCTTTTCTCACTAGAGAAACTACTTGGAACATGTCACATTGGAGGGAAATATGTTTAAAATAAGATTATTTTGTAAGAGCACATTTTAAACATTTTTAGTCATGACGGGGAAGGTTGTTTTGTGATTTAATTTCCCACGGTAAGGGTGCAATTTAAAGTCTGACAACTATATGTAAACCTTATAAAAGCTCCTTTGAATGGCAAAGGAGAGTAAAGCAGAAGACGTCTCAGTAGTGAATTAATCTCTTGAATGAGTTTCTTGCAGAAGCAGACCATAACTCGAGGGTGAAGCTAGTATTGCTCTGTTGCTCTCCATTTACCCACCTTAAATGTATTGTTAATAAGAGTGGTGAATTTGAGGAATTGGGGTGGCCCCAGTACTGCACCCATTATTTCATTCGATCATCTTTTTATCTGGTCATACTGTTGACAGCCCAATCTATATCCCGACAACAGAGGTCTAGAACATACAAGTATTTCTAACTCGATTTTTATTTCTTTAGTCTGGGGATGTTTCTTTTTAAAATAAATGCTTTGAATAAATTCTTTTTGAATGTAATTTTGGGAACTGAAGATTGAGGATGGTGAGAGGCTCCCAAGGCTAAAATTATCACCTCTGTTTCATTTAGAGTTAATTAATATGAAAATCATAACTTTTAAAATGTAAGTTCTAAAAATGTTGGAGAAGGCTTTGTACTGTGAGATACAGCTCATTTAAAATTTTCCAGGCTCTTCTAGTTCACTAAAATTTTGTTCTTTTATCTGTGGTTACATCATGAGTCATAGGGTGACAAGAGGTGGTGTAATTCTTGGGCAATGTAATAGGACTTTGAGTCATTATTGAAGTTTTGGCCAGTATCATAATCTAAAAGGCCAGCCTTCCCACCCATGCCTGGCATGTTCACTTTCTGATTCCCATGTATCACCCTCTGCTCATCATGTCTTCACATAATAGACATAACTATATTTTCCCTTGGAGCCTGGGTGCAGCCTGAGTCCTTCTCAATCCAGAGCTACAAGAAACCACTCCTAATTGATAGAGCTGGCTGGAAGATGACACTTACTAGCTATCCCAGATCTTGTGGTCTACGGACTTTTTGGAGCTGGTAGTGGTGGAGGTGGTAGTGATGACAATTATAAGCACTTTAAAGTTTATAATCCGTTCTCACAGATCCTGTTTCATTGAATGAAGCCATGCTTTCAATGAGGTATAAATGAAGAGCTGAAATTTCATTCACCATTTGCGTGTGTGTGTATGTGTGTGTGCGTATCAATTTCATTTATTTCTGCCCTGATCTTGCTTATTTCTTTTCTTCTGCTGGATTTGAGTTTGATCTGTTCTTGCTTCTCTAGTTCCTTGATGTGTGACCTTAGATTGTCTATTTGTGCTCTTTCAGACTTCTTGATAAAGTTCAAGCATTAATGCTATGAACTTTCCTCTTAGCATCACTTTTCCTGTATCCCAAAGGTTTCAATAGTTTGTGCCACTATTATGGTTTAGTTCAAAGTATTTTTTTAATTTCCATCTTGATTTCATTGTTGACCCAATGATCATTTGGTAGCAGGTTATTTAATTTTCTTGGTGTAGAGGGTTCCTTCTGGAGTTGATTTCCAATTTTATTCCACTGTAATCTGAGAGAGTACTTGATATAATTTCAATTTTCTTTTCTTGTTTTGTGAGATATCATATGATTTATCTTAGAGAATGTTCCATATGCTGATGAATAGAATGTCTGTTTTGCACTTGTTGGGTAGAATGTTCTGTAAATATCTGTTAAGTTTATTTTTTTGGGGTAAAATTTAAGTCCATTGTTTCTTGATTTCTGTCTTGATGACTTGTCTAGTGCTGTCAGTGGAGTACTATAGTCCCCCACTATTACTATGTTGCTATCTATTTCATTTCATAGATCTAGTGATAATTTTTAAATAAATTGGGGAACTCAAGTGTTATGTGCATATATATTTAGAATTGTGATATTTTCTGTTGGAGTAGTCCTTTTATCATTGTATATTGTTCCTCTTTGACTTTTTAAACTGCTGTTGCTTTCACGTTTGTTTTGTCTGATAGAAGAATAGATTCTCCTGCTGGGTGTGGTGGCTTCTGTCTGTATCCCAGCATTTTGGGAGGCCTAGGTGGTTGGATCACTTGAGGTCAGGAGTTTGAGACCAGCCTGGCCAACATGGTGAAACCCTGTCTCTACTAAAAATACAAAAATTAGCTGGGCATGGTGGCAGGCCCCTGTAATCCCAGTTACTGGGGAGACTGAGGCAGGATAATCACTTGAACCTAAGAGGCAGAGGTTGCAGTGAGCTGAGAATGTGCCACTGCACTCCAGCCTGGGTAACAGAGCAAGACTCTGTCTCAAACAAAACAAAACAAAACAGAAAAATAAAAAATAGCTACTCCTGCTAGCTTTAGGTGTCTCTTTGCATGGATATGTTTTTCAATCCCTTTAAGTTTATGTGTGTCTTTATGTGTCAGGTGAATCTCTTAAAGACAGCAAGTACTAGGTTGATGAGTTCTTATCCATTCTGTATCTTTTTAGTGAAGCATTTAGGCCACTTACATTCAACATTAGTATTAAGATGTGAAGTACTATTCTATTCATTGTGCTATTTGTTGCCTGAATAGCTTTTTTTTTTTCATTGTGTTATTTTATAGGTTCTGTGATATTTATGGTTTAATAGATTCTATTTTGGTATATTTTTGAGGATTTGTTTCAAGATTTAGAGCTCTTTTTAGCAGTTCTTGTAGTACTGGTTTGGTAAATTCTGTCAGCATTTGTTTGTCTGAGAAAGACCATATTTTTCCTTCATTTATGAAGCTTAGTTTCACTGGATACAAAATTCTTGACTGATAATTGTTTTGTTTAAGGAGGCTAGAAGTAGGACCCCAATCCCTTCTAGCTTGTAGGGTGTTTGCTGAGAAATCTGCTGTTAATCTGATAGATTTTCCTTTGAAGGTTACCTAATGCTTTTGCCTCACAGTTCTTAAGATTCTATCCTGTCTAGACTTTAGATAACCTGATGACTATGTGCCTAGGTAATCATCTTTTTACAATATATTTCCCAGGTGTTCTTTGAGGTTCTTGTAGTTGAATGTCTAGATCTCTAGCAAGGCTAGGGAAGTTTTCGTTGATTATTCCCTCATTTTCAATGTCATGGGAGAGAGATTTATTTGAACTCCTGCAGAGCTGCCTAAGCCCTGCATCTTTCAGAAGGAGGCAGAAATGAATGCTTTAATGCTCTCCTCTATAGTGGGTCTATGGAGATAGCATAGGTAAGTTCTTAGCAGAGCCTATTAGCCTTGGCACCAAAACCTGTGTTATAAGACTATTCATATCATATTTCTTAGTTACAACAGCAATGGGTAGCTTATATGTGTCAAAATATAATGGTTGGAACCCTGTGTTTCCTCCACCCTCAAAAAAATGAAGAGGGAGTAAATGTAAGCTCTTTCTGGAATGCAAAGGCTGAAAGAAGAAAAATAAGAGGATTGCTTGTGTTACCTGGCATTCAAAGTCCTGTATTTCTTTTCTTCTTCTTCTTCTTCTTTTTTTTTTTTTTTTTTTTTGAGATGGAGTCTCTCTCTGTCGCCCAGGCTGGAGTACAGTGGTGTGATCTCCACTCACTGCAACCTCCACCTCCCGGGTTCACACCATTCTCAGCCTCCCGAGTAACTGGGACCACAGGCGCCGGCCACCACCAAAGCCCTTTAGTAGTTCAATCCCAGCCTCCTTTTACAGCTTTCTGTCTTTATTGCTCTCCTATGTGGATTCTCTACATCAGCAAGGTTGGTCTACTCATTGTCACTCAAACATGAGTTTTCTATTCTCACCTTATTAGCTTTCCAAATGCCATTATACTTACCCAATACACATTTCTTTTTCCTCTCCATTTATTTAAAATCCTAAGTCTTCCAAGGACTGGCTTATATTATTTCTTCTAAGTAAAGTCCTCCCTGTTTCCTGAATTTAACAATTCTCTCTTTGTCTCTCTCTCTCTTCACCTGCCACATCTGAATCTGACATCTTTCATTTAGCTAGGCCTTAACCTGTGCTGAGTACTGTGGTACCAGGCTTGACCCTAGTGATAAAATGATGAGCAAATCAGACAAATCTTTCCCTGCCCATATGGGAACTCTTAACCTAGTAGGGTGGAAAGATGTCAATCAGTTGCCAAATTATAACTACTACTTATAATGCTTACTATGTTCCAAGGGCTTCACTTGATATAACTTTGGTTAATCCTTAACAACAGCTTTTTTGGAGCTTGTGTTATACTTCATGAGATAGCCTCTGTGTTTTTCCAATTTCACATATGGGAAAATAAAGGTTAAGGGGTTAAGTAACTTGCCCAAGATCATCCAAATGCTGGAACAGTTTCTGAACTCAGTTGGTCTTAACCAGTAAGCACCATTTCTCTGGGTACTTACTCCTCCATTTGCTTTAACCTTTACTGACTGCCTTGTGTTATAATTACTTCATATGCATACATATCTTGTTTCCTCAACTACCTTATAGTGCAAGATCCATAAGGAAACTTGACCATGTCTTAGGAAGCAGTTAGGAATGCAGGTTTTGGAAACAGACAAATCTGTATTTAAATCCCTGGTACCCTGGCTGTGTGACTAGATAAAAATTAATTAATCTCTGATCTTCTGTTTCCTTATTTGTAAAACAGACAAAATAATAACCATGAGGAGGCAATTAAGAGCTAACCAAGATGATATATATAAAGAGTGTGAGTACAGTGCTTGGCACACAGTACATGAAAGCTAATATTCTTTGAGCTTTCACCCCTCACCTCCTAGCACAATGGTTCACACACGGCACTGCAATTATCTTTCTTGAATGACTAAATGTAGTGAAAACCTAAACATTCAAAATAATCCTTCAAAAGGTCCCTTTGACAGTTAATTTTTATTACAACATATTTTTCTAAGGCATACAGTTTTATTATTTTAAGATACATCGTATGGCATAAACTAATCAGAAAGTACAGAAAATTTAATATATAAGGATTTGATTAATTTGAACTTGGTTAATTTCAGGTAAAATTTGAGAACTTACCTTTATGTAAATGTAATAAAAAATAACCATTTGTCCTTAGCACATACATACTTTTGACTACATAGCATGCAAAAAATTTCATACATTAAATATTCTAATTTGATTTTTATTAATACAAAATTAATGAGCAAAATTACTAAATGAGCACCTAGTGTGTGCAATATGTTTAAGAAATTTACAATTAAACTTGTTTCCTTTCTCTCCTCTGAGATGAAATAGATATATAGAGAGAGACAGAGAAGGAGAGAGAGTCATTTGATGTCCAGATTTTGGAAGTTCTGTTCTGTTCATTTTATCTTCTACTCTTTATTTTCTTGTGTTTCAGTTCTGGTAATCTATTCGACTGCCTTTAAGATCTTTGTTTCCTTCACTGTGCTGAAATCAGCAAAAGCCTTCCCTATCTGTTTATGCATGTTGTCCACCTTTTCCATTAGTATGTTTAACATACTAATAATATTTATTTTACATTCCCTCTTTGTTAGTTCCAACATCTGGTTCATTCTTGAGTCTGGTTTTGCTGGTATTTTGTCCCTTGACAATGGGTTGTTTCTTTTTCTTAATTTATTGAGTGTCTCACAATTTTTCTTAAAAGCTGGTCATTCTGTGTGTGACAGTGGAGACTGAGATACATAATATTTAGGCTTGGAAATGAGAACACCTTGTCTTTTGCTAAGAGAAAGATCTACAAAGTGTCTGGTTAAGTTAATTTCACTAGGAGTTGAGCTGAGTTTGAGTGATGTTGTTACTGTGGTTACCTCTACTATATCATCAGCTTCAATTCCCTGCATATTTACCTTGTGCTCAGGCTGGGCAGTAGTTTTCTGGAAGGTTTTTATTTTCAGGGTCTCTTTAACCCTCAGTTTTAGGCCTTCTCTTTATGCTTGTACCTCAGGGAGGTTTTTATGCTCTTGCCCATCCCTTAGCAATAGACTCTTGTTGGTTGTTACTCAATGCTTGATAGCATGGTAGGGGAGATTTGGTGGGGCGGGGACCTATTGTCCTAGACCACCCTTAGTGTTAGACCAACTCTGTGTTCCTTTTATCTGGGGGGGGATATTTCAGTGATCTGGTCATTATCTCAGAAAAAGAGAATGGCTGCCTTTCCCCAGGGTACAGAGTTTTTCATTTTCCCTTTTCACACCCACAGTGTGCCATTGTCTGTACACTGGTGACAACAGGCTTTATTTCCCTTCCTCCAGTAACTTAAAGTTTTTGTTTTATAATGAAAACAAAAAAATTCCAGATGGGACTTTGTGTATTTCCTGGAGGGAGAGCAAGCCACTCTCCAGTTCCAGGCCTGCACCATAATGGAAGATTTCTCTTCCACCATGCCTGTGGTCTTTCCTGTGATCACAGTGAAAATCCTGCTAGTGAATTTTCAGTTTCTAGAGACTCCATATTCTCATACTAGCTCACATTCAGTCTTTAGTTGTTAGTTAAAGGATTCTTCTTAACCACTTATAGGGAAGCATTGTTTTCCTTCTATGCTCTGGGTGTTTGTGTCCCATTTTTCCATGGAGGTTCCTATTTTTCTCAGATTTCAGATGTGAGCCTAGGTCACTACTGAGATCGAGAAACATTATAATCTGGTAGATTTTCTACTTTTTTTTTTTCGTTAGAGTGAGAGTGATACTTTTAAGTTTTCTACATCCCAAGTGGAATGTAACCTCACTAAAAGAAAAATAAAATTATGCAACCTTGAGTGAAAAAAGCCAGTTTATAAGTTCTGTGGGACAAAGAGACATCTTACGACTGCAGTAAAAGGTGAATTCACTTGCAAAAAGTATAAGGGGAATGGTAAGAAGTAAAGCTAATATGCTCAGAAGGTGAGCCAAGTAAGAGAAAACAAGCATCAGGAGATCTAAAGGGGGAAGAGACAGGAATATATTGAAAGATGTCCTCTTGTCCAAGTGAGTCAGCAGTGACAAGTTCGGTGAGAAAAGGTCAGAAATGTTTTAAAATGGCACATTCATGTGTTTAGGTTCATTGACACCTATAAAGGAAAAGCAATATGTTCCAACTGTGAGGAGACTAAAATTGAGAGATTTAACAGACTCTGAGGAGGTGAATAGTTTTTGCTATCCTTGTACACCTCAGACTTATTATTTAGCATGTATGGGCATGAAGCAGAAAACAAAATCAAAGCAAAACCACCTACTAGTTCAAAAAAGAATCAAATAGTACATCTGGCTGGTTATAGTGTGCATGAAAAAACTGCCTCTTATAATAATGATTTTTAGTTAATACTATTATTTATCAAATGAAATAATATACATAAAACTGCTTTGTCCATGAATGGAATAAAAATAAGTGTGAAGTATTAGGATTATAACTATTGGTTTGTTTAGAAATTAACCTGGTTATGTTTCAGAATGAGCTCAATAAACGTCCACATCCAACCAAATACTGCTAATGTCACCAGGACAATTCTGTTAATGCTGCTTCTATTTTGGTAATTTAAATAGCTTGTGATTGACTGGTTGATGTCCCACCTCCTCCTTTAAGCTTTTCCTGATTCTTTTGACCTTCAGTGATGATCTTGGATTTCTTTGAATTCTTCTTGAGCCCACATTCCTCCACATAGCCCTAGACTATATACCATGTGACAGGATAAGTTTTGAAAACTATACTCTTTTCTTATTGTTGGACTTCTTCTCCCTGCCAGACATATAGATATTATTCATTGCCTTAGGGCAAGTTCATCACAGTAGAAACTGAGAGCAGAAATGTCAAATTCATTTTACTTGAGATTTAAGTGATGATTCCAGAAAAGGTTCGGAGCAATACGTGATGCAGTTCTTTCACCCCATGAGAGAGATTAGTCCAACCCTAAATCATCTAGCCTGTACTTGGGTGTACCTGTCTTAACTGTATACTGTTAAATCACCTGCGTCAAGGGGACATGTTTTCATTCTCAATGGTAACTGGTGAGGACCGCAACCAGCAGGTCCAGTGACCATCCAGCAGGAAGCACAGTCTTGGCCTCGGAATGACTTGGCCCATATATAAATCTCTATCCAGACAACCACCCTTTCAACAGATCAGAGTCCTTGAAAAACCTGGAAAAGGAGAATGGGCTTTGGACATTTGGAGTGGTAATGGTGATATGAAAAGCCATATACTTTGAGCCTCTTCCTGACCCATATCTGGGCAAATTGTAACCAGAAAGAATGACCTCTAGATCAATTTCCTTACTCCTTCCCAGCCAAGACAGGAGAGAAATTACAACTTTTAAGTATGACTTTCTGTTTCATGTTAATTAATCAACCCTGTTCATTTTCTTGAAGTTAGTATCTCATATTTTCTTTTGACCAAATAAGTGCATCGTATCAAGTGGGACACTCAAATATTTAACAAACAGTTGGCAGGCTGACACTAGAGGCAGTGTGGTGGATGTTCTGGAAAGAGCACAAGGTTCTTTTGAAGATTCAAACAGAAAATAGATGCATTTTTGTTAATTATTACTGTGTACAAACCAGAATTTAGTAGCTTAAAACAAACATCATTATTTTTGCTTATCTTTTTGTGAATTGGAAATTTCGGCTGGGATTGGGTTGGTGTTTTTCCTGGTGGTTCTACCTGTGGTCACTTATGTGGCTGCTATCATCTCGTGTCTTCACTGGGGCTGGATAGTCCATCATGGCCTCATTTTAATGACTGATGGTTTTTTTGTTTTGTTTTGTTTTGTTTTTACCTCTCTCTCTCTCTCTCTCTCTCTCTCTCTCTCTCTCAATCCCCCACACAGTCTCTTCTCTGCTAGGAAACCAGCACTGGCTTTCTGTATGACGGTCTCAGGGCAGCAAGAGTGCAAGATGCAAAAGCTGCAAGGCCTCATGTAACTGAAGCTCAGGAATCCCCTAGTCACTTCTATCACATTTTACTTGATGAAACAAGTACAAGACCAGATTAGATGCAAGGGGATGGAAAATAAGCTCTGCTTCTCAATAGAAAGAGTGGCAAAGTCACATTGCAAAGAGACCTGCCCATAGACATGGGAGAAATTATTGAGCCCATCTTTGCAAATGAGCTGTAGCATATATGTAAAAGCTTTTAACGTAGTGCTTTCCCTTATCTTAGTAGACAGGAATAAATGGAAGCAATGAGGATGGTGATAGTGATGATGATGGTGATTATTTTAACACGTGAATTACCATTGGTAGTTTCAGAAGTGAAGATTCTACCCTGGTCTTCAGTATCACAGTCACTTTTCATAAGATATAGGAAGGCTCATTCACTCTTTCATTATGCTACTAGTCATTGCCTCACTATTAAAAACTGAAATATAATCCTCTGAGGGTTTCCTGAGTAGACAGAGTCAGCAGTATGACTTAAGTCCTAAATTCATTGCCAGAGAGGTGAACAGGGAAAGGAGCGACAGCAAGTTATGACCTCATTCTTGCTTTCTGAGGTTGTAGTACAGTCTCAACAACTTCAACTTCCAGTTTTGTATGCATTTTTTTTGTGCCAGGTATTGGATTGATGACTCTAGAACATTTTACTGGACTATCCCTTTAAAAATAGTGAGGATATGTCAGTGTTCTAATACATTTTCTTCCCAAAGGCAACCTCCAGAAAAATCTTCAGAAAATGTCTCTGGTTTTGGTATTTGAGGCCGAAGAACCTTAAACATTCAGTGCTAATGGTATACTTACCTGACAGCTTTTATGAAGGTGATTATCTGTAAAATGTACCATTTTTAACAGACTGGAATACTGATTTGTGTTGATGGTGAGAAATGAAAATCGAGGAGGTGATACAAATACATGAATTGCTTTGTTGTTGTAACTATAATTAGAATTCTCAGAGTGAAAAAACCAGTGATGACAACAACAACAAACCTAGCTGTGCTGGGGTGATAAAAAGAGAAAAACTGCCAAGGGCTGAATTTGCTTCACAGCAAATTCCCTGAATGAAACAGAATCTAAAGCTGCTAAAACCTGGCATGCTTGAAGCTCCAGGCAGATGGGGAAAGGTACACATTTGGGGTCTGCCCTTTATTGGTTAATGTGACACCTCAGGCACCAAATGGAGCCCATTGATTTTTGTGTGTCAGAAGAAATGGTTATTAATTTTTAAAAATGTTGCTTTCAGGACAGTTTCTTGGCACAGATATTTACAGGGAAGGTAATGTCTGAGTGATCATTTGTGAAAAGGAAAAGGAAGGGCTAGTCTTGCTTAAAATTAGTTGGATTTTTGGTCTATGGTTATGGCAGTGTATCTACCACAATACTAGTTTGCAAAAATGAAATGTTATTCGAAGGGGAGAGGATTTGTTTGTCATCTGAATTCCCTCAGGAAGCAGTTTTTTCTTTCTCTGTATCTGTAGAGGTAAGACAAGTCTTGATATTCCAAATTGGAGGTTGTTTGCTTTTCAGTATTCATGCTCTATTATACATAGACTTTATTAAGCTTCTCTATGTTGGTCAACTTAGCCTGATTATGGAATTAACTTTGAGGTAACTGTATCTAATTGACCTGTAATTGATGGACCTGTTACCTGCACATCAGACTGAACTGTTGTAAAGCCACCTGTTTAACTGAAGCCAGTTTTATGTGGCCTATATCTACCTGGCAAATGATCAGTAGAGAGTTAAAGGAAAAACCTAAATTACTATTCATCCATGAAATACCTTATCACCTACCTTCTTACTAGTATCACCAAGAACAATAATTTTAATAAGTCTATTTCAATTAAATTGATTGGTTTACATGATATTTTAAAATCAGAAGTCATTGATTCCCAATCACCTCATTTCTTTAGACATAGAGGATCACATTTAACATTATGGCTATTAGTTAAGATTATCTCCTAGTGTTTTGTTTCACAAAAAGTATTAAGAAACCATAGAGATTACCTAGGCCTTACACTCTCATTTGACAGGCAAATATTTTCTGAAAACTATTTAAATTTATTATTTAATTCAAAGTTACACAGCTTATTAGCAGCAAAGCTGAGACAAATTCTATTATAGAACTCTTCTCACTACTCTGTGATGCTATTTTAATGTACATTCCACCATTTTATTACGGTGGCCTTTCAGTGTTCAGCCGACCTCTCTAGGGAAATTTCTTCATCACATCTTCATTTGGATAAACTCACTATTAAAATTCTTTAGTTTCCTTTCTGATTGATCTTTGAGACCACAAACCTAAAACTAAACACCAGGAAATCATGACTCTGAAACTGAAACATCTAAAGTTTATGTCATAGTCTAGTTCTTCAGTTTTCTTAAGGAAGTATTCCATTATTTCTAGCTAAGTCCACATGTAATAGGTCATATCTCTTCTTCTTTAAAAAGTGCTTGTTGTCTATATTGCTATTCTGAAGCCTATTTCTACATGCTACCAAATGATAATTAAAGGCAGAGGAAGTCAGTTGGATTTGTGATTGATTCATCAACTCGTTGATTTAAAAAGCCTTTATGGAGTACTTATTATATGACAGATAGTCTTACAGGATTTGGGGGAGTAGTGGAACAAGGAAAAATCCAGATGTTCCTTCTGTCATCAACTTACATTCTAAGGTGGAGCACATCAAATAAACACATTTAAATAAGTGGTGATGAAGCATTTGAAGAAATAGAAAGCAAGTATCTGAGGAAAGTGTATTTTAAGTTGGAAAATAACAAGGACAAAGATCTTCATGTGGGTATAGAGCAGAATGTTTAAAAAACAGCAAGGGAACAACATGGTTGAAGCTGAGTGAGTTTAAATAGGGGATAATTAGGACAAGGGGTTGTCGGGGTACCATTATGTGGTGCCTTGGAGACTAGGGTAAGGAGGAAAGCCAATTTTATGAGGGTCGTGGTCTGTTTGCAGTGTAGAAAATAGATTAGAGGTGGTTAAGAGTGGATGCATGAACTAGCAATAGTCCAAGTAAAAAAATTATGATCACTTAAGCTAGGGTGGTGGCAGGGATATTGTGAGAAGTGATCAAATTTAAGATAAATGTTGAGCATAAAAAATTCCAGAAAGATCAAATGTGGGAAGTGAATCAAAGGAAGGGGCTAAATGTGATTCCAAAGTATATGGAATAAAATGAAGAATTCCAGGGCAAAGCGGGTTTGGGGTGGAAATTAAGGGTTATCTTTTGGACTTGAGTTTCAGATGCCTATTAGATGTCCAAGGGAAGATGTCAATTAGGAATTTGGAATTGGGAAGGTTATCAGGCCCAGGGAAATATAAGTTTTGCAATCCTTAGTATATAGATGATAGTACTTAAAGCCATGAGACTGGATGAGATTATCTAGACAGAAAGTGGTAGGAGTAGCATTGGGGACACTGACAGTGGACAAAATACTAAAATCTCCAATTAATGAGCACTGGTGATAGGCCCAGACAGTTGTAACAAGGAAGGGGTTGTAGTTAAGGTCTGAAATAAGAGGCTGAAAGGATCTGTGATAAGGATGTCTTACTATATACTTTCAGGACCAGAGGCAATGTAGGAGAGAGGAGGGATGGGAAACACAGATAGAGAGAAGAGGAGGACCAGATACACCAATGTGCTCTAGAGAAAGCTGTGTCTTCAACAAGAGTCAGGATTTCCCAGAGAAAGTTGATAGAAATATTCAGACAAGAGTTTCAGATTGTTAATTCTTTTTCCATTGAAAATCCAGGACTAATCCAAAAGGAAAGTTTGGGAATATAAATAGCTGATTTCTACAGATTGATCATGTTCTTGTTAACAATATTCTTGATACACAGTAATCAGTTCATGTAATTTTATCTTATGGAAAGTATACTAAAATTGGGCCAAATTTATTCTACATATTCATATCAGGACGGATCCTTCTAGCTCAGAAGCTAGAATTTATTTCCTGGAAATACAGATACTAACCAAAATATAAAAGAGACTGGAATAGACACTGAAACATCATTATATTGATTTTCACCAGGAATATAATCACATAAGCAAGATTAACTCATTCCCTACCTATACTCAAACTGTTTGAAAACCAAATCATAATCAGGATGTTTTTTTGGTGAATACATATTCAGAAAAATGTGGACTTAACACGTATCAGCCATCCTAGATGAAGGAATATCTTACTGGTTCTTAATTTTTGAGTAAAAGACATCTGTGAAAATCTGATGAAGCTATGTACTATCTCCTAAAAAGTACATTTATTTGTGCATAGACCATTGCATATAATTCTATAAAATCGCTAACTGTTCATAATGATTATATCCAGGACTAAAATTCAGATAGTTTACCCTGCTAGGATCCTACTTTTCATTAAAAGGTAGCAGTAACCACCTATATTTAGCTAAAAGAGATATAAAAGCCTCTATCCCTAGCTAAACTAATGCCCCCTTGCCATGCTGGCTGCCCTGGCCCCTCCAACTGGACTCCCTGGAAGGTCCCACAATACAGCAATTAAAGGGTTAACCCTTGGTAGAACCTGGGCATCTAGAGGGCTCTGCTCCAGGATAATGCTGAGTGTTTATTGTGATTGGTTGATACTTATGCTGTACTGGCTGTTAAATATTTGGAACATCATCGCTGTCTATATCTTTGTGCTCTAGGTTAAGCTGAAGCAAAATTTTATAACACCCTTGGACAAGACTTTTTGATCACTTTTGACAAAGTTCTGTATTTGCATGCGTTTCTTTTCTTTTTTTTTTTTTTTGATGGAGTCTCGCTGTGTCGCCAGGCTGGAGTGCAGTGGCGCCATCTGCACTCACTGTAAGCTCCACCTCCCAGGTTCCAGTGATTCTCCTGCCTCAGCCTTCTGAGTAGTTGGGACTACAGGCGCACATGCCACCATGCCCAGCTAATTTTTGTATTTTTAGTAGAGACGGGGTTTCACTGTGTTGGCCAGGATAGTCTTGATTTCTTGACCTCATGATCCGCCCATCTCGGCCTCCCAAAGTGCTGGGATTACAGGTGTGAGCCACTGTGCCTGGCCGCATAGTGTTTTCTTTTCTTTTTTCTTTTTTTCCACATATTTTTATGTTAAAATCATAATGCATCTTACAATAACTTGTGCATTACATTTAATAGACAGCATTTTTTCTTAGTAATACATTAAGCAATAGTGCATGTTAGCATATCTGAGATACAGGATCTAGCATGTGCCTCCTGAGCATTTTGGTGGGAGACCACATATGTCTGTTGCTGCCACTCCTCTTTCTGTACACATAAGCAAAAAAGACAAGCCTATGAAGAGAAAAGAAAGAATGAAGCAAAGATACAGAGGAAAAATTTCTTAATGTATTACTGAAGATTTTCTAGTACTTCCACAGCCCCTTATTTGGGTTTGTTAATATCTTCGTTAATGCAGTAAATTAATATTTGTTAATAAAATTAGATGCAACGTGACTTTGCCTGTAGGTGTTTACAGACTATTTGATTGAAATAATCTCTTTGGTAACTAATGACCATCTCAGTGTTCAGGGCATAGGCTGATTTTTACATTTTAATTTCTCTAAAAAACCTGCAAATTCTTACAATATGGGTGGACTTCACATTTTATTTTTTAGAGTACTGTCTTATTTAACTTGTTTATTGAATTTTTAGAAAAGAATACCTTATATACCCAAATATTAATAATGGGCTTAAGAAACATATAATTGACTATTTTCTTTAACTTTATAAAGTAATAAATGAAAAATATGAAGTACTCCTTATAAAAATGAATTCCCAGTGTCATTATGTATGTTTCACGAACTAAGAAGAAATGGGCTTTATGAACTAAGAGGAAATGGGCATGGGATTCAAAAGGGAAGCTATGTTCCTGAATGACCAATGGGTAAAGGAAGAAATTAAGAGGGAAATTAAAAAATTCTTGAAACAAATGAAAATGGGAATGCCACATACCAAAATCTATGAAATACAACAAAAGGGGTACTAGGAGGGAAGTCTATAGCTATAAGCACCTACATCAGAAAAGTAGAAGGATTTCAAATAAGCAACCTAATAACGTACCTCAAAGAACTTGAAAAGCAAGAACATACCAAACCCAAAACTAGTAAAAGGAAGATGATAATAAATATCAGAGCAGAAATCAGTGAAATTGAGACTAAAAAATCACCAATGAAAGGAAAAACTGGATTTTTGAAAAGATAAACAAAATTGACAAAATTTTAACTAGACTAAGAAAAAAAGAGAAAACTCAAACACATAAAATCAAAAAAAGGACATGAACTGAGATCACAGAAATACAAAGAATCATTAGACATTATTATAAACAACTATTCAACAAATTGAAAAACCTAGAATAAATGGATAAATTGCTGGATACATACAACCTGCCAAGATTGAACCATGAAGAAATAGAAAACTTGGACAAACCAATAATGACTAGTGAGATTGAAGCTGTAATAAAATGTCTCCCATCAAAGAAGACCCCAGTACCTGACGCCTTCATTGCTGAATTTTACCAAACATTTAAAGAAGAACTCATACCAATTCTATTCAAACTCTTCAAAAAAAAAAAAAAAAAAAAATTGAAGAGGAGGGAATACTTCCAAGCTCATTCTATGAGGCCAGAATTACCCTGATACCCAAATCAAACAAGGACATATCATAAAAAGAAAACATGAAGCCAATATTAGTGATGAACATAGATGCAAAACTCCTCAGCAAAATACTAGCAAATCGAATTCAACAACATATTAAAAAGATCATTCATCATGATCAAGTGGAACTCATCCCAGGGATGCAAGGATGGTTCAACATACACAAATTAGTAAACATGTTTCATCACATTAATAGAACCAAGAACAAAAACCACATGATCATTTCAATAGAGTCTGAAACAGCATTTGATAAAATTCATCCCTTTATGATGAAAACCCTCAACAAACTGAGTATGAAGGTTCATACCTCAAAATAATAAAGGCCATGTATGAAAAACCAACAGCTAACATCATACTGAATGGGGAAAAATTGAATGCCTTTCCTCTAAAGGCTGAAACAAAACAAGGATGCCCACTTCCACCACTTTTATTGAACATAACAATTGAAGTCTTGGGGAGAGCAGTTAGTCAAGAGAAATAAATTAAAGGCATCCAAATTGGAAAGGAAAAAGTCATAGTAGCCTACTTTGCTGACAACATGATCTTATACCCAGAAAAACCTAAAGATTCCACAAAAACACTATTAGAACTGATCAACAAATTCAGTAGACTTGCCAGATACAAAATCAACATACAAAAATCAGTAGCATTTATGTACACTGACAGTGAACAAGCTGAAAAAGAAATCAAGAAAGCATTTTATAATACCTATGAAGAATATAAAATACTTAGAAATCAATTTAACCAAAGACAAGAAAGAGCTATTCAAGGAAATCTTTAAAACACTAAATAAAGAAATTGAAGCGGACACACACAAAAAAATGGAAAGGCATTCCGTGGTCATGGGTTGGAAGAATTAACATTGTTAAAATGCTAGTACTACCTGAAGTGATTTGCAGATGTATTGCAATTTTTATCAAAATGCCAACGACATTCTTCACAGAAATAAAAAAAAAAAATCCTAAGGTTTATGTGGAATTACAAAGACGTTGAATAGCCGGAGGAATCTTGAACAAAAAGAACAAAGCTGAAGTCATCATACTATCCAATTTCAAAATTTACTACAAAGCTATAGTAACCAAAACAGCATGGTAATAGCATAAAAACACACCCATAGACCAGTGGAACAGAATAGAGAACCCAGATATACATTCATGCATTTGCAGCTAATTTATTTTTGACAAGGTGCAATAACATGCATTGGGGAAAGGACAATCTCTTCAATAAATGGTGCTGGGAAAACTGGATAACCATATTCAGAAGAATAAAACTAGACTTCTATCTCTCACCATATACAAAAGTCAAATCAAAATGAATTAAAGACTTAAATATAAGACCTGAAATTATGAAACTACTAAAAGAAAACACTGGGAAATGTTCCAGGACATTGGGCTGAGCAAAATTTTTTTGTGTAAGGTCCTAACAGCACAGGAAACCAAAGCAAAAACAGACAAATGGAATTAAATCAAGTTAAAAATCTTTTTTGGAGACAGAGTCTTGCTCTGTTGCCCAGACTGGAGTGCAGTGGTGTGATCTCGGCTCACTGCAACCTCTACCTCCTTGGTTCTAGCAATTTTCCTGCCTCAGCCTCTTGAGTAACTGGGATTACAGATGCACACTGCCATGCCCGGCTAATTTTTTCTATTTTAGTAGAGACAGGGTTTTACCATGTTGCCTGGGCTGGTCTCGAACTTCTGATCTCAGGCAATCCACTAGCCTTGGCCTCCCAAAGTGCTAGGATTACAGGTGCGAGCCACCATGCCTGGCCAAAAATCTTTTGCATGACAAAAGAAACAATCAACAAAGTGAACAAACAATCTACAGAATAAGAGACAGTATTTCAAACTATCCATCTGACAAGAGATTAACCAGAGTAAGTAAGGAACTCAAACAACTCGATGTCAATAAATAAATAAATAAATAAATAAATAAAAATCTGAATAAGGAATGGGCAAGAGATCGGAATAGGCATTTCTCAAAAAAAAAAAAAAAAACCATAGAAATTGGATCACAAGTATATAAAAAAAATGCAATCATCAGAAAAATGCAAATCCAAACCACAATAATAAGCTTTCATCTTACCGCAGTTAAAATGATTTTTATCAAAAAGACACCGAATAATGGGTGCTGGCAAGGGTGTGGAGAAAGAGGAACCCCTTATACACTGTTTATTGGTGGGAATGTGAATTAATACAGTCACTAAGGAAAGCAGTATGAAGGTTCCTGAAAACACTAAAAACAGAACTACCATTTGATCCAGCAATTCCACTACTGCTCATATATCCAAAAGAAAGGAAATCTGTATATTGAAGAGACATACACACACCCATATTTGTTGCAGCACTATCAACAATGGACAAAATAAGGACTCAACGTAAGTTCCATCAATGGATGAATGAATGAAGAGAATGTGGTATATATATATATGTAATAGAATAAATAAGAATGAGAAATAATGAAATCCATAAAAGGAATGAAATCCTGTCATTTGCAGCGACATGGATAAAACTGGAGGTCATCATGTTAAGTAAAATAAGCCAAGGATAAAAGTACAAATATTGCATATTCTCATTCATATATGGGAGCTAAAAGAAAGTAGATGTCATGAAGATAGAGTAGATTGGTCATTACCAGAGGCCAGAGAAGTTAAGGTGTTTGGGAGATGAAAAAAGATTGATTAATAGGTATAAATATACAGTCAGATTTAAAAAACAGTGTTCTATAGATTAGTAGGTTGAATACAGTTTGCAATAATATATTGTACATTTCAAACTAGCTGGAAGGTAATAAAGGGAATGTTTGTAGCATAAAGGAAATACAAATATTCAGCCAGGCACGGTGGCTCATGCCTGTAATGCTAGCACTTTGGGAGGCTGAGGCGGGTGCATTACCTGAAGTCAGCAGTTCAAGACCAACCTGGCCAACGTGGTGAAACCCTGTCTCTACTAAAAATACAAAAATTAGTTGGGTGTGTTGGCAGGAGCCTGTAATCCCAGCTTCTCAGGAGACTGAGGCAGGAGAACAGCTTGTACCCCGGAGGTGGAAGTTGCAGTGAGCCAGGATCACGCCATTGCACTCCAGCCTGGGTGACAAGTGAAACTCCATCTTAAAAAAAGAAAAAAAATTCAAGATGATAGCCCAATTATGCTGGTTTGATCTTTACCCATTATATGAATATATTAAATTATACATACCCCCAAAATATGTACATCTATTATGTATCAATAAAAATAAATGAAAGGGAAACCAAAAGGAGTAAATATTATTTCTTAAAAGATGTTATTCTTAATGAGATTAGAAGTGGCATGCCTATATTTTAGTACATTACAATAAAATGAATATCCTTAATTATTAATGAAATCTGAAGGATAAAGTGAAAAAAAGCATGTGTAGCAAGATGTATTTCTGGAAGTTTTTCAAGTGATTAAAGATAGTTACAAATAACTCAGCATATCCATTCCTAGGTATATACCCAAGAGAAAGGAAAAACATACATCCACACAAAAACTTCTACCCAAATGTTTATAGCAACATTATTCATGACTGCCAAAAGGTAAAAACAACTCCAACTCTTCATCAATGAGGTAATGGGTAAACACAAACGTAATATACCCGTACAATAAAATGTTATCTGCTCCTAAAAACGGACAAAATATAGATATATGCTACAATTGGATGCAACTTGAAAACATTATGCTAAGTGAAAAAGGACAGTAAAAAATCATATGTGATTCTATTTATATGAAATATCCAGAGTCTATGGAGACAAAACGTAGATTAGTGGAGTGGGGTGGACTGGAGGGTTTAGGGAAGTGATACCCAAAGGTTGCATGGTTTCTTTTAGAGGTAATGAAAAATGTTCTAAATTGGTTGTGGTGATGGTTGCACATATTTGTGAATATACTAAAAACCATTGCATTGTACACTTAACTGGGTGAATTTTATATGAATTATATCTCTGTAAAGCTGTTGTTTTAAACATAAACTAGAGCAAATTGGTTTGCTCTACTACTCCACTCCACTACTTTATTTATGCTCAGGCACTGAAGTTTTACCCACCATTATTTTTGCAACATCAGTGCACATGGCAACACAGTGAAAAAATAATAATTTGATATTATTATGAGAATGGTTTTGACCTCATGGATCACCTGAAAAGATTTCGGAGACCTCCACACACCTTCAGACTACATTGTTTAAGAGAATAAAGTGTTAGAATGAGCAATACTCACATATGCCCTACCACACTTCCCCTGGAGAGAGCTTAGTAAACAAGGTTTCACTTGGATCTCATTCATGGGTTTTGAATGTTTCAAGGAGTCAAATGCCATCTTTATAAATTGTTTTCACCTATAGTATAGTTAAGTGTCATGGGCCCCAAGAGAGGAAGACAAATATATCTCTGGTGTATTTCATTTTCATTGTGCAATTGCACCAGTAACAATAACTATTTGTTGTGAATGGATCCATAACCCCTTACAAATTACTCTTTAGTTGCATTTCTGATTGTTTTGTTACAGGCAATAAACCCTGCCAGACAGCAGACCTCTGATGCTTTTTAATCAAATAACAGAATCCTAAAAAGGTCAGAACTGTAACTTATAAAAGCACGTTTCACTAGCTGTCCCAAAATGAATGAAAGATCAAAATGTGAGTGATTCCCTAAGCAGAAATGCCATCCAAACATGAGAATCAAAAACACATTGCTTTAAAGTGAGACAGCACTGACAATGAGTTAGAAAAAGATAAATTTCTCCTGGGCCTTGGACCGCCTTCTTCCATTTTCTGTCTTTCATCTAGGTTTAAGAAGTTAAATTATCTTCATGGATTTAAGAAATCAGATCCTAATATAAACAAATGGAAGAAACCATTGTGCCACCAATAAGCTTACTACAATAATCTGGCCCACGCCATAAGGAATTTATTTACTTTTGCCAGTAATTTCCCCCAGGATAGTTATAACTTTCTGACCATTTAGTGCATGCAATTTGATCTGGGAGGTAGACTCAGAGACAGGATGGTGTATTTGCTTGATCTTGATATCTGGAGCAGTTGCTAGGGCATATAGTTTTATTGGTGCACTTGTTCCCTTTATCAGCCAAATTCTCCACTGAAATACAATCTGTTACTGGACATTCATTTGTTCTTTGACTCCTTATATACCATATGAGCATTGATTGTCCAAGAAAATATAAAGAGAAAACAGGTGACAAATAAATAAAAATGATCATTAATGTAATGAACACGAAAGAATGAATGGAAATATTTTAAAGGCACATTTGCCACGCTTACAGCAATATTTGTAACTAGAAAATAAAGGTGAAATACAGGCACAGCATGAACTTCCAAAGGTAACTATTTTTGTTACTCTGCTTTTTTTTCAAAATTATACAACTAAATAGTCATGTTTCTCCAAGGCTTGATATGAAAATCATCACTTCCCTGATCCCACCATTTCCCACTTCCCAAAGCAATTACTTTCAGTTCTTTTGTTTGATATATTTGAGATTTACCTCTGAATTTCTGAATAACGTATATGTATTGCTACTTCTAGATTTATTGGTTTTAGGCATTGCCTATTTATATCCAAGTATGGACAATGAGAATTTAGCTTTCTTTTAACCCTTTGCTCTCTGACTGAAACATGTGTATTTCCTGCCCATGGCCCATATACTCTTGGTACATTTATATCATGATTAAGTAAATGTTTATAATAATATTCAGTGTTTAGATAGGTGAACTGTATACCTGGATAAGCCTTGTAATATAATATGATTACTTTTCTTTCCTGTGCCACATCCTTTTCCTTCCCAGAGTTAATAACTGTTTACCTAGTTTTTGATGTAATCAACACTAACTTAATTTCCTGTCAGCATATTAAAACAAAACTTTATCAGGGAAACATCTTTACTAAAGCCTTTATATCTGCACCTGTTTGAATTGATTGATTTCTAGACATGCTGTACAGCTGCCATTTGGAGATTTCCTTTCACTATCAGCCTAGCGATTCCCTTGGCCCATCTTTGGTGATAGATTCTCTGCTTCCTGGATCCCATATTTTTAATCATTAGTTTACTTTGACATTTTGGTAGAGGATATCTTTCAATATTTTTCCGAAAATTCATGCATGTGAAATACATGTTTAGAGCTCTTACAGGGCTCAAAACACGCTTATTCTATTCTCTACCATAATTAAGAGTCTGTCTTGGGAAAAAAAGTTCTAGATTAAAAATCATTTTTTTTTTTCACAGAATTTTGGAGGCATTTCTAAATTTTCATAATTTTCAGGAGCACTGTGGAGAAGTTCAGTGATATTTTGAAGCTTTATCCTTGTATGATACTTCTTTTCCCATTTCTCTAAAAGCTTACATAATCTCTTCTCCCCAATATTCCGAAATTTCACAGTAATGAACCTTTTTGTCTTCTAGTTATATCCAGTCTGCTGAGAATTTTTTAGGTATATGCTTGCTCTTCATTTTTGGATTTTTGTTGTTAGTATTTCATTGATGGTTTCTTGTCTTCATTTTTCTTTTTTATATAATTTTTCATATTTAGGGAGCACATGTAATATTTTGATACATGCATACAATGTATAATATTCAAATAAGGATATTTAGGATACACACAACCTCAAACATTTATCATTTCTTTTTTGTTATCTTTTATGTTCAGGGGTACATGGACAGTTCGTTATACAGGTAAAATTGTGTCATAGGGGTTTATTGTACACATCATTTCATTACCCAGGCATTTAGCCTAGTACCCATTAGTTATTCTTCCTGATCCTCTCCCTCTTCCCACCCTCCAGCCTCCAGTAGGCTTCAGTGTCTATTGTTCCCTTCTGTGTGTCCATGTGGTCTCATCATTTAGCTCCCACTGATAAGTGAGAACATGAAGTATTTGGTTTTCTGTTCCTGTGCTAGTTTGCTCAGGATAATGGTTTCTAGCTCCATCCATGCTCTTGCAAAGGATGGGATCTTATTCTTTTTTATGGAGGCATAATCTTTCATGGTATATGTGTACCACATTTTCTTTATCCAGTCTACCATTGATGGATGTTTAGGTTGATTTCATGTCTTTGCTATTGTGAATAGTGCTGCACTGAACACACACACATGCATGTGTCTTTATGATGGAATGATTTATATTCCTTTGGGTATATAGCCAGTAATGCTGGCTAGGTAGAATGGTAGTTCTAGATTGCTAGGTAGAATGGTAGTTCTGTTTTCAGATTTTTTTTTTATTATTATACTTTAAGTTCTAGGGTACATGTGCATAACGTGCAGGATTGTTACATATGTATACTTGTGCCATGTTGCTGTGCTGCACCCATCAA
>NW_012101478.1:171126-171551 GCF_000951045.1 Mandrillus leucophaeus
ATGAACCCAGTACCTCAGTTGAAAATGCAGAAATCATCGGTCTTCTGTGTCGCTCGCGCTGGGAGTTGGAGACTGGAGCTGTTCCTATTCGGCCATCTTGCTCCGCCCCCCTGTTTTCAGATATTTGATGAATCACCAGTGTCTTCCACAATGGTTGAGCTAATTTATATTCCCACCAACAGTGTATAAGCATTTCCTTTTCTCTACAAACTCACCACCATCTGTTATTTTTTGACTTTTTGGTAATAGCCATTCTGACTGATGTGAGATAGTATCTCATTGTGGTTTTGACTTACATTTATCTAATGATCAGTGATGTTCAGCTTTTTTCCATATGCTGGTTGGCAACATAGATGTCTTCTTTTGACAAGTGTGTGTTCATGTCCTTTGCCCACTTTTTAATGGGGTTGTTTTCTTTTTTTCTT
>NW_012101478.1:174766-175782 GCF_000951045.1 Mandrillus leucophaeus
GAATCTGGGTATTATTGTGCCTTGGGAATGATCTTCTTTTGAAGTATCTTACTGGGGTTCTTTGCATTTTCTGAAGTTGAACGTTGGCCTCTCTAGCTAGGTTGGGGAAGTCCTCATGGATAAGATCCCAAAATTGTTTTCCAAGTTGTTTCCATTCTCATTTTTTTCAGGTACAGCAATGAGTCACAGATTTGATCTTTTTACATAATCCAATATTTCTTTTGTGCATTCCTTTTTTCTCTCTCTATTTTTGTCTATCTTATTTCAGAAAGCCAATCTTCAAGCTCTAAGATTCTTTCCTCAGTTAGATCTGTTCTGCTATTAATACTCGTGATAACATTATGAAATTTTTGTATTGTGATGCCCAGCTTTATCCAGGTCAGTTATGTTCTTTTCTATACTGGCTACTTTGTCAGTTCTTGGATCATTGTATTGTGATTCTTAGCTCTCTTGTCTTGGGTTACAATGTTCTTCTACATCTCTCTGATCTTAGTTCCTATCCATATTCTGAATTCTCTTTGTCATTTCAGTGATCTCAGACTGATTCAGAACCCTTGCTGGAAAAGTAGAGCAGTCATTTGAAGGAAAGAAGGCACTCTGGCTTTTTGATTTGTCAGAGTTCTTGTGTTGGTTCTTTTTCATCTTTTTGGACTGATGTTCCTTTAATCTTTGAAGTTGCTGTCCTTTGGATTTTTTCTTTTATTCTGTTTGGTGAGCTCGAGGGTTTGGTTGTGGTATAAGGCAGGTTCATTTCTGGAAGATTTTAGGGGGCCAAAGCTCAGTTCCCAATGTCTGGACCGCATTCTTCTAGAAGAATGGCTTAAAAAGAAAGACCTCCCAATCTGAGGCCTTCATTATTGCTGTAAGCATGAATAGAGAGAGCTTGTTGATATGAGTCTAGTTTTTCTTAAGAGGGGAAAGAGTTATAGAATGAAGACAAAGTTTTGTGCAGTGCAACACCATCTATTATAATAAAAAATATGAGAATTTTGGTGTCTTCTTTGATTCGCTTTGGC
>NW_012101478.1:176324-200109 GCF_000951045.1 Mandrillus leucophaeus
TAGATTTCTTGTTTAAATTCCTTATAGATGCTGGATATTTGGCTTTTGTCAGAAGCATAGTTTGTAAATTTTTTCTCCCATTCTGTGGGTTCTGTGCTTACTCTGTTGATAGTTTCTTTTGCTGTGCAGAAGCTCTTTAGTTTAACTATATACTATTTGCCAATTTTTGCTTTTGTTGCAATTGCTTTTGACATCTTTGTTATGACAACTTTGCACATGCCTATGTCCAGAATGGTATTGCTTAGGTTGTCTTCCAGAATTTTTATCGTTTTTAAAGTCTTTAAGCCATCTCAAGTTCATTTTTGTATTAATATATAGTATAAGGAAGAGGGTTCATTTTTGACCTTCTTCATATGGCTAGCCAGTAATCCCATAACCATTTATTTACTAGAGAATCCTTGCCCCATTGCTTGTTTTGTCAAGTTTGTCAAAGATCAGATGGTTGTAGATGTGCAGTCTTTTCTCTGAGTTCTCTATTCGGTTCCATTGTTCTATATGTCTATTTTTGTACCAGTACCATGCTGTTTTTTTCACTGTAGCCCTGTAGTATAGTTTGAAGTCAGGTAGTGTGATGCCTCCTGCTTTGTTCTTTATGCTTCAAATTGGTTTAGCTATTTGGGCTCTTTTTGGTTCCATATTAATTTTAAAATAGTCTGAGACTAGTTGGTATGATTTCAGTTATTTTGCATTTGCTGAGGATTGTTTTACATCTGATTGTGTGCTTGATTTTAGACTCTGCCATGTGACAATGAGAAAAATGTGCATTTTGTTGTTTTTGGGTGGAGAGTTCTGTAGATGTATATCAGGTTCATTTGGTCCAGTGCTGAGTTCAGGTCCTGAATTACCTTTGTTAATTTTCCATCTCAATGATCTGTCTAATATTGTCCGTGTGATGTTGAAGTCTCTCACTACTATTGTGTGGAAGTCTAAGTCTCTTTAAAGGCCTCTAAGAACTTGCTTTATGAATCTGTGTTGGGTGCATATATATTTATAATGGTTAGGTCTTCTTGTTGAACTGTTTACCATTATGTAATGCTTATTTTTGTCTTTTTAAATCCTTGTTGATTTAAAGTCATTTTGTCTAAAATTAGTACTGCAACTCCTACTTTTTTTCTCTTTTCCATTTGCTTGGCAGATTTTTCTCCATCCCTTTATATTGAGCTTATGGGTTTCATTGCATGTGAGATGGGTCTTTTGAAGACAGCATACAACTGGGTATTCTTTATCCAACTTTCCACCCTGTGCCTTTTAATTGGGGTCATTTATCCCATTTAAATTTAACCTTAGTATTGATACAAATGAATTTGATCCTATCATAATGTTGTTAGCTGTTTACTCTGCTCGCTAGTTTGTGTAGTTGCTTTATAGTGTTACTGGTCTGTGTACTTCAGTGAGTTTTTGTAGTGGCTAGTAATGGTCTTTACTTTCCGTATTTAGTGCTTTTGGGAGTTCTTGTAAGACAGCTGCTAACAAATTCCCTCAGTATTTGCTTCTCTGAAAAGGGTCTTATTTCCTCTTTGCTTATGAATCTTAGTTTGGCCAGATATGAAATTCTTGGTTGGAATTTCTTTTCTTTAAGAATGTTGGATATAGCCCTCCATCTCTTCTGGCTTATATGGTTTCTGCTGAGAGGTCCACTGTTAGTCTGGTGGACTTCCCTTTGTAGGTGACTTCTCCTTTCTCTCTAGCTACCTTTAACATTTTTTCTTTCATTTTGAACTTGGAGAATCTGGGTATTATTGTGCCTTGGGAATGATCTTCTTTTGAAGTATCTTACTGGGGTTCTTTGCATTTTCTGAAGTTGAACGTTGGCCTCTCTACCTAGGTTGGGGAAGTCCTCATGGATAAGATCCCAAAATTGTTTTCCAAGTTGTTTCCATTCTCATTTTTTTCAGGTACAGCAATGAGTCACAGATTTGATCTTTTTACATAATCCAATATTTCTTTTGTGCATTCCTTTTTTCTCTCTCTATTTTTGTCTATCTTATTTCAGAAAGCCAATCTTCAAGCTCTAAGATTCTTTCCTCAGTTAGATCTGTTCTGCTATTAATACTCGTGATAACATTATGAAATTTTTGTATTGTGATGCCCAGCTTTATCCAGGTCAGTTATGTTCTTTTCTATACTGGCTACTTTGTCAGTTCTTGGATCATTGTATTGTGATTCTTAGCTCTCTTGTCTTGGGTTACAATGTTCTTCTACATCTCTCTGATCTTAGTTCCTATCCATATTCTGAATTCTCTTTGTCATTTCAGTGATCTCAGACTGATTCAGAACCCTTGCTGGAAAAGTAGAGCAGTCATTTGAAGGAAAGAAGGCACTCTGGCTTTTTGATTTGTCAGAGTTCTTGTGTTGGTTCTTTTTCATCTTTTTGGACTGATGTTCCTTTAATCTTTGAAGTTGCTGTCCTTTGGATTTTTTCTTTTATTCTGTTTGGTGAGCTCGAGGGTTTGGTTGTGGTATAAGGCAGGTTCATTTCTGGAAGATTTTAGGGGGCCAAAGCTCAGTTCCCAATGTCTGGACCGCATTCTTCTAGAAGAATGGCTTAAAAAGAAAGACCTCCCAATCTGAGGCCTTCATTATTGCTGTAAGCATGAATAGAGAGAGCTTGTTGATATGAGTCTAGTTTTTCTTAAGAGGGGAAAGAGTTATAGAATGAAGACAAAGTTTTGTGCAGTGCAACACCATCTATTATAATAAAAAATATGAGAATTTTGGTGTCTTCTTTGATTCGCTTTGGCCATATATTTTTCATTTTATCTTCCCCAGATTCATCATAAATAATGTTTGAATGAAAATCTGTCTTCTGCTGTTTACATTATTCCCTCTGTAACTCCCTCCTTCTTTCCAGTCAGAGGTCCAGTAGCATAGTTGTACCTTGGTGGGTGCCAGGATCTCTTTCCTGCAGTTTGGCAGTGTACCTTGGATGGGGGAATGTATCTTCTCACTCCCTGGAGTGGGCTATTTATTTCACAACTATCCTGTGCCTAGTAAGTATGGTGGGCCCAGTGTGCCTCTGTAGAGATTGTAAACACCCTTCTCCTAAACTTTGCTGTTACTGAGGCTAGAGGAACAATACCTTAATTTGTACATATATTTATATATTTTGGAAACTTAGATCACTACATAAAGAACCATAAAATTAGTGAAAACAAGTACAAAAAACTTCTCATAATTCTAGGACTTAAAAATATTTTAACATTGAATTTGAGTATGTTGAGAAAATGTATAACTAATGATGGCCACTGAGCTTCCCGGTGGACTATGACAGTTTTTTCACCAACAGATGGATCAGTCTACAACTTTGATTCTGTATTGATCACTCAGCCCACTGACTAACATCAATGTGCTCTGTTAGAAGCAAAAATATAAGACTTAAAAATATTTACACACCACAGGTAATTCTTCCTTGCTATAAATGTAAAAATAATTGCACATTTTATGGTGCTGTTTTTTTTTCCTACTTATTTATTGGCAAGCATGAGAATTATGTGAGGAACTTTTAAAATCAGTCAGCATGTACTAATGACCTTATTCTTTGCCAAGATTATTGGAGACAAATCAAATCCATCTGCATGGTCAAATAAAAGATGATAGATGAATAAATTCAAAATCTCAAAAAAATAGAAACAGGGTAAACAATTTTGCCATTCCAAAGATATACACAGATCCATCTTTCTATTGGCAAGATCACCTGTTTAAATTTTACATCTTACGGGATTTTCCCCCACTGAGTCTAACAATATACCATGTGGTGCTGACACTGAGATAATTATGTTTGTAACATCTTTTGGTCTTTCAGGATGCCAAGTTACTTTCTCTGGCAACATATTGTTTGATATTCTTATTCTGGGCCAAATTTATCAAGAAAAAGAAAGGGCAGAGAGGTTTCTCTTTCTTCTCGCTTTATCCAGCAAATATAATTTCTGTTTACCACCAGATGAAAGTAGCTGAAATGAAGTATAGTTCCAGTGATGAATTGTTGAATTTCAATGTTTATGATACTGGCCCACAATTCATGGAGGGAATAACACTGTTCATTATTTGAGAAGTCTCAATTTTCTGAAAATATTGACATTTCATTATTTAAAATGATTATTTATCCTTGTTTTGAAGCCAGAGCTTCTATTCAACCTAATTACTTTCTCTGCAACTTTAAATTGAATATAACTTCAGAATTCTGGCAGTTTCTTTTATGATCTGCTTGGTTAAGGTTCAGTTACAAGTGGAGGATCTATTTAAAACCTTTAATTTTAATGAAAAAGAATGCCATTTATTTGTGCATACTTGATAAATAAGAAATGTCTTGGCTTTATCTCTTTGATTAATCGTGCTCATTGCTTGTAAATATAAAATATTAAAAAATGCTGCATATACAATATGCATTTTAGCTTAAATAGAATTTTCTCAAAGAAGCACTTCTGGGTAATTCTTATTTTAAATGAGCTATTAGAACCTTTTGGTACTCTTATAAGTTTGGGCACCAGTAATAGTCCTTTCATAATCCTGGAAGCCGAAAGAAAAAGTTGATGGAAATTGTAAACCATCCAGAGGAATAAAGCAAAAATTACAGAAGGAAAGAGAAGCAAGAGAGAACTGAGTTATATTATTTCATCCAAGCTTAAAGAGAATATCAGTGACATGGAAATCCTAGGTCCTGAGTCTGTAACATGAGCTAGACTCATAGACATTGGGTTTTTGTGGTCATGGCTGACTGGAGACAGAAGGTGAAGAAATGCAGGAACAACTAGGAATTGCTTGAGAAAGAAAATGGTTGTTCATTTAGCTCTGCGATTTCCTGGCTGAGTTTGTGCTATGTGTGAGGACTCACCCTAGGTAAAGGGAATTTCCCTTTGTAACTTGATAATGTATGTAAATTTTTGTTAAGGATAAAAGTAAATGTAAAAAGAAATCCCAGGAAGGTATTTTCTGAGCAGAGAAAATTGTGTCTATAAAATTCTCAGGTTCCAGGTGAAGAAAAAGACAAAGCATCAAAGACGGCAGATGAAGGCTATGCGTTTATTAGACTGGGTTTACACAGGTTATTTTCAGGGTCTATTTGTACTTTACCAACTTAATGTTTAATATAATAATTTCTATTAATTGAAGTCTTAATACAATTGTGTTAAGAATGTTTGTCTGGTATAAATAATGGGTAAGAGGAAGAAGGACCATGGCTCTGGTCGTCTGGGGAAAGTCCATTTATGTTGTTGAGGATGATAATGTCCTCCCTCTGGGGGAAGGGAATTTCTGGATTCTCTCCACTTCCCATGCCTTTGCTTTGGGGAGTCACTTGCATCTTCTCAACCACTTGGGGAGCTGAAACCAACTGTGATTTGCTGCTTCCCCCTTCCTATTTCTGTATTTTTGCTTGCACGGTCTACCACATGGTTACTGTAGATTTGCTTGTGGGATTTATGTTTGCAGTTTCTGATGCTTTTTTTTTTTTTTCTTGAGGAGTTTTGCTTTTGTCACCCAGGCTGGAGTACAGTGGTGGGATCTTGGCTCACTGCAACCTCCGCTTCCCGGGTTCAAGTGATTCTCCTGCCTCAGCCTCCTGAGCAGCTGGGATTACAGGCACCTGCCACCACACCAGGCTAATTTTTATAATTTTAGTAGAGACAGGATTTCATCATGGTGGCCAGGCTGGTCTCGAACTCCTGACCTCAGGTGGTCCACCTGCCTTGGCCTCCCAAAGTGCTGGGATTACAGGCATGGGCCACTGCACATGGCCTGATGTTTATTTTCAAGTAATGTCTTGGCAATTCTTTAAAATGAAATTGTGAAACCTGGTGTATGGTGGGAATTTGACCTGCTTCACCCTGATCACTTCTTTTTATTTTCTATTTTATAAAGAGCTACTGAATGGGTAATACATAGTGAATAACACTCTGTAACTCCACTTTGACCCTGGAGTTGATTGGTCTTCATTGTCTTTTATTGAATAAACCTAAGGCCTAAGCTAAACCTCCCTTTTATTCACGTTTCCTATATACTAGCTCCACACAGAACTCATTCTCTTTCTCTCTCTCTCTCCTCTCTCAAACACCCACTCCCATGTATTTCTAATTGAATATGAAGATGTAACAAATGTGATTATGCTTTGATTTGAGATTTCAATGGACTATAAAATCAATAATAAAACATAAAACTCTTTCAATTACTGATATATTTACATAATTGTAATTTGACTTCATTTGGATAACCTTGAAAATGTCCACTTATGGTCATCTTCTTTCTGTTCACTATTTAGATAATTCAATAATTTGTGTGCTAGCCTTTATTTTGCTATTTACTTTTTCTCAGTACTTCTTTTCTGCATAGGTTACCGGAAAGTTTACATTCTGGTTCTACTTTCTACTACATTTCTCTGGCTTTAATGAGATTAAATTTACCAATGTACATATATAATGCAATTATTTTCTTAATGCTTTATGGGCATGATTTTTCTTATGATTCTTCATACATTCCTTAAAGTACGACATATAACATAAAAAAAAGATTCAAATAAACAGCTTGGTAAACAGTAGGATACACCAGACCATGGAATGACAGGCAAGGCTGGATATTTAGGACAACTGATAGTTGTAGAACAACTGATAGGTAGAGTCTGGGAAAAGGGGGTTTTTTAGAAGAGGTTCGTGGCCGGGTGCGGTGGCTCATGCCTGTAATCCCAGCACTTTGGGAGGCCGAGGCAGGCAGATCACGAGGTCTGGAGATCAAGACCATCCTGACTAACACGGTGAAACCCCATCTTTACTAAAAATACAAAAAATTAGCCAGGCGCAGTGGCGGGCACCTGTAGTCCCAGCTACTCAGGAGGCTGAGGCAGGAGAATGGCGTGAACCGGGGAGGTGGAGCTTGCAGTGAACCGAGATCACACCAGTGCACTGCAGCCTGGGCGACAGAGTGAGTCTCTGTCTCAAAAAAAAAAAAAAAAAAAAAAAGAGGTTCATATTCAGGCCATTTCTGGATTGAAAAACAAATTTACGAGTTTGGAAAACAGATGTAAGTTCAGCAGATCAATCCAAAAGAATAGAATAAATGGGGTGGAAGTGAAATGGCTAAAGATTTTCTAAAATTAGGGCCTTCCCTTTCTCATTGTAGAATTGTTGCAGAGCAGCAGCTGCCCTGCCAGAGACCGTACTTTCCAGCTAGATACGGCCTAGGTATGGTCATACTAGTTCTCAGCAATGAATATGACCGTAAGTAATAAATGTCACTTCCATGCCAAGAAACTTTAGAAGTAGGTGGGCTTTTTTGTTGTTGTAGTTAGAGACAGTGTCTCGCTACGTTACCCAAGTTGGTCTTGAACTCCTGGGCTCATGTGATCCTCCTACTTTGGCCTCCCAAAGGACTGGAATTACAGGCATAAGCCACTGTGCCTGACCCTGGTGAGTTTTAAGAGGTTTGATACCACAGTTAGATGGTTTAGGAGGGAAAATCAGATCATCTCAATATATTTAAATTTTTACTGAGACAGCAATATGTAAAATATTTTATTAGTTAGAAATTATCAAAACCCATTTAGTGGCTGAGAATATGACCAGGAGTGATAAGTGTCACTCCCATGCCAAGAAGCTTTAGAAGCAGCTGGGCTCTTTCCACTGTCTGCTTTCTCCTGGAAGGCATGTATTGAAGCAGTAGATTCACAGAATAAAAGGAGCCTGGTCCCCTCATTTCTGTTTGGAGAAGTGCTACACACTGATTAGGAACACCTGTCTTGGAACTTAAATGAATGACAAATAAAATTCTGTCATAATTTGATTGTTACATGTTTTGTTTTGTTATAGTAGCTAACATTGCTAAATAATACAGTGAATATGGGAAGGTGAATGGCAGAAATCTATATAGCAGTCACTTTGTTCAGTTCCAAGTGGCCAGAGGAGGTGTCAGGAATGTCCAGAGAGGAGATGTCAGGACAAGTAGTGGCCAAAGACTAGTCACTAAGAATCTGGAAAAACAGGAACAGAACATGGACAGATAAAAAGTGTAATTTATCCATATCAGAAAGGTAAAACAACTATTGTCTTCTAATGCTGATTCTGATGTCTTCTAATTCTTCTCTCTAACAGAGAATTTCTAAAGTTAAAAAAAGTCTGTACTAGGGGGAGGCTTAGTCCTAGTGATTGGTGTGGAATTAATATACAGATGAGTTTTTTTTGTGGTCATTTTTTTTTTTTTTTTTTATGGAGTCTTGTTCTGTGTTCATATTTTTTTTTTTTTTTTGAAACAGGGTCATGCAGCCTCAAACTCCAGGGCACAAGAAGTGATCTTCCAGCCTCAGCCTATGGAGAAGCTAGGACTATGGGCGCACGCCACCACACCTGGCTAATTTTTTATTTTTCTTTTTGGTGGTGGTAAAGATGGGGTCTCACTATGTTGCCCAGGCTGGTCTTGAACTCCTGGGCTCAAGCAATCCTCCCACCCTGGCCTCCAAAAGTGTTGGGATTACAAATATAAGTCATTACATTCAGCCCTGCTGTGATTTAAGAAGTTTAATTACCATAGTTAGATGGTTTAGGAGGGGAAAATCAAAGCGATCATCTCAATGTATAGGTAAGTGTTTACTGAGAAAGCAATGTGTAAAAGATTTGGTTAATTATAAATATTAAAGCACATTTAGTTGCTGAGGTATTGTGCAAAGACCTTAAATGTGATCATGGAAAAGATGGAAAAGAAATTTCCTTTGGACCTTTGGTATAAGTTACAATTTAGAACATTGTGTGAGGGCCAGTACACTTGGTGAGCATGCCTCCATGGATTATATGCCTTAGTTGGCCCAAGGAATTGAATCATATTATTAGTGATAAAAATCAGTTTTCTCATAATTAATTAGATTTTATGAATTCTCTGATGTCTTAATGATCAAATTAAGTTTAACATCACAGGAGTCATTGGATCTCATATTAGAATTACACTTGCTTAGTCTTCTCTAAAGAATCCCAAAGAGCCTTAATCTCACCACTGACCTTGCTATAGAGAAATAATTATTACTGGGAGCATAACTTTGACTTTTAGAATATCCTACTGCAGTCTATGTTAGAAATAAGTGTTACATTTTTTGAAATTTACATTTCTATTAGACATGACTTTGTTCCTTGGTTATAAAAGGCAGTTACATAAGTAGAAAGTGATACTGAAGATGAGTTTAAAGAGGCATGACAGAAGTTCAACAAAACCATACATTCTGAGACAAGGGTACTTATTATCTCTTTAAATGCAGAGACATTGTCTCCTACTGTACTTCCTGTGTATAGAAATTAACATCTAATATTCTCATGAGAAGATCACAAATAAGGAGATAATTATACAGGAGTGAATAGAGAGTGACTAGGTCTATATTATGTTACAGAAATGAATCTGAATAGACAATACTAGCCTGATGACTAACATGTGATAAGTTCAACTTTCAACTAAAATGTAGATGATATATTTATGCCAGTTGATGTTAGTAGTGACTTGAGGTTATTTACATTATCTGAACCAAAAGATTTCATTCTCTAAGATTCCCAGATCATTGAGACAAAGGATATTTTTTAAACTGGAAGATTAAATAGCAATACAAAGAGCTACAAGAGATATGGTAAGGCCATGTGTATTTAATATTCAAAGACAGTAAATACTGTAAGTTCAGAGGAGGCTACTGTGGTCTGGGAATGTTTCATAAATAAGAAAAACTTCTAATACAAGTTATAGTTCAGGGACTGGTTTATACCCTCTTATACACAAGAGGCTTTGGGTAGGCAGACAGAAAGGGAGTCTAATGTTTCACAGAAGAAAAAAAAATATAAGAACAAAAGTAGGATACTTTGAAATATGTTTGGGTGGCAGTGAGCAAAGATAAGTTAAAAAGTTTTAGTGGGAGATGAGGTTGGGAATATAAATGGGAGACAGATTGAGAAGGATCTTAATTATCAGCTTAGGAAATTTATACTTTATTATAAGGGCAATTTGAGATGCTGAAGATTTTTGAAGCAGAGAATAGTCTTTGAGGAAATCATACAGCAGAGGTATGCAAATGAATTGCCCCTGGAAAAGACTGGAAGGAGGCAGACTTTGAAGTAACAAACTGTAAGATGATACAATCACATGAGTGAGGAAATCACTAGAGGAGATTAGAAAAAAATGCTAAGCAAGAGAGACAGCTCATCTGGGACAATATTAGAAGGCTTAGATCAGAACATGTAAAGCCTTAAATGTAACTGAGCTTGTAGGCTATGACAAAGATTCTCTGTGTTACCAAAATTTAGGCTTCTGAACTTTCTCCTAGGCCCATTTCTGCACTTCCTTGTAAAACCCAGTTTTAGCAAAGAACACTGTTAAGTCAGTTTACCAAGAACTCCCCAGCCTTTATATGTGATCACCCTTGATACCTGACCAGGTTCCTCATCCTCTGCCATCCCCCAGGTGATGTTTGATCACCCTGGCTTGTCTTTAGCAAGAATCCTACTAGGTCAGTTTAGCCAGAATCCCCTTTGCCCCTGATGTTTTCTTGGAGCTATGTTATATCTTCTGTTCCCCTGGCGCCCACATTCCTTGGCTGTAAATTCTCACTTGCCCATGCTGTATTCAGAGTTGAGCCCAGTCTCTACCTACCCTCCCCACCCACACCCCAGCAAAATCCCATTTTCAGTGGTTCCTACACCTATGGTGATGGTCCTGAAAAATACCTCCCCGATCATGCTTTGACAAGTATCATTGTAGAATTCTTTTTAACAGCTACTGAAATATTTTAGCGACAGGGAAGGAAAAGATCAGAGCTACTCTGTGAGCAAGTTAATCTGGTGATTGTCGAGAGTAGGATGAGTGGAATTAGTGACAGCTGAGAGGTAAAGGAATCAGTTAAGAGGGTATTTCAGTAGTCAAAGATTAAGGTCAGAGGGAGGAACTTGAATAGTTTTAGTAGGAGTAGAAACAACAAAATACATTTGAGAGAAAACATGGTAAGTTGATTGGACATGTGATCAGGGAAAAGAGTTAAGGGCATTCAGTGAATGTATCAGGGTGTGATTCTCTACTAAATTACGTTAGAATTGGACATTAAACAAATGAATAGCCTACTGCTATTGTTTGAATGTTTCCTTCCAAAATTCAGGTTAAAACTTAATCCATATTGCGACGCTGGTAAGAAGTGGGGCCTTTTGGAAAGCGATAAAGTCACAAGGACCATGTCCTAGTTATGGGATTAATGCCCTTACAAAAGAGGCTTCAGAGAGCTGCCTGGTCCTTCCATCTCTCTTGCCCTGTGAGATCACTGCATTTGCTACTTTTCTGCCCTTCCTCTATGTGAAGATGTGGTAGGAAGGCACCATTTTGGAAGCAGAGAAAACCCTTACCAGATTCTGAATTGGCTGATGCCTGAATCTTAGGCTTCCCAGCTTTCAGGACTGTGAGAAATAAATTTCTTTTGTTTATAAATTATCTAGTTTAAGCTATTTTGATATAGTATCAGGAATAGACTGTCACTGAATGAGTCGGAATCTCTAGGAGCATGCCCTGGGAATGTGAATGAAAAACAAACTGAAGAAGACTCTGGCATACACTTAGGCTTGAAACTGGCTTAAAATAAATAACATGGATTTGGAAGTCAATGAGGTCTAGGCTTATTCTCTGTGTTGCTTAATAGTTCTTTCTGATGGCGTGCTAGTTAACTTAAATTCTCCCAAGTCTTGGCTGCCTTATCTATACAATGAGGATAAGTTAAATTAAACTTACGGAGTAACTGTAACATTAAATAACATATGGAGAGATTTAATCCATGCTAAGAACATAATAGATTCTTACAAATTGTGGCCATTATAATATAAAAATAAAACTGTGCATAGTGAGCAAGTAGAAAGCGGTTTTGATTTTAGATAAATGTTAGACATCAAAACTTCTAAAAGTCTTTCTTAGGAATATCTGATTTTAGCCAACACTTTTTTAGTACTGGTAGGTATAGAAATCAGTTACAAAATCCCATTGCTCATGTATCTAAAATTAGGAAAACATTTGCCAAACAGTGAGTTAAAGAAGCATTTGGTTTCTTGAGGGATTTATAGCCTTAAAATAAACATTTGATATTAGAGAATGAGTTTCCCATTCCTGAACATATTAACTTACTAGGAGGAAGATGTATAGTGATGGTGGAGGAGTTGAGGAAAAGCATAATAGAAAGCCTCTACCTGTTAGCAGCAGTGAATCTGACAGGTCTGCAGCAAACTCAATTCTTCCCTCCTCAGTGGAAAGAATTTGGCTAAGGGGCATGAGCAGAGTGAGAGACTGAGGCAAGTTTTAGAGCAGCAGTGAAAGTTTATTTAAAAGTTTTAGAGAAGAAATGAAAGGAAGTAAAGTACACTTGGAAAAGGGCCAAGCAGGCATCTTGAGAGATCTGAGTGCAATGCTCAGCCCTTGACTTGGGGTTTTATACATTGGCATGATTCTGGGGTTTGCGTTTCTTCTTTCCTGATTCTTCCCTTGGGGTGGGCTATCCGTTTGTACAGTGGACTGCCAGCACTTGGGAGGGGCTGCATGTGGACTGTGTTTACTGAGGTTGTGTGTGTGCTCATTTGAGACATTTTCCTCTTGCCAGTCAGGTGTTTCTAGAGAAAGGTCATCTACCAGTTAAAATCCACCATTTTGCCTGTTAGTGCACATGCTTGGGCCCACTTGCCCAACTCTTGAGACATTATCAGGAAGCTGCTGACTACCAGCTTCACGTGTTTTCTATCTATTAGAAAATTGCTTTTCTCTGGCACTGACTGCAACCAATTATTATTTTAGAGAGACAGTTAAACAACCATCTCACCATTACCTGATGGTCCCCTGACCTTCCTAGGTGGGAGGGTGGCTTTCTTGCCCTGCTCATATCTGCCTAGCTACCTACTCTAACATATCTAAGCATTCAAATCTGCTTAGTTAGCAGGTAAGGTAGAGAATTGGCCATTTTTGGTGTGGCTTTATTAGCATATAATTCCTTGCCTATTCATCACAGACTGAGGTTAGAGGGCAAAACAATCTATTCTCATACAGAAGGCTTTCAGGTGCTTTACTTTTCCTTTTGGCCACTTTCCTTGACTTAAGTCAATCAGATCACACCACAAATTATCACTGGATTCCAAGCTCTTCAGGGCTCTCCTAGAAGTCCATAAAAAACACAACACCATACCAGTCATGCAACACACTCTGCTGAGAGCAGCAAGAAGGAGCCTGCCAAACTTTCTCAGGCAATATTAGGGCTAAGAAAGCAGAGCAAGGCAACATGGAAAACTCCATGAAATATCTGAAGAGGTGGTACAGTGCTATGGTTTGAATGTTTGTCTCCTCCAGAGCCAATTTGAAATTGAATGGCCACTGTAACAGTATTAAGAGGTGGTGTCTAATAGGATGTGTTTAAGTCATGGGGGCTCTGCCTTTATGAATGCATTGATGCCACTATAAAGAGGGCTTGGAGGAGTGGGTTTGCCCTTCCACTTTCTGCCATGTGAGGACACAGCAAGAAGGCCTCATCAGATGCCAGTCCCTTGATCTTAGATTTCACAGATGACAGAACTGTGAGAAATAAATTTATGTTCTTTATAAACTACCCAGTCCCACGTATTCTGTGATAGTAGCACCAAAGGAACTAAGACAGACAGTGTATTAGTCAGCTTGGGCTGCTGCAACAAAATACAACAGACTGGATAGCTTAGAGAGAGATTTATTTTTTTTCCATAGTTCAAGGCGTTGGAAAGTCCATGACCAAGATGCTTCCTTATTCATTTCCTGATGAGGGCTTTCTTCCTGGCATGCAGATGGCTACCTTCTCACTGTGTCCTATGATGGCTTTTCCCTGGGGTGTACATGGGGAGAGAGAGAGAGAGAGAGAAAGAGAGAGACAGTCAGAGTGAGATCTTTATTTCTTTTCTTATAAGATCACTAATTTCTTCCTAAGAACTCTATCCTCAGGACCTATACGAATTCTAATTACCTTTCAAAGACCCCATCTTGATAATATTGGGCTTCAGCACGTGAGTTTTGGGAGGACACAAACATTTAGTTCATAACAGGCAAGAATCAGGCACTTCAGGTGGCATGTTTCTTGTATTCATTGTGTTTGGGTCAAGTAACAAAAAGGCTATTTCAAGGAAATACAAGGGATGGATCTCAAAGCTGCTCTTCAAGCAAATAGGAGGCTGAAGCTCTGGCCCCAGGGTGGGTTGCACTTTCTCAAGAGCTTGTATGGAGTAGGGCAAGGCTTGTTTATAAAGTTCAGTGAGACGAAGAAGGTAACTACATGTGTGACAGCAACCTGGGCAGAAAGTAAAGATGAGAACCTAGAAGACTACCCGCCAAAACAGTATTTAGAAGAGACTTGCAAGGGAACAAATCCATGCATGAGACAAAAGGCCTGAAACCAGGGAAACATTTGGGAATGGAGGTTCAAATCTGTAGTGGAAGAAAGAATGTGGAGAAATTCCCTTTTTAAATAAGTGGCAATTTTTTACCTGAGTCCAGGGATATAAAGGAGCTTAGGTGGGTGCAAAACCTGCTTAGATGTAACAGAAACGGGAAGATGTTTCATCTCTGAGAATGATAACCAGCAAGAATATGGTGAAAGGCAATTAAGCAGGCTGTACCCCAGAACTGGTCTTCAGTACATGGGAAAACGAAAATAAGAACTAGAAACTAGCAAACTAGACTTGATGGACATATGTGGCATGAATTTGCTAAGGGGATGCAGACAATTTTTTACAGTGCTTTAAACTCAGCTTACTCTATGCAGAGCTGAGTTTAGATAGGGAGGCAGCAGGCAGTACTCCCATCCCAAGCTTGAACCCCCACAGGGGAAAAATGTGGGATGTATAGACCAAAAGAACTGTTGTCCTTTTCCCTTGAGGTGGGCTTTGTAGCCATTACAAATGTTTACAATTAATAGAAATGAAGTCCAATTTTGTGTAAATTCATATCAGCACTCATTTTAGAAATGCATTTATTTGCTTTTGTCAACAGTTGGCTTCTTTGCCATTTCTCTGGGCATGCAGTCCAGTTTGATTAAATCCTTATTTGTTGTTGCACATAGCAATCTACATCTGTCCAGCCCTTTCTCTTCCTCTCGCCCCCACTTCCTTCTCTTAGTGTTGGCCTCTTTGTTTGGGATTATTATTAAATGAAATGGAGATTGCAGGTAATTAGTGTGTTGATATGACACTGACAGAGGCGTAAATGGGAAATTCAGAGGCAGCAAGCTGGGATAATTTCATTATAGGCTTTGCTTCAGTGGGGCCTTTGGATTCCAAAGAAATAATGAAACAGTAGGGGATCTGCAGTTTCACTGACTGGGGGTCTCTCTATGATGTGCCAGGCTTCAGTGAATTAGATTTGAGATCCATCATTTTATTAGTAACATTTTATTAGAGTAAATTAGTGCCCAGGCACAGAGTTCTCGGGTTAAATCGATGAGTTCACCCAGAATGACTTTACCATCTCTAATCAGCAGTCCTTTTCCACAGAGTTCCAATTTAGTTGAATAATACTGTGTTCCTGTTAACTTCTCCTTTCTTTCACCTCCCTTTCTCCCAGTTGCATTAGAAACAAGCATAGCTTTAAATATAGAGGCAAATTTGAAGTAAACTAAGCCAACTAAATGTAAAATGCAGTGATTGCTATTTCTCCTAACAGGAAAACAGGCATAATTACTACATTTTGCCCCCTGTGGTAAAGTCCCCAGTTAATATTGCAGCCTGAATAAACTGGAGTGGAAAGTTCCCTGGGATTAGAGATACAAGATGAAAAAAAAAAAGAATTTTTCAGATAATTTTATGAAGCCCACAAATGCACTGGTTTAGCCAATAAGTATTTGTAAATTGCCCACACTGTTCTCAGTGCTGTGTAAGTGTGTTCTTCTAGCTGAAGTAACATTTGCATTGGCTTGGGAGCACTTCGACAGGAACTTTCCCCTTGGAGACTATGGCTGTGATTCTACCAGGAGGACTGGGGGAAGTCTCATGTGTTTTCATTTCATCTTAAGGTCAGCGCTTGTTGGACAGTTCCCCTGCCTAGTGCAAGGTTGTGTTTATAACAAGAATATGAGAGGCAGCATCAGGAATTGGGTATGGGAGCAGATGGCAAGACTGGAAGACAATTAATTATAGGAAAGCAAGGGTACTCTCTGAGAAGGTTTGATAGGGCAGGAGACAGTAGGCAGATATTAGGCACACAGAGAAGCAGTTTAATATAAATTTCTTGAGTTTTCATTTCAGGGACCTCAGAGGCAACATGGCTCAGTGGAAGAACAAAAGTGGAGACTGAAGTTGTTTGGTAAACATTGTTATTGGATATAGCACATACAGAATAAAATGCACAGATTTAAAGGTGCTACTTGATTAATTTTCACAAAGAGAATTTGTTTCTCCAGATTGAAATAGGAAACACTACTAGTCCTTCAGAAGCCTCCTTGTGTTGCCTGCTCCTCAGACCTCTCAAATAACCACTATCTTTTTATTGTATTAGAATAGTTTAGCCTCCTTTTGTATATCATATAAATGGAATCATATTTTAGGTATTCTTTTGTGCCTGCCTAGTTTTTCTGTCCCTGGAGATTCATCCACTTTGCGGCACGTAGTAGTGGTTTATTTTTCCCACTACCATCTGGTATCCTGTTGTGCAAGACACTGCAATTCTTTTCACATCTGCTGATGGACATTGGCATTGTTTCCAGTTTTGACTATCACAAATAATACTGCTATAGACAGTCTTAATGCAATATATGTATATATGAATGTATATGGAATGAATATGTATATAATTCATATCTGATGAGTATATACCTAGGAGAGAAATCACTGTTTCCTGTGGTTTGTAATCTTAAACTTTAGCAGACACTGCCCAACTGTTTCCCACCAAAAGTGGGTTCCCTCCATTTGGTTTACAACTAACTCATCATTGGATATTATTGGTTTTTCTTTCACACTTTATCTTTAGCTTTTCTGGTGGGTGCATTATGGAATCTCATTACGGTTTTAATTAACATTCCCCTGATGACTAATGATATTGAGACTATTTTAATATTTTAATTGACCATTTGGATATTCTTTTTTTGTGTAGTCCTATTCAAGTCTTTGATACAGTTTTAATGAGATTGTCTAACTTTTTCTTATTAATCTGTTATATCTCCACACATATGTTGGAGATATGTCTGTAGCAGCATTATTTATAATATACTTGCATTCCAAGTATCTATCATTTTCTACTCTGTGGTCTGTTTTTTTACTCTCCCATGGTGCCTTTTGATGAGCTGAATTCTTAAGGTTAAGGAAGTCTAATTTTCAATTTTTTTTCTCATTATGGTGTTTTTAAAAATGTCTTATATATGTGACTTCTTCCTACCTAAAGGTCATAAAGGTAATTCCTTATGCTTTCTTTTATAAAATCTTTGATTTTACCTTATTCTAAATTGTGTTTGTGTATATGGGATGAGAGAGGAATAATTTTTTTCTCTCTATATATTCCTTTCATCAAACACCTTTAATTAAAAGATCATTTTCCCTTTCTGTTACAGTGGCATCTTTGTCATAAATTAGGTATGTATGAGTAGGTCTGTTTTTGTCTCTCTGTTGTGTTAGTTCTGTTTATACTTGAGACAATATATACTATTCTAATTTCTGTAAGTTTAAAATAAGCATTAAAGTATGGTGGTAGTGTTATTACTACATTTTTGTCTGTTTTCAAGATTGTTTTTGATCTTCTTGGCCCTTGATATTTTTATACATTTTAGAGTCAGCTCATCAATTACCACAGGTACTGAAACATACACTCACATATACCTACATGCCGAGACCTTGTTACTGTATTGATTGCTACTATGTTGATTGGCATTTCAGTCTATCTTTAGATTAATTTGAAGAAAATGGACATTTTTACAATATTAAATCTTATAATCCATAAATATGACATATTAATTTATTTGCATTTTTAAAATTTATTTTGGTACTATTTGTAGCTTTCTCAGTAGATACCTTGAACATCTTTACTTAGATATTCCTAGAAATAAAAGGATTTTTGTATAGCTCTTGTAAATATAATTAAGTTTAAATGTCACCTTTAAAGTGCTTGCTGCTAGTATATAGGAATATAATTTCATTAATCTTTTATTTAGAGATGTTGAAAAAGTGTATTAATTCTAGTGACTGATCTGTAGAATATTTGGATTTGCTCATACACAGTCATCTCATCTGCAAATGATGAGAATTTTATTTCTTTCCTTCCAAATCTTCACATTTTATTTATTCTTTCCTTTTTCCTCCCTCTCTTCCTATCTTCTTCCCTCCCTTTCTTCCTGTCCTTTTGTTGTTGTTGTCATTTTCTTATTGTAGGGACTATGTTCTCCGATATAATGCTGAATGAATTTGGTGATAGATGACATCCTTATCTTGTTTTTTGTCTCAGTATTTCATGGCCAGCCTCATCATTACCAGCATCTCTTCAAATATTTCCAATTCTCTTTTCCCTTTGCTCTTTTCGTAACTCTATTTTTATTTATGTTAGACTTTTTCATTATGTCTCATATTTCTCTTTGCATTTTCTGCAGTTCATTGGTTTGTCTCTGCTTCAAATCTGACCTATTTTTTAGCCTTTTCTTCTCTGTCTAGTCGACTCTTAAATTTATCTATTGAATTCTTAATTTCTTTTATTTTGTTTTTTACTTCTAGAGTTTCCATTTGATTTTTTGGAATGTGTCCCAATTCTCTGGTGCGATTATCATCCTTTCATCTATTTTCTTATGTATATAAATCATGGTTATTTTAATGCTGTTAATATATAATAATTCTGAGTCACTGTAAGTTTCTTTGTTCCTCCCTGCATTTTTTTCTCATAATTTGCTCATTTGGTGGTACTTCCTGGCATACCAGTGGATATTTTGACCAAATGCCTGAAGTGAGTATAAAAATTTAGAGGATTTGGATTGCACTATTTCTTCTAGAGAGGATTTAGTTTTTTCCTGGAAGATGGAGTTAGATTACCTTAACCCAGTCAAGATGTGTTTATTTCAGATTACCCCTCATTATCCGAAGTTAGCCCTTCAGTGGTTCAGTTGAAAACCTGGAGCTATTTTTTAGATCCCTTTTTTGGGGGGGAAATTCTGCATTCCAATTTTGTCTCTCCAGCACTATGGGACTGAGGAATAGCTACTTAGTTCTTCAGCTGTGTTTCCTTTGGTTTCTATGTTTCCCCAGATAGATTCCCAGACATAAGTGGTAGACACTTCAAGGCAACATTGAGAGCAGAATGCCAAACTCACTTTCCTGGAGTTTTCTTTCCTCTAGCAGTTGGCCCGCAACTCTTGGTTGCCTTGATAACCCTGAATTCCAGTTTCTCTATTCCCAGCCCAGTGAGACTGCCAGAAACTAGACTATTTCCTTCTTAATGTCCATGTCCTGCTTTGATATTGTGATAAAAGAAAAACTTCAGCCAAATTGAATTTCAAGGCATTTAATTGAGCAATGAATGATTCATGAATTGGGCAGCCTTCTGAGCCACAGTAAGCTCAGACACTCCAGCGCAGCCACATGGTGGAAGAATTATGGAAAGAAAAAGAAAGGTGACGTATAGAAAATGAAAATGACAAATGGATTGGTTACAGGTTAACATTTGCCTTATTTGAACACAGTTTAAATAGTTGGCAACATATGATTGGTCAAAACTCGGTGATTGGCACAAGTGTAGGCTATGGCCTGTTTGCATACCCACTGGTTGTAGTTCACGATGTACAGAAAAACCTTTAGGCTGAACTTAAGATTTGTAAGGAGGCAGCTTTGGGCTAACTTGATTTAACATTGGTATAAGTCCTGAGGGTTAAAAATAACAGCACATTTTTGACTTGCCCCAATGTCTGGCTGTCTTGACATCTCCAGTGCCTTAATTTAGCTGTTTAGTATCTTACACAGCTTTCACAGTTGTTTCAGGCAGAAGATTTTGTATAATACAACTACTCTACTATAGGCAAAGGTAGGAGTCTAGGATAGAGATTTGTCTCTTTAACTCCTTAGCTTTGACACTGGGAAACTTGGTAAGCTTTATAAACTTTAGTTTGCTCATTTCTGAAATGGGTTCAACACAAATTATCTTGTTGATAGTAGGAATAAATAAGATATGCACATAAAGTTGTTAGCACAGTTCCTGGCATTTAATAAATAATAGTTATTAATAGTTTAATAAATAATAGTAGAAAGTTAAAAAAGTTTAATAGTTTAATAAATAATAATAGTAGTACCTATTTTATTGTGGTGGTATAAAAAGCAAATGAGATATAAAGTACTTAGCCTTGTGCCTGATATATAAGCTTGCCTTACGACATAATTTAGTTACCTATTGTTGCATAAAAAAGTTATTCTGAAACTTCAAATATAAGAACAATAACATCTTATAATTTCTGTAGGTTAGGATTTCAGAAATGGCTTAGTCAAGTGGTTCTTGTTTAAGTCTACTTATGAGGCTGCAGTCATTTCAGAGAGAGAGATGGAGAGAGAGAAAGAGGAGGAGAGAGACACTAAGACAGATGACAGATTTCTTTATAACCTAATCTCAGAAGTGAGATCCTATCACTTCTGCTGTATTCTATTCATTAGAAGTGAATAGAAGTCTAGTCCACACTCAGAGGACAGGGATTACACAAACCTGTGAAAACCAGGAGGCAGCTATAATTTGGGCCATTTTTGAGCCTGACAACCACATAATATTAGAGAGTTTTAGCATTTCTGGTGAGCTGAGTGTTGGCAAGAACAAAGCATACACACTATATAGACTACATTTTAATTAGGCAAGGGAAGCAAAATCTTTTGTGACATGAAGTGTACAAAGCAGAAGCTTATGTCAGATTGTCAGAGAGCTTCTCTTAATTCCAAGTTCCTGAGAGTGGAGGACCCCAGTAGGGTGGCAGAGAAGGGAATAGCTTGTAGCTGCTGGTGATTCAGTGCAAGCCACCTGGTCTTTACAGGTCTGAGAAACTTGATTTCTCCTTATACCAGAACCTTTCTCTACTAAGGACTGATGTTGGGACCCATGGTGAGTTAGATGCAAGGGCTCTAGACGCAAACTGATCAGGTTTAACTTTTGGCTAATCACTTACCCGCCAGGTATCCTTGGAAAAGTTATCTAAGCTCGCTGCACCTCAGATTCTTCTATTGTAAAATGGGAACAAAAATAGTCCCTACTTACATGGTTGTTGTGGGAATGAAAGAAAACAAATCACATAAAATACTTCAGAACAATGCCTGCCCACAGGAAGTGCTCAATAAATGCTGGCTATTATTTCTCTAAGCATAAAAGAGAAATAATTGCATAGTAGTGTAAACCCCTTTGTGGGCATGTGAACAAATATTACAATTTCCAGGTATGTAGATTTAGAGTTGTGGAGAAAGCAGGCATCTGTGATCAGGCCTCTTGGCTCTGACTTTCTTTGATTAGACACACTCAGGAAATCTGTTTTCTCACACATTAAAAGTTCCTGCAACGTGCTAGCCACTCAAAAATACCGGTTACCTCCCCATGTTCCCTTTATTTCTGTTTACAATCCAGTAGATCTGAAGACACATCACCACATAAAATGTAACTGGCAGAAGAAAGCAGCACCTGCTGAATGAATGGTTCAGGTAGAAAGCTTTCTGAGATCCCAGAGGAGGAAGTGATTTCAGGGTGAAGCACTCAGGAAATGGATTAGCAATTATCAAGGGAATTTAGTCTGTAGGACCAGCTGGAAAATATAGTGTAGGGTTGGGTCCTATTTTCTGTCAATTACCTGACAGCTTAAGGTAAAATTAGGCTTTTTGTTTGAAATGTTCTGATAGTAGAAGCTCTGTCCCCCTGTTTCCCCATATATCCTCTACTATTTAGTCTTGGTTTACCGTTGGTTAAAATGAAGTTAACTAAACCTTCCCACCCACTCAGGCTGCTGATCTGCAATTCAGTAACATTTATATCTTCACAGAGCTTTCAGCTCCTCAGAGGCAAATTCTTCATAAAAAAAGGAAGTTCACCCTTTTAATTATTATATGAATTAATAAGGAAGAGAGATTATTCATTGTGGTGGTAACTGCTAGTCAATATGAGGCCAACCCGCTTCTGATTTTCATCAGAAATCATTCTACTTCAAACAGGTAACCTGCTATGTTAGATGAGAGAATAGTTAAATGTGGAAGCATATTTTATAATTATGCCAATTAAATAATTTGATATCATTAGAATATTAACTTTTCCCCCTTAGCTTATTCAGCACTGAATGAGAGAAAGTCTGAAAACAGGGAAAAACTTTCCCTTTTCAAGAAAAGTCATCGGAGAGTGTAAAAAAGATAGCTTTTTCACTTCTGAACTAAGAAATTTGAAATGGAACAAAATAATTGAAGGCGCTTAGCTCAGTAATTAAGGCTGTTAACTGCAGTCTTTATTAAATGTAGAGAACTTAATTATAATTTATAATGTCCTAAAAGATTCACAATACCTGTTGTGGAATTTTTTTTGGGGGTGTAGGTTTTTAACTGGATTTTTGTTGTGCCTTCCAGGAGATACAAAAACAATTATAAGTAATTATATATTTGTCTGTAAGGTGTTCTATAAAACTGTAAGATAGTAGAAAATAGTTATTAATCACAAACACACGTAAAAGAGATATAATTTCCTTTTTTATAGCAATTGCCAGTGTAATCTTAGTTGTTTCCAGGAACAGCTTTTTATGGTAGAAGCATGAGTTCATTTGCAATTTTGTGCCATGTTTCCCATTGCTGTGGAAACTCGCCATTCTCCTGATAAACAATGGGCGAGTTGTGGGAGCAATCATGTAATCTAAACCTAAAACAAATGACTTCTGTATAATCAAAAAAGGTTTTATTCTCTCCCATGGTTCATTGCTTAGCTGCAACCTATCACAGAAAGAAAGATTCAAACAATACTCTTCCTTTCTCCAAACTTACTTGATTTTATCTGATGATGAGGGAAAATATTCTCAAGTAAAGAATGATGTTGCATTGACCTCTGTGTGGCTTTCTTACTAGAATCTGCCGGTAGGTTTTTATCATTTAGTATAAAAGTTCATCAAATTTTCTTTTAAATTGAAGGGAAGAGTAGTATTCTACAAGAAAGACTCAGGATATTGGTGTCTTTCCTGGCTTTTGTATTTTGATTTACAGCCCGTCCATTTTCCTAGCTTATATATATAAACTGGACTCGTTCTATGAGTTTTCTATTGTGACTATAACAAATAACTACAAACAGTGGCTTAAAATAGTAGCCACTTATTAGCTCATAGTTTCCATGGATCAGAAGTCTAGGCACAGTATGCTTTGGCTGTTTTCTCTGCACATGGTCTTATGAGGCCCAAATCAAGGTGCTGGCAGAATTGTATTCATTACTGGAGGCTCTGGGAAAGAATCTATTTGAAAGCTCATTCAGGATGTTGTCAGAATTTACTTTCTTCTCATGCTTTTCACGTTGCCATTTCCATCTTTAAGACATCAACAGTCAAGTCCTTTTCATGCTTGAAATCTCATTGTCTTCCTTTTTTGCCATCTGTCCCTGCTTTTTAGGGCTCATATAATTATATTGGGGCTAACTAGATAATCCAAAATAATCTCTTCATTCATATGATACATCTAGTTCTAGATCCTTGAGGAATCGCCATACCGTTTTCCATAATGGTTGAACTAGTTTACAATCCCACCAACAGTGTAAAAGGGTTCCTATTTGTCCATATCCTCTCCAGCACCTGTTGTTTCCTGACTTTTTAAGGATCGCCATTCTAACTGGTGTGAGATGGTATCTCATTGTGGTTTTG
>NW_012101478.1:206417-206946 GCF_000951045.1 Mandrillus leucophaeus
GTGGTCTGAGAGACAGTTTGTTATAATTTCTGTTCTTGTACATTTGCTGAGGAGTGCTTTACTTCCAATTATGTGGTCAATTTTGAAACAAGTGCGATGTGATGCTGAGAAGAATGTATATTCTGTTGATTTGGGGTGGAGAGTTCTGTAGATGTCTATTAGGTCTGCTTGGTGCAGAGATGAGTTCAATTACTAGATATCCTTGTTAACTTTCTGTCTCGTTGACCTGTCTAATGTTGACAGTGGGGTGTCAAAGTCTCCCATTATTATTGTATGGAGTCTAAATCTCTTTGTAAGTCTCTAAGGACATGGTTTATGAATCTGGGTGCTCCTGTATTGGGTGCATATATATTCAGGATAGTTAGCTCTTCCTGATGATTTGATCCCTTTACCATTATGTAATGGCCTTCTTTGTCTCTTTTGATCTTTGATGATTTAAAATCTGTTTTATCAGAGACTAGTATTGCAACCCCTGCTTTTTTTTGTTCTCCATTTGCTTGGTAGATCTTCCTCCATCCCTTTATTTTGA
>NW_012101478.1:208291-209973 GCF_000951045.1 Mandrillus leucophaeus
CAGCACAGCAACATGGCACAAGTATACATATGTAACAAACCTGCACGTTATGCACATGTACCCTAGAACTTAAAGTATAATAATAATAAAAAATAAATAAATAAATAAATAAATAAAAATAATAATCTCTTCGTTTTAAGGTTAACTGATTAGTAACCTTAATTACATGTGCAAAATTTCTTTCACCACATAACATAACCACAGGTATAATACCAAACAGTAAAGGTCATGAGGGCCAGAGTTCTGCCTATTACACTTACCCTGAAATAAGAAAAAAGTAAAAAGCAATGATAAAAATTCCTATAAAAATTAGTAGATCCAACTGTATAAGATTGGAAGAATTTTGAATTTTATAAGTAAGTTCAGTGAATACAGTGGTACACATGTTTGCATAAAACTAAAAATTGATATTCTCAAAACATTGGGAGTTCATGTAATTAACAAGAGGAAGTGTGACAGAAAAGCGGGCTATCTGATTACAAATAGTCGAGTGTATCCTATCCCTGTATGCTGGCCAAAAATAATCTATCAAGATCAGTTTTGAGTGAGTCTATTCCTGTACAAATAATTCCAGCTATGAGGATAGAATATGCTGCTAAATATTTCATCCTCTGCTTAAAAATTAACAAGGTGTCACTTCAGGGTAAAAATGGCAGAGTCATGCCAGATCATAGTCTCACTCTTTCTAAACCAACAGGCACAAAAAACAATAACATAAAACAGGAAACAATGAACCGTAGACAAGCAAGGGCTAGCAATGTTTACTATCAATGCAATAAATTTCAAAATGTTTCAGCCAAGAAAAAAATATAGGAATCTTGGTGCTGATCATAATTCAGCTTCTCTACCTGTCCCCATCTATTCAACATAGGAAATGAGGGAAGAAGGTAAATTGGGAAAAATCTTCAGAATTATCGTCTTAGGCTGATCCTTTTGAGAGGAAAATGTGAGGCAAATGTTAATATGTTAATACTTTGGGGGGAGGGCAGAATCCCAGAACAGTTGGGGTATGGATAGGGGGAAAGGGAACTAAGACAAGACAAGACACAGAAGTGGACTGCATGACTGTACTTGCCACTGCTTTATGAGTTGCTACAGTGACACATGATAGTCAACAAGAGATACATCTATTGAATTGTTGCCAAGAGTAAGTCCATCTTGGCACAGTACTTATTGCTCTGGCCTACTAAGTGACCTGCTGTGCATCTTCCATTTTGTGAAGTGGAGGTGTGGTAATCACATTGATTTTCTTATGCTTCTTTTCTTTTCTTTTTTTTTTTTTTATTTTTTAATTATACTTTAAGTTCTAGGGTACATGTGCACGAAGTGCAGGTTTGTTACATACGTATACATGTGCCATGTTGGTGTGCTGCACCCGTTAACTCGTCATTTACATTAGGTATATCCCCTAATGCTATCCCTTTCCCATACCTGCTCCCTACAATAGGACCTGGTGTGAGATGTTCCCCTTCCCGAGTCCAAGTGATCTCATTGTTCAGTTCCCTCCTATGAGTGAGAACATGCGATGTTTGGTTTTCTGTTCTTGCAATAGTTTGCTGAGAATGATGATTTCCAGCTGCATCCATGTCCATACAAAGGACACAAACTCATCTTTTTTTATGGCTGCATAGTATTCCATGGTGTATATGTGCCACATTTTCTTAATCCAGTCTGTCACTGAT
>NW_012101478.1:212518-225042 GCF_000951045.1 Mandrillus leucophaeus
ACCTGTTGTTCCTTTCCATGTTTAGTGCTTCCTTCAGGATCTCTTGTAGGGCAGGCCTGATGGTGACAAAATCTCTAAGCATTTGCTTGTCTGTGAAGGATTTTATTTCTCCTTCACTTATGAAACTTAGTTTGGCTGGATATGAAATTCTGGGTTGAAAATTCATTAAGAATGTTGAATATGGCCTCCACTCTCTTCTGGCTTGTAGAGTTTCTGCCGAGAGATCTGCTGTTAGTCTGATGGGCTTCCCTTTGTGGGTAACCCCACTTTTCTCTCTGGCTGCCCTTAAGATTTTTTCCTTCATTTCAATTTTGGTGAATCTGATAATTATATGTCTTGGTGTTGCTCTACTCGAGGAGTATCTTAGTGTCATTCTCTGTATTTCCTGAATTTGAATGTTGGCGTGCCTTACTAGGTTGAGGAAGTTCTCCTAGATGATATCCTGCAGAGTGTTTTCGAACTTGGTTCCATTTCCCCCATCACTTTCTGGTATACCAATGAGACGTAGATTTGGTCTTTTCACATAATCTCATATTTCTTGGAGGCTTTGTTCATTTATTTTTACTCTTTTTTCTCTACACTTCTCTTCTCACTTCATTTCATTCATTTGATATTCAATCGCTGATACTCTTTCTTCCAGTTGATTGAGTTGGTTACTGAAGCTTGTGCATTTTTCACGTAGTTCTCATGTTATGGTTTTCATCTCTATCAGTTCTTTTAAGGACTTCTCTACATTAGTTATTCTAGTTAGCCATTTGTCAAATCTTTTTTCAAGGTGTTTAGTTTCTTTGAGCTGGTTTTGTAGTTTCTCCTTTAGCTCTGAGAAGTTTGATCGACTGAAGTCTTCTTCTCTCAGCTCATCAAAGTCATTCTGCATCCAGCTTTGTTCTGTTGTTTGCGATGAACTGCGTTCCTTTGGAGGGGGAGATGCCCTCTGGTTTTTTGAATTTCCAGCTTTTCTGCACTGCTTTTTCCCTATCTTTGTGGTTTTATCTGCCTTTGGTCTTTGATGATGGTGAAATACTGATGGGATTTTGGTGTGGGTGTCCTTTCTGTTTGTTAGTTTTCCTTCTAACAATCAGGATCCTCAGCTGCAGGTCGGTTGGAGTTTGCTTGAGGTCCATTCCAGACCCTGTTTGCCTGGGTATCAGCAGCGGAGACTGCAGAAGATAGAATATTGCTGAACAGCGAGTGTTGCTGTCTGATTCTTGCTCTGGAAGCTTTGTCTCAGGGGTGCAGCCAGTCGTGTGAAGTGTGAGGTGTTGCTCTGCACCTAGTGGGGGATGTCTCCCAGTTAGGCTACTCAGGAGTCAGGGAACCACTTGAGCAGGCAGTCTGTCCATTCTCAGATCTCAACCTCTGTGCTGGAGATCCACTGCTCTCTTCAAAGCTGTCAGACAGGGACCTTTACCTTTGCTGAGGTTTCCACTGCTTTTTGTTTAGCTATGCCCTATCTCCAGAGGTAGATTCTACAGAGGCAGGCAGGCCTCCTTGAGCTGTGGTGGGATCTACCCCATTCGAGCTTCCCAGAGGCTTTCTTTACCTACTTAAGCCCAGCAGTGGCGGGCGCTCCTCCCCCATGCTCGCTTCCACCTTGCAGTTAGATCTCAGACTGCTGTGCTAGCAATGAGGGAGGCTCCGTGGGTGTGGGACCCTTAGGGCCAGGTGTAGGATATAATCTCCTGGTGTGCCGTTTGCTAAGACCCTTGGTAAAGCACAGTATTAGGGTGGGAGTTACCTGATTTTCCAGGTGTTGTGTGTCTCAGTTTCCTTTGGCTAGGAAAAGGAATTCCCTTCCCCCTTGCACTTCCCAGGTGAGGTGATGCCTTGCCCTGCTTCAGCTCTCGCTGGTCAGCCTGCACCTGCAGAGCAGCACCCACTGTCCGACACACCCCTATGAGATGAACCTGGTACCTCAGTTGAAAATGTGGAAATCACCTGTCTTCTGTGTTGCTCATGCTGGGAGCTGGAGGCTGGAGCTGTTCCTATTTGGCCATCTTGGGTGCGCCTTATGCTTACTTACAATTTTTTTTCTCTTGTTTTCCTACCAGGGACTTGAACCTCACAAATAAAATGTTAACACTTTAATTCTTGCTTCAGGGTATGCTTTCAGGAAAAAGTAGGTTAAGACAATTGGTACTAAGCACAAGATTATAAAAACTAACCCTCATGATATAATTGTCAGTGAGTATGTTTATTCCTGAACCAATAACTCTGGCTAGAGGGATGGAATATGCCATAGACCTAAGCAAGATCTGTTGCTGCAAAGGGGAGAAGATCAATTCAACCTAACCCACCTGGCTTGAAAGTCCAAGGTCCTGTAGGAATCGGGAATGCAGGCTCACAGGATAATTAACACATATTTTCTAATGATTTGCAAATAATTTTAGAAATATGTAGTCTTTCACCTCATTCCAACATAACCATTATTTTCATGTTTTTGTTCCTTAAATAGGTGCTTTATTTAGCATAGTTGTAAAATAACATGTTTTAAATTTTATATCATAACTTTTTATTTTATCACATCCTTGACAAATATTAACTACATAAAGTTATATTGAGTAGAATTTACCATAATTTACATAACCTGTCTTCTATTATTGAACATTTAGGTTACTCCTTCCTTATCATTTGCTTGTTTTGTTTTGCTTTATTTTCTGTTATATATGTTGGAAAGGAAATATTTCTAAATGTTCTGAATTTTTATTTAAACATGCCTATAAAATCATTTAATCTCATTGTCTATGTTTATCCCAATATAGCAACAAATTAAGAGATGGAATGTGCCTAAGTTTTACACCTGACTCTCTTATTGACTTCAGTATTTTTTCCTATCTGCTAATTTATTTAGAGTCAATCCAATTAAATGCTTAATGTTTTGCATATATGAAAAATGCCATGGCCCTCTCTAAGAACTTAGATGTAAGGGAGACTAACTTAGATGTAAGAGAGATTAACTTCTTAGAATTAAACCAATGAAATCTGTAGGTACAATGTACTCAAATACTTATTAATGCCTAATAGAGGTGTTCCTTGACTTATGATAAGGTTATGTCCTGATAAACCCATAGTGAGTTAAAATATTGTAAGTTGAAAATGCATTTAATATACATAACCTACCAAACATTACAACTTAGGCTAGCTGATATGGTTTGGCTGTATCCTCACCCATAATCTCATCTTGAGTTGTAATCTCCGTAATCCCCATAATCCCCACCTGTCAAGGGAGAGACCAGGCAGAGGCAATTGAATCATGTGGGCAAGTTTCCCCCTTGCTGTTCTCATGATGAGTGAGTTCTCAAAAGATCTGATGGTTTCATAAGTGGTAGTTCCTCCTGCATTTATTCTCCTTCCTTCCACCTTGTGAAGGAGGTGCTTTGCTTCCTGTTTACCTTCCACCATGATTGTAAGTTTCCTGAGGTCTCCCTAGCCATGCTGAAGTTTGAGTTAATTAAAATTCTTTATTTTAGAAATTGACCAGTCTCTGACAGTTTTTTATAGCAGTGTGAAAAGGGACTAATACCCTAGCCTACCTTAAACATGCTCAGAATACTTACATTAGCCTACAGTTAGACAAACTCATCTAACACAAAGACTTTTTACAATAAAGTGTGGAATATCTCATGTTATTTATTGAATACTGTACACTATGTCAAAATTGTGACAGTTATACACCATCCTAAAATCAAAAATTCATTAGTTGAACCATTAGAAATCAGAGACTACTTATATAAGCAATGACAATTCTAAGCATTGTAAACTCAATAACAAACAAAATGGATACAGGCCTGTTCTCATGAATAGATGTGATTAATCATTTCTGGAAGTAATTAAAAAGATTATTTACTAATGATTGAATCTAACATTGGAGAAAACTCTAAGCACTAATCAAAATAAGCTTCTTATAATTTTAGAAAGTAAACTAAATGAATAAGTTACTTAGATGTTAAAATCTAATTGATTATATTGTGTTCAATTAGAAGATGAAATATAGGAAGCAGAGAATTGAGATACCCTCAAATATAAAAGTAGTCAGTGTCTATTCCCCAGTATATAGAGAAGAGACTATTCCTGCATGGATTCTGGTAATATGGTCCTTATAAGAGGGAACTTTCTAGAACATGGAGCCAATTCATTTTGTTGTGATTTCACACTACTGTCTAATATTTCAACAACAGATTGACCTCCTGTGGTCTGATGATAGAACTATTTTGATTTCATCTTTCAGGCACACCTACACTGCTGAAGCATCACCTGGATCCTACAGAATCAGGTAGGCTGGGTCAGCCATGCATGTTTGAAAAATGTCCTTATGTCATTGTGTTTAAAATTGTGGGTCAGCTCTATTAAATAGGCAATGAAATCAAGTGCTTTGTAATGAACACATCTTTAAAAAGGAAATAGAACATAATAGAAAATATCAGTATGTTGTATTGCTGACAGTAAGATATTTATGACAGTTGTCTGCTAACCCTTTTTGTCAATATTCTGGTTTTTCCATTTGCATTTGATTATAACATTTGTCAATTAGTCAACCAAGTTGTTAGTTAAAAACCATCATGCCAGTTTTGTGAATGATTTATTAATTAATAGGTTATGAATTTTCCAGACTGGCTGTACATGAACATTATACAGAGTAATTCTTAAAAATTCAGATTTCTTGCATCCATTCTTGAATATTCTAATACAGTTATTTTAGTGAAGCCTGGGACTCTGTTTTAACAAGGACCCCAGATGACTTTGATGTAACCAATTAAATTGGATCTAAGTTTAGGAATCAAGTATTAGGTGATAAACTCATCACAAAGAAAACTTGTTTATTTATATGAGGCCCTGGGACATTTGGACCACCAACACTTAGGTATTTTCAGTATACCAATAAAGCTTCTGTGAGTTACCTGCCGAGTGTATGAAATTTCTCAAGGGATGTAAAATAAAAGTCCATGCTATAGAGAGAAAGATGGTATTTCTCCTTAGAATGACATAATGCAAGACCAGTTTTCTCAGGACTTGGTGATGTTAGCATGATATGTCTCATGGTTTTATAAAAAGCCAACTGGGAATGTATCAGAATATGTGAATTCCAAAAGGTGGATATCTAGGTTGAAAATAACTGAAATGATAAGCTAAGTGAAACTGTTACAGAACAGGCATACCTGTAAGTTAAAAAAAAAAAAAGTTTTCTACTGAAATGATCAAGTTGCCATGGGAATGTAAAGGCTCAGTTACCATATTTGAATGCATAACACTGTAAATTTTTTAAATGAACACCAAAACTGGCTAAAGATAGTTCAGTGAAAGTAGTTTACTTTCAGAATGGTAACACCTTAAAAAAAATCATTTAACTGTAGTTATTTAAAGGAGAGATTTTGATAAACCTCTAAAATTGCAAATAACTTTTGGTTTTGAAGCTTAAGCTAGAATATGAAGGGATATTTCTTCATTTGAATGCTTATTTCTAATACTCTAGAATCAGGGGCATCCAATCTTTTAGCTTCTGTGGGCCACATTGGAAGAAGAAGAATTGTCTTGGTCCACACATAAAATACACTAACAACTAACGATAGCTGATGAGATTTTTTAAAAATCACAAAAGAAATGTCATCAGGTTTTAAGAAAGTTTACAAATTTGTGTTGGGTTCCATTCAAAGCCATCCTGAGCCACATGCGGCCCACAGGCCGTTGGTTGGACAAGCTTGATCTAGATGTTGCTGCATAGACATCTGTCAAAGAGGGGTGATACTTAAAATGTTTAACAGTGTGAGTAATTGTAATGGCCGTGGTTCTGGGAGTAGGCATTAACCCATTGTTTGGTGGATTATGAGAAAGTTCTGGGAATTATAGGAGGGTTGTTGTGGGTGGGATGGACACGACAGAAAATTCAAACAGCAGATACTTCCCAATTGGTGTAAAAGTTCTTCAGAATTTTAACACATATACATTCAGCATGTACTGTCTGACTTCCAGCAAGGCTTCAAAGGAACTTTTGAGCTTTTGATTTCAGGTTGAAACTTGTGATAGTTAGGTAGCAATTAGATGTTTCTAGGGAGGCTGTAGATGCTGTTAGAATAGCAAATATAGAACTACATGAGATAATAAAGGTGATTTTCCAATGAACAAAGGAACTGGGGTGTATTGAACAAAGTATTGCCCTGTTCATTGAGGATATCATTGATACATACATATAAACACACATATAGTTTCACATGTTTATGCATATATAGATATGCAAATATACTCATGCTTAGGCAAAACATTGGAGTCTGAAGGAATGAGAAATGTTTCTTTCCAAAAATTAAGTATGCCTATTTGCTTTGTCAAAATTTCTTCACCACAAGAGGTATTTTGGTCTAATTTTATAATTTTAAAAATGATTTTCAGTAACTAAACTTAATTAGGTTATTGCTATTATGTCCATTAAAATAGGCTTGATTTGGTTAGTTCCAGAAGCTGCCTGTAGTGGTGCACGGCCAGCTAGGTGTTATCTCTGCCTTTTTTTACCAAAGGGTACAGGCTATGGTTCAGCAACCACCCAGCCAGGGAGCAACATCCTAATTTCCTCTCCTGGCTCCAGCACAATAAAAACAGCAAGAGGGGTCTCTCCTTTCCAGCAAGGAAAGATTTGGTTGCCTAGTCAGTACCTTCTTCCTCTCTCTAGGCGTCTTTGTATCAAGAGGGGAGGGGGAGGTTGTGATCATTCTACTAAATTTGAACTGGCAGCTGATGAAAAAATGAGCTCCCTCAAATACAATTAAAAAAATTCAAGTCATAACAAGGTAATTTTGCACCCATTATATTGGCAAAAATTATAACAATAGTTATATTTAATGTAAATAAAACATGCTATATATGATATAACATAGATTAATTATAATATAATTATACTGAATATAACATATATATAAAGTAATTGTAAATATATTTACAGTGTGCAGTTTCAGATACATTTATGCATTCCAGTGGCAGTGAAAATTGGTGTAATTTCTTTGGAGAAGGCTTCAGCAATATCTTTTAAAAGTGATTAGAAGATGCATACTTCTTTGGACCCTACATTTTCATTGCTAGGAATTTACCATTCATGCATAGTGGACAAGTGAAAGAGTCTTTATAGACTTGCTTTGGTTTTCCAATTTCTCTAGAACCATGCAGGGTGCACATAGTCTGATTTCTCTCTTTTGGAATGTGTCAGTCACATGCTCCTTTATTTTTCCAATTACTTAGCAGTAACTTTCTTTTTTGTGATAGCAGTTGTCTTATTGAGTACTTCTGGGCTGAGTGCATTTTGCTTATGTTAACTCAATTAATCCTCACACACAATGAAAGTTGTATTTTACTCTATTATGCAGAGCAGTACTAGTTTCTTTCATTTGCAGTTCTTTCCCTCTACCTTATAAATGGTATGATTCATGAATTGCTGGCATTTAAAATTATGCCCAGTCTTGACCCATGGACCATATAATATGTACTCCCTAATACCCAGAGATACGTTTACATTTGAAAGACTTTGTTTTAGTCCTTAGACAAGGCCTATTCTTGTCCACAGTCTGAGGAGGCAATGGGCTGTGTAAGTGGTTGAGTTGCATAGTTTCTATTACAGATATAAGAAGGATATTCTGGAAGTGGGTGAATTGTTTGTACTTGACCTGACTAAGTACATATGGAAATAAAATGTATGACAAATATGCAAGACCTCCCTCATACATCCAATAAAGAGGCACTTCCTAAGACCCCTTGTCTCGGAGTATCTTGCTGCTGGCCATACCCTGTTGCCTGGGATTTTCACAGGATACAATAATTTTAGAGTTAATTGAAGCTTTGGAAGTCTCTAAAACTAGTTACATGTTATGTGAAAGATGTTAAATAATTTTGATTTATAAACTTTATATTAAAAATTGAGCTATCAATTTCTGTAAAGCAAACAAGGATTCATGGAGATGGGAAGTTAACCTTTATTTTGGTGGTGGAAAATAGAAATGTGCCCATGTCTAGTGCTCCTAGCATACTGGGCATTATGAAAGTAAGGAGGGATGGTATGAGGATGCTCTGTACTTGCAACAGGGCCAAAGAACCACAGAATATAAGCCTCATGATTTAATGACAAGTTGACCCTACATATGCTTGTATGGACTATATGTTCAGTTTATTTGAACCTATATTTCTTTAGACCCCCAAGCAAGATTGCATAAGTTGTCATGGAAAATATTTTGTTAATTTCAGAATGCATGCCTATTGGTTTCTTCTTTAACTTTCTACTATTTGCTCTAATATAAGAAATTATTTTTTGAAATCTAGAGATATATATTATATATTTTCAAATAGCTAGAAGAGAGGATATTGAATGTTCCCAACACAAAAAAAGATAAATGTTTGAGGTGATGGATATGCTAATTATCCTAATCTGACCACAGTTAATGGAAAAACCAAACTCTGTAAAATATTTTAAAGAGGCTTCTTCCAAGCCAGTATGAGTGACTGCAGCCTGGGGATAACATAAACCCAAAGTGTCTTGAATAAGTGGTCCCAAGGTGGTTGGGCTACAGTTCGGTTTTACACATTTTAGGGAGGCAGGAGTTATAAACAAAGACCAAAATCAGTATGTGGAAGGTATATGTTGGATTGGCCTCAAAAGGCTGGATATCTTGAAGTGGAAGCTTATAGGTTACAGGTGGATTCAGAGATTCTTTAATTTGCAATTTGGTTAAAGGAGTAAGATTGTGTCTAAAACTTGGATCCAACAGAAAGGAATGTTTTAGATTAAGATAAGAATGCTGGATATTAGATATTAGACCTTTGTCGAAAACATAGTTTGTGAATATTTTAGCACATTTGTAAGGTTGTCTGTTTACTCTGTTGATGGTTTCTTTTGCTGTGCAGGAGCTCTTTCATTTGATTAGGTCCCACTTGTCAATTTTTGTTTGGTTGCAATTACTTTTAAGGACTTAGTCATAATTTTTTTCCCCCAAAGGCCAGTATCCAGCATGGTGTTTCCAAGGTTTTCTTCTAAGTTTATTATAATATGAGGTCTTACATTTACATCTTCACTCCTTCTTGAGTTATTTTTTTTTGTACATGGTGAAAAGTAGGTCTAATATCCAGAATCTACAAGGAACTTAAACAATTCAACAAGCAAAAAACAAAAACAAAACCCATTAAAAGTCAGCAAAAGATATGAACAGATACTTGTCAAAAGAAGACATACAAACAACCAATGAACATGAGAAAAATACTCAGCATGACTAATCATCAGTGAAATGCAAATAATAATCACAATGAGATACCATCTCATAGCAGTCAGAATAGCAATTCTTAAAAAGTCAAAAAACAACAGATGCAGGTGAGGTTGTATAAGAAAACTTATACAATGTTGCTGGGAATGCAAACTAGTTCAGCTGCTGTGAAAAGCAGTTTGAAGATTTCTCAAAGAACTTGTCAATCGAGAAAAATGATGAGAAAAGTTTCAATCATTTCAGGAGTTTTATTTGCCAAAGTTAAGGATGTACGCCTGGGAGACAGGTCTATGCCTTTCTCTGAAGATGATTTTGAGGGCTCCAAATTTAAAGGGGAATGGGTGGGATATTGAGAAGTACACAATTTTCATGTGAGAGGAAGATAGGGAAAAATAGTCATTCTTGCCTTTGTCTGGCTCAGTGAATCTGCATTTTTTACAAAGGATGTCATAAATAAACGGGGCAGAGGAAAAATGTGGAGAATCTGCCTTTTTACAAAGGATAACATAGAAAAATGGGGCAGGGGAAAAATCAGATATGTATTTGTGTTTGGGCAGCGGTGAATACACCTATAAAGATAAGCTATCAACTTACATTGCCATGGTGAAATATTAATAGGAACACCTTAGGGTAAAGATCTTGCAGCTTGGTAGGAATTTCCATGTGGGAAAGATACGGAGGAGGAGTGTAGCTTTTCATCTTGTAGCCGTCTTATTTAGGAAACAAAAGGGGGAGGCAGGTTTGCGTGACCCAGTTCCCAGCTTAACTTTTCCCTTTGGCTTAATGAGTTTGGGGTCCCAAGATTTAATTTCCTGTCACAAACTTAGAACTACCATTTGTCCCAGCAGTCCCATTGCTGATTATATACCCAAAGGAAAATATGTGATTCTACCAAAGACACACATGCACTCGTATGTTCAACACAGCACTATGCAAAATAGCAAAGACATGGATTCAACCTAGGGGCCCATTAGCAGTGGATTGGGTAAAGAAAATGTGGTACATATACACCATGGAATACTACACAGCCATAAAAAAGAACAAAATCATGTCCTTTGCAGCAACATAGATGCATCTGGGGCCAACATCATAACTGAATTAACATAGTGAATCTAAAATAAAAGTTGAAATTATTTTTAACAAGATAAGGATGCTACGTAGCCAAATTGATGGTCTAGAGTTGTGATTTGACCCTTGTCTTGCATGGCCTCAGGTCTTATTTATAATTCAGAGAATCAGTTAGTTTTAGTTTTATGGTTTCTATTTTAATGTTAATGCTGATCAGTTGTTGTGCCTAAACTCCAAAAGGGAGGGAGTATAACAAGGCATATCCCACCTCCATTCCCATCATGGACAAGAATTCAGGTTTTAAGTTGTTTCTGGGGTCCTCTTGGCCAAGAGAGTTCTGTTCAGTTGTTGAGGCTTAGGATTTTATCTTTAGTTTACACCACTGTTCATTGTATATATACAGACATGACCATGTACCTCACATCCATGTACAATTATGTATCAATTTAAAAAAAAAGAATTGGCTGCGTAAAGGGGCTCACACCTATAATTCCAACACTTTGGGAGGCTGAGGTGTGCTGATCACTTGAGCAAAGGAGTTCAAGACTAGCCTGGGCAACATACCAAAAACCCATCTCTACCCAAAATACAAAAAATTAGCTGGGCTTTGTGGCACATGCTACTCAAGGGGCTGAGGTGGGAGGATCACTTGAGCCCAGGAGGCAGGGGTTTAAGTAAGCTGAGATCTCACCACTGAACTCCAGCCTGGGTGGCAGAGTGAGACCCCATCTCAAAATAATAATAATAATAATAATAATAATAATAATAATAATAATATAATGAATTCTAAAGACCAAATTTAGGAATAAAGATTTATTTTAAAAGATACTCAAGCTATTATTTTCACTTACAATGCAGGATGAATGAACCTTCTTATATTCACTTTACATATCTAATATTTCTGAATGCGTACAATTCAATCTTGAGTTACCTGTAGTACATTATTTCTGAATAAAAGATTTGAAATTGAATGTTACAGGTCACAGATCTGTACTTGTGTAGCCATTTTATGCTTCAGAAAGCTAGCTTCTTAGAATACTTGATTACCAAATGGTGTTGTGTATGAAAATATGTAAATTTGAGTGCTAGAAATTGTTTCAATGCTGGGAGAGAAGAAATAAATTGCATAGTCTAGAGATGAGACATAAAAAGCAAAATCAGTATCAATTATTTAAAAAGAATCCATTTACCTCTTTTAAACTGTATTGTTAGCCAAAAAGCAGATGTACTAAAACATGAGTCATGTAATAGCCACGGGAAAGTTGGTTTTCCTAGTCCAAACCCTTTTAAGTAAGTGATTTATAAAATAATTGCTACAGAGAAGATGCTGCAGTGGTGTATTGCTGGTGTCTATGTGAGTGAAGTATTGCAGAATATCTCCTGTGGATATGAGTTACAGGGTTAATATATTCACAGTTGAACAAAGAGACCACAAGTAAGAAAGGAACTAAGTTGGTATATGGAAACAACAAAAAACTAAAATAAAACTGCTTGCTGATTTCAGTTTGTGTTGAAAAGTCTTTGGCTATGCCTAGTTACATCAAATGTACAATAAAATAACTTATTTGTCCTGCAAAGAGTATTTTATGCTTCTGGGAGCTGTGTTGGACAATTCACAGGTGTGTTAAAATATAGCCTGATGCAACCTCAATCTTAAATTTGGCCAGGTTTTTGCTGGCATGATCCTTGAAGATTTTGCTACCAAAACCTATTTGATGAATAAAATAAGTTTAAAAGTGCCAAAGGAGGAAAGCAAACAAATACACATACATGTATATAAAACCAGTATCATAAAATGGCAAGCACCCCACTTGCATTGAAGCTCCTCTAGGTTTTATCACATGCTATAGAGAAGAGCTATAAAGTGGTTTTCTTTGTTGTCATTTTGGCAGATTGGGTGAATGAGAGTTACAGATTTAGAAACTCCTGAAATGGAGGGGGAAATGTTAAAAAAAAAAAAAAAGAGGAAAGAAGAAAGAGCTGAAGTGATTTTAACCGAGTGTTTGGGTAGATGTTTGCATTTGAAAATAGAACAGAAGACAAGCTCCAAAAATCCTTCAGAGTAAGGCAGCTTCTGAATACAGGGTAAGAGATTGGTGGTTAGTCATGGGTCTTCTTCTAATTATCTGAGTGCTCTTCTTTTTTTTTTTTTTTTTTAAATTATTATTATACTTTAAGTTCTAGGGTACATGTGCATAACGTGCAGGTTTGTTACATATGTATACTTGT
>NW_012101478.1:225967-226332 GCF_000951045.1 Mandrillus leucophaeus
TGCCCACTTTTTGATGGGGTTGGTTGTTTTTTTCTTGTAAATTTGTTTGAGTTCTTTGTAGGTTCTGGATATTAGCTCTTTGTCAGATGAGTAGATTGCAAAAATTTTGTCCCATTCTGTAGGTTGTCTGTTCATTCTGATGGTAGTTTCTTATGCTGTGCAGAGCTCTTTAGTTTAATTAGATCCCATTTGTGAATTTTGGCTTTTGTTGCCATTGCTTTTGTTGTATTAGACATGAAGTCCTTGCCCATGCTCATGTCCTGAAAGGTGTTACCTAGGTTTTCTTCTAGAGTTTTTATGGTATTAGGTCTAACATTTAAGTCTCTAATCCATCTTGAATTAATTTTCATATAAGGAGTAAGGAA
>NW_012101478.1:226382-268510 GCF_000951045.1 Mandrillus leucophaeus
GCTCTTATTTTTTGAATTTCCAGCTATTCTGCCCTGCTTTTTCCCCATCTTTGTGGTTTTATCTGCCTCTGGTCTTTGATGATGGTGATATACTGATGGGGTTTTGGTGTGGGTGTCCTTCCTGTTTGTTAGGTTTCCTTCTAACAGTCAGGACCCTCCGCTGTAGGTCTGTTGGAGATTGCTTGAGGTCCACTCCAGACCCTGTTTGTCTGGGTATCAGCAGCGGAGGCTGCAGAAGATAGAATATTGCTGAACAGTGATTGTACCTGTCTGATTCTTGTTTTGGAAGCTTCCTCTCAGGGCTGTACTCGACTGTGCGAGGTGTGGGGTGTCAGTCTGCCCCTAGTGGGGGATGTCTCCCAGTTAGGCTACTCAGGGGTCAGGGACCCACTTGAGCAGGCAGTCTGTCCGTTCTCAGATCTCAACCTCTGTGTTAGGAGATCTATTGCTCTCTTCAAAGTTGTCAGACAGAGTTGTTTGCGTCTGCAGAGGTTTCTGCTGCTTTTTGTTGTTGTTGTTGTTGTTGCTTAGCTCATCCCTGTCCCCAGAGGTGGAGTCTACAGAGACAGGCAGGCCTCCTTGAGCTACTGTGAGCTCCACCCAGTTCGAGCTTCCCAGCAGCTTTGTTTATCTACTTAAGCCTCAGTAATGGCGGGCACCCCCCCTCCAGCCTCGGTACTGCCTTGCCGTTAGATTGCCGACTGCTGTGCTAGCAATGAGGGAGGCTCCATGGGCATGGGACCCTCCCGACCAGGTGTGGGATATAATCTCCTGGTGTACTCATTTGCTAAGTCCCTTGGTAAAGTGCAGTATTGGGTTGGGAGTTACCCGATTTTCCAGGTGTTGTGTGTCTCAGTTCCCCTGGCTAGGAAAAGGGATTCCCTTCCCCCTTGCGTTTCCCAGGTGAGGTGATGCCTCGCCCTGCTTCAGCTCTTGCTGGTCGGGCTGCAGCAGCTGACTAGCACCGATTGTCCAGCACTCCCTAGTGAGATGAACCCAGTACCTCAGTTGAAAATGCAGAAATCACCTGTCTTCTGTGTCACTGTGCTGGGAGCTGGAGACTGGAGCTGTTTCTTTTGGCCATCTTGCTCCGCCCTCCCTGAGTGCTCTTCTTAATCATTTGTTTCTGAAAATGAAATTGGTTTTATCTGGTAAACTGACTTGAACAGTATCCTCCCAAAATTCACATCCATTGGAAAACTTAGAATGTGACCTTCGGAAATAGAACCTTTGAAAATGTAGTCAAGATAAAACAATGTAGTCAAGATAAAACACGTTCATATTGCATTAGGGTAGATCCTAATCCAATGACTGTTGTCCTTAAGAGAGAAATTTAGACATTGACACTCAGAGAAAAGGTCATGTAAAGACAGAGAGATTGAAAGTGATGCACCTAAATGCCAAGGAACACCAAACACTGCCAGTACCACCAGAAATGAAGAGAGAGATACGGAACAGATTCTCCCTCAGAGCTTCCAGAATGAACCAACCTTGACAACACTTTGATTTTGGACTTCTGGCCTCTAAAACTGTGAGAAAATACATTTCTGTTGCCTTCAGCCACTAAGTTTGTAGTACTTTGTTACAATAGTCCTAGAAAACTTGTATACCTAGTTTACAAATAGAGTAGAAACTTAAAGCGACGTTTCAAAAACTAGTATAGGAATCATAGATCTTTTATATAAAGAATCTTATGAGAAACATCAGAAAATGAACACAAGAAAGAATACCTTTTAAATTTCTATAATTATCCTTTAGGGATTAAAATTCCCCAATATTTTACAAGCATAATTTTGGAAGGAGGCTTCCATTCAGCTTCCCATTTATCACAAACCTTTACTGAAATCCTAAGAACGCAGAGAGATGCATGTGGTTACAGTAAGCAGCTCAAACTTGGCAGGTGAAGCTAAGAACTTTAGCAAGATAAATTTTATCTTCATGGATCTCTGTTACATGAGTATTAATGTCTCATACTAGGCATATATTCTCCCACTCTAATGTCAATAAGAATGCAAATACAAGAAAGAGCAAGTAGAGCTTTAATCTAAGAAATGAAGTTTTTATAATAAAGATATTTTTTAAGCTCCTTGGAAACTGACTTTCCACTCCTAAACATTGGGATGGAAATGCTGAAAATCTTACCATAGCATAATTCTTTATGGCTTGACTTCCATTTAGGGAAGAAATAAATAACACATTGCTTTTTAATATAAATGATATACTAACTACTGTTTTTCTGTTTACCTTTGGGCAAATGATTCCAATGGCCGGACAATGCTTTTTTTCCCCCATTTTGTTGGTATATTACTAGGTTACAAGAGATAAAATTAACTAGAAAAGGTCAACATTTTGGTCACAGGTATCTCTCTGACTTCCCTAATTTCTTTCTGCCTCATTGCCTATAAGAAGACATTTGTATCTGGAATTGAAGGGGGTCTGCAAGGACCTGCAAAGATTAGCAATCCTACCTCTTTGGGACTTCAACTTTTTCAGGAAGATATGAAAGGATCCTCACTTCCTGAGGAATAGAAGATCATTGATTTGGATATAGAACAAACATGCCTCCTAGAGCAGTGTGTTATTCTTGGTGCCTGAAAGCAGAGCAGAAAAAGACAATATTAAGGGCCCTCTTTTTCCAATGAATGAACATGGCATTTAAATCAAGAATGGCATGGAATGGATATTTATATAAATTTCTTTTAAACAATTTCTGTGACTTTCTAGTGTGAGCTGGGTTTTAATATTGATATAATTTGAAGACATCTGAATGTTTCCCCTGGACCAAGGTTCCTTAACCCAACACTTGACTTGCTGGTCATTACTGATGATATTGCTAGCACTGGGTGTGGTTATAGAATTTAAGTGAAATGTTCTTCAAACTTCAGATTTCTGCTTTTTTTTTTTTTTTTGCAAAGTATCCACTGGAACACAGCTGAATCGATCAGTCTTAATACCTAAAAGAATACCTGTCTCAGATAATTTAGTGGTTCTACAAACATAGACTTGTGCTTCTAAATTCCCCAGTCAACAGTAATTGAATGAATGAATCAATCTATGAATCCATGGAGGAAAAAGTTATGAGGATTTTAAGGTCATATCTATTCCAAACAGATTTTAGGAGATATTGAAGGAAAGATTGAAAAAGACATAAAAATAGACCCTTGGAAGTTGTATGCCCTTACAAGTAAGATCAGGTTGGAAAATATCATGAGTATTCACCACATAAGATCATTAAGAGAAAGATAAATACAGTATCAAAAGATTTAGTGTAATTAATTAGCAAAATGGTCTTAAAAAGAAGACATTTCAAGTAATTTATACAACGTATATGGAGAAAATATTCAAGAAGAGTTAATGATGCAAAGTGAGAAAGCTGAGTCAAGTTTCACTAGGATTAATGGAATGTTTAGATACATAAATTCTATTGAATACTTTTTAAAAATTCATTTTGCTTGTCAAACTCTCTTCAATTTTCCACTTGCCTAGTTTGGGCAAATATGATAGAAGAAAATAATCCAAATGAAAACATAGAATGGCAGAATTATAGAGTTTAAAATAATTTAGAAATCCTTTTATGACATTCATTTCTAGTAACATTGTGGATTAGGAACCTGAGTAGACATCTATTACAGAAAGAACAGTCCCAAATAAATATTAATGACCTTAAATAAACTGAAGAGTTGCAGGAAAGCAAGGAATTCTCAGGTCGAAAAAACTAATCAAAGGCAGAAATCCAGAGAAGCAAACAAACAAACAAACACATAAGGGCAATTACTGGGCCTTCAGAAGTTGGGCAGCATTTTGAAGGACTCTCAAGGTCTAGTGGAAAAAAGTATCCAAGGCTTGTGTAAGGTATGAAATCTACTAGGTTGATGCAAAAGTAATCAACCCAATGCTATGAATCTTCATAAAGCTGAAGTGTGCATAACAGTGATCCAGAAATAATCTCTGCCACACTCAAGTAGGACTGCAAGAGAAATCAGCTAGCACAAAATATGGGACTGAGATGAAGAAGAAAATATCATTAGCGAACATCTGGAAACACCAGCTTGACCTCATGCAGTTTTGCAGCCTAAATTTGTTACTTTGAAATCTAAAACTTTGTATTAAATGAAAATAGATGTTGACTAATAGTTCCTCAGGAAATTGGAAGATGCAAATGTAGTTCTTAAAGGATCTTAAGCCTCAAATGTTTCCCAAACACAGGAAAACAAAGTACTATGAGCAAGAACCAGCAGAAAAAGACATTCAAAGTCTTCAGATATTAAAATTTTCAGGTACAAATTACAAAATACCTATGCTTGTCATGTTTAAAGAAATGAAAGATAAACTTACAGTTGTGTGAATGGGACAAACAACAATAAATAATGATAAAATATATATGTTAAAGAACCAAATAGAACTAGAAATACAAATAATAACACTAAAAATTAAAATACAGTGTAAGAGGGAATAATTACAGAAATGAAACAAAAATAATAAACTAAAAATTAGACATAAGGTTAAAAACCATGCATGATTTAGCAAAAGGTGATAAAAGTATGGAACATATTATAAAGGGTTAAGGGGCATAGAGGATACAGTGTGAATGTCTACCATATGTGTAAATGGAGTTGTAGAGGACATAAGATAAAGAGTGAGCACAGACGGTATTTGAAAAAGATAATATCAGAAAAAAATTTCAAGACTAATAAAGACACCAATCGTTAATTTCAAGATCCAGCCTCCCACCCAAAGCAGATTAAATTTTTAAAAAGTTTAGTCACAACAAATATTAAAAAGATTATTTAAAAAAGCAGACATTGAGTTCGAAAGAGACAGAACTACATCTAACTTCTTACCAGCAACAATGGAAGGCAAAAGACAGTGGAATTGCGTACCAAGAGAAAGTAGCTATCATTCTAAAGTTGTGTAACCAGCAAAGAATGTCTTTCATGAATGACAGTACAATAAAGACATTTACGAAAAAGAGAAACTGAAGAGAACATTTTACCAGCAGACTTCCACGAAAAGAAACCTCAATGGATGTACTTGAGGCAGACAGAAAATGATGCAAGATGGAAGGTCAGAGATCCAATAAAAAAATAAAAAAGTACAGAAAGCAGCAAGTGTGTGTTCAAATCTCTGTGAACATGTACTTTACAAACCATAAATACTAATATCAATTTCAAGTGAATTAAAAACTTAAGCCAAAACCCAAAGCTATAGAGCTTTCAAAAGTTAATGTCCAAAGACATCTTCATGATCATATTATAGAGAATTAAAAAATACCCCACTAACCATAAAGAAAAAGATTACTAAATTAGATTACATTCAAATAAAAAAGTCAAAGCTTCTGTTCATCTAAAGGCACTATGGAGAGGAAACAAGAACCAAAAAAGGAAAAAGCTATAATCTGTAAGATATACAACTTTAAAAAAAAAAAAAAAAGAATATCCTGAATATATAAAGAATTCCAATAAATTGACAGAACAAATGGCAAACAACCCAACACAACGAAAGACAAAAGACTTGAATAGGTATTTCATGAAAGAAGATATTCTAGATAGCCAATAAACATCTGAAATGTTGTTATGCCTATCTATCTATATATAAATATCATAGATAGATACATAGATATAATAGTAAAACCACTGGCTAAAAAATGTAAAAGAAATATTTTGGTTGATATTTTAGTCTCTCAATAAAATGAAAATCTAGTGTTTCACAATATTTTTGAAAACCACGTAACTAGTTACAGATTTTTATTTTCTTGACTAGAGTATATGTGCATTTGTGCATTTGCTAAGAGGCAAGAATCCCTGAGAGGGTCTCCCTGTTCACAGTTAATGTCCATGCATATCCTACTGATTAGCACTTTATTTGGGGGTAATAAGTTACTTCAAAATCTGAAAACAGCCCACCTCTATGGTATTAGAATAGTGATATGTAGTAATCATTCATTCCTAATAAGAATTAATATAACAGTAAAATTAGCTGAAGGTAGTGAATAGAATAAAAGAAGAGGATATTGAACTTTCAGAAATGATTTGTAAAAATAGGCTTTTAATTGTGCCTATCTGACTGTTTCAAGAATAAGAGTCTTTTCAGCAGGTGATTAGAAGACCGAGTTCCCAGAGAAACTCAGACTCTATGTGGACACGTACATTCCTGGCCATCACAGTTCTTTACAAAGTTTTCTGAATTTAATGTGTGTACAACATGCCCACAGCCTCCCCTTTTTACCCCTACTTCAATTTCAGTGATGGGTTTGTTGTTTGAGGGGACACGATGGGATTTTGATTAACTCATTCCCTCACCAAAGTATCTACTTGAAGAGATGTGTTTCTCTTGTCAGATATGAAGAAAGTGAACTTGTGCTAGTAGCAAAGCTGAGACTGAATTAACATCTGATTTGGCCCTGGCACTTGGAGTTTCAAAATTTTTACTTTGAACCTGTTGTGAGCATGAAAAAAATATTAAGCTTCTAGGAATATCACAAGGAGGCTTAGCACAACTTAAAACTGCTAATGCGTTGGATAGTTAGAGTATCCCTTAGAAATTTGTACTATGTATAATATGAGCAGATTTGTAAATTGTTACATTATGTAGTGTTTATTACTATGCTCATTCGTTAATCCTGGTGATAGAGTTTAGATTTGTGTTCCCACATAAATCTCAGTTTAATTTTAATCCCCAATTTTGGAGGAGGGGCCTGGTGGTAGGTGATTGGATCATAGGGGTGGATTTCCTTCTTGCTGTTCTAGTGACAGTGAGTAAGTTCTTATAAGATCTGGTTGTTTAAAAGTGTGTAGCGGTGGGGTGTGGTGGCTCACACCTGTAATCCCAGCACTTTGGGAGGCCGAGGCAGGCGGATCATCTGAGGTCAGGAGTTTGAGACCACCCTGGCTAACATGGCAAAACCCCATCTCTACTAAAAATGCAAAAATTAACTGGGCATGGTGGCGCATGCCTGTAGTCCCAGCAACCCAGGAGGCTTAGGCAGGAGAATTACTGGAGCCTGGGAGGTGAAGGTTGCAGTGAGCCATGATGGTTCCATTGCACTCCAGCCTTGGGGACAAGAGCGAGACTTCATCACAAAAACAATAGTAATAATAAACTCCCCCTTCTCCCTCTTCCTTCTCCAGCAATGTAAGATGTACCTGCTTCCCCTTTGCCCTCTGTTGTGATCATAAATTTCTTGAGGGCTTCCCAGCCATGCTTACTGTATAGCTTGTGGAACAATGAGCCAATTAAATCGCTTTTCTTTTTTTATAGCAATATGAGAATGGAGTAATATGGAAAACTGGTAGCAGAAGTATCTTTATACTGCTATAAAGATACCTGAAAATGTGGAAGCAGCTTTGGAACTGGGTAAACAGGCAGAGGTTGGAACAGTGGGGAGGGATCAGAAGACAAGATGGGGAAAAGTTTGGGACTTCCCAGAGACTTGTTGAATGGTTTGGACCAAAATGCTGATAGTGATATGGACAGAGATGGCCAGGCTGATGAGGTCTTAGATGGAAATGAGGAACTTACTGGGGACTTTGAACCTGAGAGAGATGATTTACAGTATCTGGGAGAAGGCATTTATAAGCAGCCAAATTCTCAAGATGTGGCCTGGCTGCTTCTAACAGCGTATCTCATATGTGTGAGTAACGAGATGATCTGAAATTGAAACTCAAACTTATATTTAAAAAGGAAAAAGAGCGTAAAAGTTTGGAAAATTTGTGGCCTGACCATGTGGTAGAAAAGATAAACCTATTTTCTGGTGGGGGAATTAAAACTGGCTTCAGAAATTTGCATAAGTAAAGAGGAGCTGAATGCTAATAGCAAAGACCTTCATGGTGGTCCCTCCCATCACAGGCCTAGGAAGGAAGAATGGTTTCATAGACTGGTCCAGGATCTGGCTGCCCTGTGCATCCTTGAGACACTGTTCTGTGTGTCCCAACTGCTCCAGATCCAGCCGTGGCTAAAAAGGGTCCCATATACATCTCAGGCTGCTGCTTCAGAGGGTCCAAGCTATAAGCCTTGGCAGTTTCCATGTGGTGTTAAGCCTGTGGGTGCACAACAGGCAAGAGTTGAGCCTGGAGGGGGGCCTCCATCTAGATTTCAGAGGATATATAGAAATGCCTGGATGTCCAGGCTGAAGTCTGCTGCAGGGACCGAGCCCTCATGGAGAACCTCTACTGGATCAGTGTGAAGGGGAAATATGGGGTTGGAGCCTCCAAACAGAGTCCTTACTGAGGCACTGCCTAGTGGACCTGTGAAAAGAGGGACATGATCCTCCAGATCCCAGAATGGTAGATCCACTAACAGCTTGCACCATACACCTGGAAAGCCACAGGCACTCAACGCCAGCCCTTGAGAGCAGCCATGGGAGCTGAGACTTTTGGAACCACAGTGACAGAGCTGCACAAGGCCTTGGGAGCCCACCCTTTGCATCATTGTGGCCTGGATGTGAGACAGGGAGTCAAAGGAGATTGTCTTGGAGCTTTAAGATTTAATGACTGCTCTACTGGGTTTTGGACTTGCATGGGGCCTGTATTCTCACTGTATCTTGGAAGTAACTAACTTGTTTTTTATTTTACAGGGTCATAGTAGGAAGGGATTTGCCTTGTTTTAGATGAGACTTTGAACTGTGGACTTTTGAGTTAATGCTGAAATGAGATAAGACTTTCGGGAACTGTTGAGAAGGGTTAATTGTATTTTGCAATGTGATAAGGACACGAGATTTTGGAGGGGCCAAGGGTGAAATGATATGGTTTGGATTTGTGTTCCTACTCAAATCTCATGTTGAATTATAATCTCCAGTGTTGGAGGAGGAGCCTGATGGGAAGTGATTGTAATATGGGAGTAGATTTCCCTCTTGCTGTTCTCGTGATAGTGAGTGAGTTTTCAGGAGATCTGGTGGTTTAAAAGAGGATAGCACCTCCCCCTTCTCTCTCTCTCCTTCTCTGGCCATGGAAGACATATCTGCTTCCCCTTTATCTGTACCATGATTTTAAGTTTCCCAAGGCCTCCCCAGCCATGCTTCCTGTACAGTCTGTGGAACTGTGAGTCAATTAAACTGGCTTTCTTTATAAATTACCCAGGCGCAGGTAGTTATTTATTGCATTGTGAGAACAGACTAATACACCTAGGTATCATGATGAAAAGTATAACACACATAAGTAACATATAGTATTATAGCTATCATGTAAGTGTAACACATATATGTTATATGTATGTCTGTATATGACTTCCTGTAAGGTAGCTATATACATATAGATGTAGATATGGAAATGTAGATGTAGATATAAGTGTAGATATATTTTATTGGGCACAAATAGGAGAAATAGATACTCTTTGCCAGGTGTGTTTAGGGTTTTGTTGAGCATGGCTTTCTGGTGGAAAGCACATGTGTTCAGCGACTGTGTATAGCCCTAAATATGTTTGTGCCAGCTTTCGTAGGGTTCCCAAGAGTATTAGTTCTGTTTTGAATGTTTAATGGAGTTTTAGGACGACCAGAATCCATTTTTCAGTAGCGTGCTTCTGTGGGTTTCTAGGGTGACATTCAGGAAGACAAAGTCTAGTTTGACTCAGAATCGTCAGGGAATATATTAGTTTCATCTTGCCTGTGGGTATATCATGGAAATAAAAGTATAAACATTTGCCACTTGGTAAAAAAGAATAACTGAAAATTCAGCATAAGCCTTGGGAACTATAGTCAGGACTGGTGGCAGGACTGTCTGAAATGCATTGGTGATTGGCCCTTGTTCTTCTTCCCCTGTACAGTGCTGAGAGATGTACTTATAGTCAACTGTGTTGGCCTGATAAAGCTGAAGGTGATAAACATGAACTGTGATTATGCTTAGTGAAATGTATTGTGCTCTGTAATCCATTCATGTATTGATTGCATAATTGCAAGATTGATGAGGTACACCATCTCAAATGGGCTAATCCTTGGCCAAAATCCAGACTAGCCTATGTGTATTATAGATCTGGACTTACAGAAAATGGGTGGGCACCAGAAAACCCATCATGGACCTTATTCACTCAGACGCTAATATCTACAGCTGTGCGTTTCCAGTGAAAATTTGGGGTCTGCGTGCCTGCCATTCCTGGAAGCTAAAATGCCTACATATCCCTGCTGTGTGTTCTGATTGCATTGATCTTCTTTGGTATTTTTTAATAAGTAAAACTCTATTTAATTTGCCCATTAAATTTATTGAGAGCCCTGATGTGGTAACTCCATCCGTCTAAATCCAGTATTGTTATTATTCATATAGTAGTCATGTGAAGACATTACAAATAAGGGTTATATGAAAAGAAAAGGAAAAAGGAAACTTCCCTCACTAGACGATCCATTTCTAATTTTGGTTCTCTCTAAAATAACATCCTATTTCACTTGATAGAGTTTAAAAGACACAATACCTGGAAAGAATCAGCTGATCACTGGAGGCTTTGTTTCTTCGAGGAGATATTTGATCAGCATATTCTCTTCTTGTTCTCTCTTTGAGAACTTTCATAATCTAGTTATTGTTAGCTACAAAGCTTGGCCCTACAGTTCTTATCCTATCTCCTTTATTAGTAGACGAGGTAGACAGAATGACATATACCCTACCTACCTATTAGGGGAAAATTCACTACTCTAAGACAAAGAAACTAGAGATGTAAAAGAGAGCATTTAAAAGATAGGGGAATATAGAAAATACAGCAAAATGAAGGCTTAATACTAGAATATGATCAACTTTTAAACTGGAAAATAAGGAGATAATGAGACTACTGCCCCCAAACAATCTTTAATAGAAATTACACAAGTTAGACATACAAAAAAGAACCAAAATTCAAAGGAAAAAAAGAAAGAAAGAAAAATCAATCCCAATCTGAATCAACTAGTTGAATTTTTATTAAATTTACTTAAAATTTTTCAAATAACTTATTTTCCTTCCTCAAGCCTCCAGAGGTGCCCACCCAGCCTGCATCATTCTCCAACAACATGGGATTCTTCACTGGCTGTCTTATCTCGAGCATCTCCCAGGTTAGGTCTAGAGGGAGTTTTGTTATATTCTGAGAACTCTAGAATTAATAGGGTTATAGTTCTGAGGTTATAGATTTTAAATATTCACATGATAGAACCACAAGTTTTGGTGGTTTGTCAAAATAAATTTAAAGCCTTTAGAAATGCCTTAGTTTTCTTCACTCTCCAAAGTATTGACATTGTTTTATAAGAGGGTAGCAGGCCTGAAATAGTAGGAACCTGAGCTCATGGCTCCCATATAGCTACTTAGAGTTCTTGGATATCCTAGAATCATGGTGACACTTATGCATTCTTGAAACAAGGCCATAAGTCTTTGGTACAACTAATAGTTGCATTGTTGGGTGTTATAAATTCATAGAGCTTGTCTAGTTCTCATTGATTCATTTTCTTATATAAACTGTCTTGAAAATACAGCATCCAATACATGAGAACCTGGTGAGGTTCCCGAAAGTAAAACATACTAAGACTGCAACCACTTCTATCCCCAGGAGTTTCTCACTTTCCAGACAACCCACACTCTGACCTCGTAACTTGTCAAAGTTGTCCTTTAAATGTTTCTGTCAGTTTATGGCTCCACATAAGCTGATCTTAGATGTGAATCTCTGAATTTCTGTATTCACCCATCTCTTCCATTTTAGGATGGTGGTTTTCCCCGAGACCTCAGTTCTCTGATGGGTCCAGGAAAAGTCATTGATTTTCAGTTTGTTCAGCTATTTTATTATTGTAATGATGGATGTGATGATATCCATGCTCATTACATGTTAGAGCTGAAACCAGAATGAGTCCACAAGTTTTTATATATAATATGGAAAAGAGTAATACCTTTCTATAAGGATTATAGAAAGTAAAGCATGAAATACAGTGTTATGTGCATTGTTGGTGCTAGATAAATGCTAGTTTCTGAACTCATCATATTGCACGTAAATGAACTATGGACCTTGATTTTTATCATGTATTTTGTTAAGCTAGTTCTCCTCCTTTTGTATTTTTACAATTAAGAGTTGTGAACCCAGGAGAAGGAATTTGCTTTGATCTCTGTTAAATTTTATAGCTTTCCTAGGTGTAGATTAAACAGCCATTATCATAGCTAATGAGGTAGAGATCCACATGAAGCTTCTTAATCTGCTTCATGAGATAACTCTGATGTGACATATGGGACAAATCGAGGAATCAGGGGGCCTGGATCAAAAGGGAAAATATTGGTACTTAATAGAGCCAGTGTGGGGACTCAATATGAAGATTGAATTAGAACCAAATTAGACTTTTCTACAAGAGATCAATTGGTGATATTTCTTGAAATCATATTACACAAGAAACAATGGAAAGATCAGGGGATGTCTGAGCCTGAACAAAGGAGATATGACAGCCATAGTAAAATATTAGAAGGATGTTAAATAAAGAAGAGACTGAACTTGTTTTTGTGCACATAGAAATTAAGACTTGTCGGGCATAGTGGCTCATGCCTGTAATACAAGCACTTTGGCAGGCCGAGGCAGGCAGATTACTTGAGGTCAGGAGTTCGAGACCAGCTTGGCCAACATGGTGAAACTCTATCTCTACTAAAAATACAAACCTTAGCTAGGCATGGTGGCGTGTGCCTGTAATCTCAGCAACTCGGGAAGCTGAAGCAGAAGAATCACTTGAAACTGGGAGGCGGAGGTTGTAGTGAGCCAAGATCACACCACTGCACTGCAGCCTGGGCAACAGGCTCTGTGCCCTTTTTGAGACTCTGTCTCAAAAAAAAAAAAAAAAAAAAAAAGAAAAGAAAAAAAAATTAGGACTTGAGCTCATGGATGGAAACCTAAAGGCAAACATGTTTTTTTGGTCTAATATAAGGAAGAATTTTTGAATGGGCAATATTCTTTGAATATAGGAATAATAAATCCAGATGATCTTTAAGTTGCTTATAAAAAGAATATAGCCACAAACTGAGGCTGTGTCTGGATGACCCTAAGCCCTATGATTTTGTCATTCTAGTCTACTTACATAGGGTTTTGCATGTTGTTTCATGGAAAGGTTTTATAATCGTGTGAGCCTAGACATGCAGTTCTCATGGCATATTCCAAGGAAGTTTTGTATCACAGCTTTTCAGTTTATCCAATTTACATTATCCTGTGCTTGTGTTTATCATAAATTTCCTCTTAGGAGAGTTTCAGCAAATCAGAATCGCCCAGAGAAAGAAAGAACAAAAACTCAACCAACCAAAGGCTCTACGCTGCCACGTAGTGCCCATGCCTTTGACAGGAACCAGAGATAAATGATAATCTACAGGAGATCGTCAAGCAATTTTGTTCATGTACCTCCTAAAACAATATTTTAAAACTCTATATTTACTTACTGACACCTAAAAATTTTTACCACAAACTTAAGTAATTGCAAAGATATAATGCAGGCAAATAGAAGATAATATTTTAAAATTAGACTATTTGGGGCCTGGATTTTGAGATTAGTGGAAGAAGGATGTAAAAAGTCCTTTACTCCCAAAACAATGACAAAACTCAGAGTTGTTAGCTGATGGGTGCTGACGAGTTGATGGGTGCAGCACAGCAACATGGCACAAGTATACATATGTAACAAACCTGCACGTTATGCACATGTACCCTAGAACTTAAAGTATAATAATAATAAAAAATAAATAAATAAAAAAGAAAAAAAAAAGAAACAACCATTTTAGGACGCTGTTAATTGATCACAGATCTTACGTAAGAATTAAAATGATAAATCTTGAAGAAATCATGGGAGACCATCTTTGTGACATTGAGTCAGGGACAGATTCCTTAAATAAGATGTAAAAAATATGAACCATAAAAGAATAATTAGTAAAACAGATTTCGTCAAAATTAAAACTTTGCTCTTCAAAATTCATGGCTAGGAAATAAGGCAAGCCACAACTTGGAAAAAATATTTGCCAAACATACCTGATAATGGGCTTGTATTCAGAGTATATGGAGAATTCTAACAACTCAATAATGCAAATACAAACCAAGGTAAAATGCCAGTGAACGAAAGAATTTGAACAGGCTCTTAATAAAACTCAATACATGAGTTTTTAATAAGCCCAAGAGAAGATGCTTAGCATCACTAGTCATCAAAGGAAATGTAAATTAAGGCCAAACTGAGATACCACTACATGCCTATTAGAATGGCTAAAGTCAAAAAGACTGTCAGTGCCAAATATTGGTGAGAATATAAAGCAACTGGAACTCTCATCAGTTTCTAGTGGGAATTCAAAATGATAAAACCACTTTGGAAAACCGTATGGCACTACTTATAAAGCTAAACATGTATTTAATGCATGACCTAGCAATACTACTTGTGGGTTCCTACGTAAGGCACATTAAGGCACACCTTCACACAATGATTTGAACACAAATCCTCATTGTAGCATTATTTATGATATCTAGAACAGGAAACAAGTCAAATGTTCATCCGTTGGGGAATGTGCAAACACGGTGGCATATTACTCAAAGGAACACTATAATATGGCTGAATCTAAAAGCATCACGCTAAGTTAAAAAGGAAAACATTATGCTTTTACATACTGTATGAATCCATCTATGTGAGATCCAAGAAACTGCAAAATTGTACTGAGCTAAAGCAGACCAGTTGTTCCCTGTTCCTAGGGATCAGGCAAGGAGATTGACTGCAGAGGGTGGGAAGACGGAACTGTTCTCTGTATTAATTCTAGTGGAAAATACATTACTGTACACAATTACTAAAGTTCTCAAGCTGTATACTTAAAATAAGTAAATTTTATTATACATAAGCAAAAACTCGAATCTCAACAAACCATTCTTCAACAATACGAAATATGCATTGCTTTTATTTCTCTCCACATTGTATCTATGTTCAATTATCACCACATCATTTTATCATTAATGTAAAGTATATTTGTGCTAGGGGATCTTCTACTTACCACCATAACTTATTTCTTGCGAATGTGAATATGCATAGAAATATAGGTATCTATTAATATTACTGCTACATAAGCCTCGAAGTGTTAGTTTTTCTTTCTCAACTGTGGTATCTCTATAATTACAAGTGGTACCCAATAAATGCACAATTGATCAAATAAGTATACATATATTTCAAATTTTGATAAATATCTAAATTTAATAAGTAAACATATCTCATAATGAGCTGGATGGGGATGATTAATCATTCTTGGATTTAAAAAGGCTTCTCCTGTTACCAGTATTTCAAATGTTCTATTTGCTCTTCCAGAGGTTATTTGCCTCAGGACAATGCATCTGAGTTGAAAGATTCTGGGCATGTATGAGAAGCACCTTTTGAAATGTGATTGTGTAAGAAATAGGAAAGAAAATCCAGCACGATGCCATCATCCCAAACATAATATCAGACATATCAGTTTTAGAAAAGAGTACATTTGGATATTGTCCATCTGGAAAATGATTCTTTAAAAACTCTCAATGTCTGCCTTCTCATTCTTCCTTCCTGAGTTTGAAAACAACTAGTCCAGGGTATTGATTATCAATCCTAACTACTTTTAAAACATATTGGTACTCCTGAGATCAGAATCTGAGGAAGGGCATCTGGCATCCATAGTTTTATAAAGTTTCACAAGTTACTCTAATGTGTAGCGGCCATGATTGAACATTGCCTGATTTAGGATCTGTTTTGGGAGACTCACTTTTTATTTTGAAGAATGACTGGCTAGAATTAATTTCAGCTTTTTGAGTTTTCCAGAGAAGAAAATTGTAACTAACAAAACCCAAAGTCCCATCTAATGAATTACTTTCACATCTTCAAAGTAAATAAAAGAAAAACATAAAATGGGAAAGAAGAGAAAAATTGATTATCTCAGCTATTTGTAAAACTTAAAAATAACACTTAAAATAGCCATAATACAAAAACAATCAGGATTTTCTTTTACAAATCATTTTTGCTTCTCATTTCCAGGAATTTGAAAGTTAAAAAACAACTTCACTCTAGCATAGTCAAAGATTCAGCAAGGTAATTCATACTTTTAAATGACATACTCCCTTTCTGATTAAATGCTTGCTAAAATAAGGACTCATATCTAAATAAACTGAGGTTTTGTTCTCTTTTACCATTTTGCTTCCTGTTCAAATTTATTCAAAAAATTTTTTTAAAAAGCACCTATTCTTGTCACAAAAGGTTTACTAGAAATTAACAAAGTTCACTACTTACAAACATTTGATAGCAATATCTATGCCAAAATTTAAACTTACTAATATCATTAGATTTTGCCATTGTAGGTGTTACATGCTTCTCTAGGGATCACCTAGAACTGTAAGAATTTTACAGTCAATCTGGTGGTAGATTCTAATTTTAAGATCCTCAAAATTTAGAAAGGGAAATGTTTCTGTGATATCAAGGCATATTTCTCCAAACAGATGGATTTGCTATGATGATTTGGAGTAATCTTCAGCAGAGCACATGGTGAGTGTTAGAGGGGAAGAACTTACTATTTATGAAGCTGCAGCTTTCTTTGAAATTGTAAGTAGAAAGTTCAGGAAACTTTATCTTTTGCAATAATATCTTTTGGTATCCTAGGAAAGCTGTAATGTGTGCTGCTTAGCAATTCAACCCCATCACTTTTCCTTTTTTGTCTATTAAACAGGAAAGAAAAATAGTTTACTACAGACTTGGTTTGATAATTATGTTTCCCATCTTTGTATCTGTGCATCCATATTTTAAAATTTCTGTAGAATGTTTCTATCAATACTTTGCCCACCCTCTTAACTATTAATTTAATTTATTATCTATGTAATTACTCACATTTTCACCTGTCATACACTAAATTATTCTTTTTCCTTCTTTTCAATTGCTGTCTAAATTTTCCACATATCTGAACTTTTTATTTGTGTAAATTAAGTTATATGCTCTCTCCTTCCCTTCCCTTTTATAAGTACCTTCTGTATTTGCCTTAAAAATAACTAGAAATGCTGTGTAGTCAGAACTGCTAAATTGTTTATGTCAACATAATTTATGTCCCTCCATGTTAAAATTTGTACTCAAAATTACATGCATGGTAATTAAGCATACATATTATTGTAATTAGCATAGGACGGTTGCAGATAGTATAATATTACTTTGACATAGACAAACCTCATTTTGATTTTTTTTCCTTATTTTACAATGTTATTTCTCTAATACATTTATTTTTGGTAATGTTGAGTGTTCTCTCTGACTTGATGTACCATTTATAATAATCTTTGGGATCCACCCCCAAACATATATGTTAAAAAGTAAAGGACCTCACCTTAATTTTCTCTACCTAGAGCTCTCTTGCTCAGCATTTCTCCAATTCTTCCATATACTTCTCATTTACTGAATCCTTTTCTCACCTGTGGGATTTTTGAGCAATTATCCTGTATGCTACCTTTCCTCTGGAGTTCCGGTTGCCAAGAGGGTTAAAAACAATCACCTGTTAGCAAAGGCTACAAGTCTGGAAATGACTGGCAGAGGAAGGGAAGATGGATGCAACTCTGAAGGAGAAATGCAAGCAATACTTGCTCTAGACAAGAAAGTAGAGGGAGCAAAAGAGAAAAATTAGGGTGAGGGGAAAGTGATGTAAGGAGAGAAAGGGGCCATCTCAAGCCATCCTTGTTGACATCTCCGACCTATTTCTCAGATTTGATTCTAGAGTCAGCTATACCTATAGTGGAATTTCAGAAACAACCATATTTGAGAGATATTTTCTGGGCACATTTTGTTTGCCAAGTATTGTTGACCCTTAGATGATGCAAAGATAGAGAGCGCTGACACCCATGCAATTGAAAATCCATATGTAACTTTTGACTCCCCAAAAACTTAACTACTAATAGCCCACTGTTGACCAAAAGTCTTACTGATAACGTCAACTGAAGATTAACACATATTTTATATGTTATACACACTATGTATACTATAGTCTGATAATAAGGTAAGCTAGAGAAAAGAAAATGTTATTAAGAAAATCCTAAGAAAGAGAAAATGTATTCACTTTTCATTAAGTGGAATAGGATTATCAAAAGGCCTTCATCCTTGTTATCTTCGCGTTGAGTGAGCTGAAGAGAAGAAGGGGTTGGTCTTGCTGTCTCAGGGGAAGGAGCTGAAAGAAAATCTATGTATAAGTGGATCTGCGCAGTTCAAAACCATGTTGTTCAAGAATCAATTGTGATAAATATTTGGGATGAGCAGTGACTTAAATATTGGTCCCACTCTTAAAATCAGGTGACAAGGGAGAGAAAGAGACTTAAAAGAATAATTAAATGTGATTAGTATCAAAATGGGGGAAAATATCTTTGTGTTATGAGAACAAATTGGAGAGAAGGAGATCTCAGGCTTCTGGGTTTAAGGATGGTATCTCAAGGAAATAATGTTTCCCCTGAGATGTGAAGTACAAGTGGAAATTAGCCAGGTGAAATAGTGAGGATGTGTGTTAGGGAGGATGCTGGAGACGAGTGTGATTACAGCAGAGTTAAGAGCACACCAAGACCCGAATGTTCCAAAGCAAGCATGGACGGAGGAGGAGAAGTTTACATTGTACTCCTCCTGTCCTCCTTGTCTCGCTGGATTTCTTCCTTTCCTGAAAGCACATCAAGTTTTATTTTCCTGCTGATAGTACTCGAAGTTACTAAAACAATAGATAAGCTATTGGGAGAGAAAAGACTAAAATGGAAGTATCTAGGAAAGTTTGTGCTGGCATTACTGAATTTAGTCAATGAATGACTTACAATGTTAAGATTTTTTTCCTATCCTAATGCAGACAGTGCATAACAAACGGAAGTCACCTAATGCCCAAATTCAGACAAACAGAAGTGGGGCGAAGGGCACATTTAACTTATTCTTGTACTGAAATGAATTTTAGAAGCTATTTAAAAATGAAAAAGTCCTGTCCTTTTTCTAGGATATGAGATATCTGTGAGTGTTAAAGAATATTTAGTTCTTTAGATAAATGATTTTCGAAAACACTAGAATTAAAAGGATTGGGGTAGAAAGAAAGAGAGATAGAGAACTGACTTCTTCGCTGGAGAGTTGTTCAGAGCTTTAGTGTGCCAAAAGCTTTGTGAATCGCTCCGTGGAAATGACTGGGCCCCTTTTTCCAATGTTTTGAACACTAAGAAGCATCTTTTCCCCCACCTCAGTGTTTGACTGTATTAGGAATCATTTTAACTTAACATTTGATAAGTGTATGCATTTCTGTAAAATTTTGCAGTTCCCCTTTGAAATGCAAGTTCTTTCATTGTGCAAATGTTCTAGGAATAGAGAATGAACTTCCAGAGTCCACTTGGTCCTTTTAAGATTGTGGGTAACTTCTTGTTATTTAAGAAATGCCAGGATGAGACAGTGTTCTGAAGTCCATGTATGTTTTGATTAATATTGTAATGCAGCCACAAAAAAGAATGAGTTCATGTCCTTTGCAGGGACATGGATGAAGCTGGAAACCATCATTCTCAGGAAACTAACACAGGAATAGAAAACCAAATGCCACATGTTCTCACTCATAAGTAGGAGTTGATCAATGAGAACACAGGGAGGGGAACATCATATGCTGGGGCCTGTCGGGGGGCTGGTGGGCAAAGGGAGGGAGAGCATTTGGACAAATACCCAATGCATGCAGGGCTTAAAACCTCCATGATGAGTTGATAGGTACAGCAAACCACCATGGCACATTTATACCTGTGTAACAAACCTGCACGTTCTGCACATGTATCCCAGAACTTAAAGTACACACACACACACACACACACACACACACACACACGAAGCTTCCAAATGCAACAATCATTTCTCTTGCAATTTGGTTATAATTCTTGGTATAGGCATACGAAGTGTAACCCAAAAAACCTTTAGCATATTATAAAGTTTTACCCAAAACATTCAGCAAATAAATTAGGTTTATTTGCCCCCAGCATTTTTATGAGGACAAGTTTTTGTTTTTCCAGTGCCAAGACACTGCAGTAACATCTGTTTGGTATAAATAAAACCTACTAGGTAGTAAAGAGTATCTCATGATGCTTCATTCCCTCATTAGTAGGGAATATTAAGTAAATTTGGAATTAATCATGTGGATCCGTTTACTTTAATGAGAAAGGCATTGATGGGTTTTCCTCCTATTAAATTCTGGCACAAACTATTTTGGGCAATGAGATAATTATATTCGTGTGGTTGTTAATGAGAAACTGTCCCAACTCAAGACTTAATTTAGGAGAAGAGAGCTTTCTAGTCCTGGCACTTTTGCATATCTCAGCTCCTAGAATCTGAAGTGAATGTGAAAGAGCAGGCTAAGAATCAGGAGTAGTGTCACAATTCCTTTCCCCGTTCTTCCTTTTGTTAGCTAAGGGGCTCTTATCCTTAAGTAGATTTACATATACACCTTAACTCTGATTTAAAAAGAAGTATTTTTGGATATTATATTTTCCAAATAATGTTTCTGACAATATTTCTCATCTCAACATAGTTTTGGATATTTTAAAGCGGAAACAGCATATTTATTAGAGGGCAGGTTTTACAGATTGAATTGTATTTCTCCTTCCCTCCAGCAAAAAAGTTACGTTGAAGCCCAAATCTCCAGTAGCTTAAAATATAACCTTATTTAGAACATATGATCTTTACAGAGGTAATCAAGTTAAAATGAGGTCATTATGTTGAACCATAATCCAATATAACTGGTACCCTTAAAAAAAGGGAAAATTTGGAGGCAGAGACAGCACAAAGGGAAGATGATGTGAAGATACAGGGAGGAGAGGACCACACTACTGGAATGATGCTTTTACATCTCAAGGGATTCCAAGTACTACCTGTAAACACCAGAAGTTAGAAGAGGAGAGAACGGACATGGTGCTGGCAACACTTTGATTTCAGATTTCTGACCTTCAGAATTGTCAGGCACTAAGTTTCTTTTGTTTTAAGCCACCTAAGTCTTGACACTTTTTTACAGCAACCCTAGAAAATAAATACAGCAGCCTGTGGTTAAAGGCACAGCCATCAGATTCCAAGAAGTTCCCTTTCAATCATTGCCCACCATTTCCAAGCAGGTGACTCTCTGGCTCTGGGGAAGTCTTTCTGTATTTTATTTTCCTTATCTGTAAACTAAGGGATGATATTTTCAATTCCAGGTGTTGAGAGGAATATACAATTAGTACATGTAAAATACTTGACACAGTCTCCTGTATGAAGTAATAATAAATGTTGCTTGCTGTTATTAAATAGTTGATTAAACAGGCGAATCCATGATTTTTATTATAAAATGTGTATTATATAAAGTAAAACTTTGGTGATTATAGATTTCACGTTGAGTTTTTAACTGTTCCCATGTGACCCTAAGGTTTCATGACACATACTAACCTACAATTTGAAGGTAGGGGCATGAAAATTTGTATAAAACTTACTGCAAAACTGATGTATGGGATGAGTTACTCAGTTTATGAATTATTTTAGTCAAATACTAATATAAATTTTAAGGCTCTAAAAGCACCAAAAAATCATATGTTCTAGTTTATCACAATGTTTTGCAGATATTATGTGCTACAAATGTATTCACAGATTTGAGGGTTCATGACAGTCTTGGTAAATATTTCTTTATTAAGGAACCACTAAATACTGATGGTTCTACTAGCGGCAAACATGAATTCCCCAGACACTGAAAGTCGGTTTTCTAAACATTCTCAAAAAATATTTTCTTATTTTCTTTGTGTTCCCATGATTTAACTTCATTCTATAAAGTGTTTTACTTTTCGGCTTGGCTAGATTGTGGTAGTTAAAAGTGGAATCAATGGATACCAGTTGAATTTAGGTCACACAAAAGGTCAACACAGGCAGAAGCTCAGCAGGTGTGTGGGTCAGTAGAAAGAGGCCTGGATCGACAAGGAGGTACCACCTTATAGGAAAAACAAGATCATGTCCACTTTCATGCCCAGTGGATCAATACCAAGAATAATTATAAGGAAAGCTTTCTATTCCAATTACAGATCACATCAAGTGACAAACCTAGGATAAGGTTGAATTTTTCTGTATATTTTTGTTCCCGATGTAAAGGAATCTTAGCCAAGATTTAGGATGGCAGACTGTCATGATTCAGTAATGTTGAAAAACAATCTCGGCATCCACTTCACTGCCCAGTCACTACTATCGTACCCTGATTATGGAATCCCACAATGTCTTCATGGGCTTGGATTTCTGTAGGTAAGATGAGTCCCAAATCCTGGCTCAGACATAACACCTGCATCCTCAGTAGTCCTTGTTTCTACTATTTTTGTTTGTTTGTGTCTTGGTCTGTTAAGGTTGCTCTAACAAACTGCCCAGACTAAGTGGATTGAAAAATAAACATTTATTTCTCCCACTTCTAGATGTTGAAGTCCAAGATCAGGGTGCCAGCGTGGTGGGGGCCCTCTTTGGTGAGGGCCCTCTTTCAGCTTGCAGATTGCTGACTTCTGCTGTATCCTCACACGGCAGAAAGACAGGGATAGAGCTCTCTAGGGTTCCTTTATAAGGGCACCAATCCCATTCATGAAGGCTCTACCCTAGGACTTAATTACCTTCTAAAGGTCCTATGTCCTCATTCTATCACATTGGTGGTTAGAATTGCAACACATAAATTTGGGGGAAGGGGGCACAAGCATTTAGTTCTTTGCAGTTTGCTTAAGATTTTGTCTTTACTTTCTTTCACTACTACTCAGCTGCTTTCTTTACCATAGCTTTTCCAAAGCTCGACAGTTTTTGTTTTCAAAATTAATTTGTCTTCAGCAAATTGCTTTGCTTCTATGCGCTCTAAAGAAAATAATTTTTTCCTTATTTTGAAAGCAATTCAAGTTAATTATGTAAAATAAAATAATATAGAAAAAGCAAAGTCAAACTAAAATTACACATAATACTCTGTTGACAGTATTTTGGTGTGTTTACTTCCAGTTATTTTCAGATATTTTAAAAATCAAAATTGGAATAAAACTATGTATACACACATACATATATAAATAGTTGTGTATACATAGTATAAATAGTATGTGTGCATATATGTTATATATATATAAAATGTGTATATATGTATATCAGCTGTATTCTGCTTTCATTTAGGATGATTTTAATAGCACATAAATTTCATTGCTTTATAAATTGTCTTTTAATATAACTGTCATATCCTCTTTGCTCCTTTTATTGTTTTGGAGAGTGTTTGTTTTTTCTCTGCTGACTTGGAAGGTATACAACAGTTTTTAGTTTTCACTAAATATTTTTTAGCAATGTTTAATGTTTATCTCTCAGTTTTAACATTAAAAATAAAATATGGCCAAGTATGGTGGTTCACACCTGTAGTCTCAGTACGTTAGGAGGCTGATGGGGGAGGATCCTTTCAAGCCCAGGAGTTTGAGACCAGCTTGGGCAACACAGTGAGACCCATCTCCACAAGAAAAAAAAAAAGAAAGAAAAAAGAAAAAACTGAAGAAAATTTCCCAGGCATGGTAGAGTGTACCTGTAGTCCCCAGGCTGAGGGAGGATCACTTGAGCCCAGCGGGTGTTGCAGTGACAGACGTTTTCACCTGCACTCCAGCCAAGGCTGCAAAGTGAGACCTTGTCTCAAAAAAAAAAATAAATAAATAAATAAAATACTATTGACACTTGTATCTGTAAAAAGAGAAAAAAGCAGCATATTTCTTTCATCCCTCTGCTTTCTGATTTCCTCTACATTCTAATATTTATTATTACAAAAGGATATTTTAGGCTCAAATTTTTAAAATTATACTTTGAATTTTATATTACACTTTTTGCCTTTCAAGAATAATTTTTGACTTTTTTTCTTGTTTTGTAATTACATATGCAATGGTTATATAAGCATCTCTCTTTAATTTTATTTTAATTCCTGTAAACTCTAATGTCTTGTCTTTTTCATTCTGAAATTATGAATTCTGAGTTAAGGATGAGAATCACTGCCTGTGGAAAAAGCCAGCCTGATTTCTGATCTCTTCGTTTCTTTCAGTAAAATTTCAAATACCTGTAAGAATATTTCTGGATAGTGTATTCTCTAAGGTCTTGTACATATTAGAATAATTGTATGTAGTCTTCAAATATGAGAACTTTTCTAGGCATAAAATTTACAGTATTTTTCCTCAAAACTCCACAGCTTGACTTGTTGTTCAGGGTGACTGACTGATCTTATGTATTTGTCACTTCTTCCCCAAACACCATGGGAATGAGCAAAAGAATGTAAAAATCAAATCAAGTCTGTAGTGATAAGAAATTAGAAGGCATATATTCATAGCCAGAACATTAAGAAATTTCTGGATATTTCTAGCAGAAACAATACCAACAATGACACTGAACAGAATTGGGAAACCTGCAGCTTCAAATAGACAACCCACAAAAGTCTCCAGCAGAACCTGAAAGTGAATTTAAAATCAAAGTCTGCTCATGTGGGCAAAGGGCTGAGTGGTAGATGGTCATTGCATAAGCAAATTATATCGAGTTCCTAGATACAGCAGCCAACTAGGACAAAATGCCTGATCTTGTGAAATTACATATAAATGTTAATTAATTGAAAGCCAGCAGCATCATTCTTCCATGATTCCGTGTACCTAGAAGCCACCAGATATATTTTCCCCTGGCAAATGCTTAAAATATAACCCTAAATAAAGTGAGGGTCACTGTCTCAGGAGAATGCCCGCTTGACTTTCGGGTCAAGAAAACATCTCAGAGTGGTGACCCGGGGATTCTGCTAGCTTTATTTCTCAGCTGCCTCTCCCCTGATGACCTTCTGTTTCTGATTCATAGTCTAAGTCAAAGGTCACTAATTCAAATATCTATGGAGTGAGGTAGATATTTCAGAGGAGAGACAAGGACTGGGGACTATGGCAAACAGAATACATGGTTAGCCGCAAGGATACAGCCCCCACCTCAGCTCCAACTAAATATTACCATATAGGAATGCTAACCCATCTTTGATCATTTTTTCCAAAAGAAAACGGGAATTTGATTTTTATATGGAGACTTTCCAATATTATATTGTTGTAATTAATTCTATTTGGGGAATGGACACTGTGTGGATGAACGAAAATACACCTGAAATCAGAATGTTGTCATTTGGTAGCCAGTTTGTAACTTCTACTTGAGCATGCTGTGAAACAGGCTGCCAACATATTTAAGACTCTTTTTATAATTCATGTGGCAGAGTATCACTGACTATCTGATCTTCTGCAACACAGCAGTCAGTTTGTGACCTCTATACTAGCATTCTGTGGAATTAACAGTCAACAGTTTTCAAAAGTTCACTGGAGTTTATGCGATTTAAATAGCACCACTGATTTTACCTGCTTTCCTGCCACACCACAATTTTACATGAGTTTAAAAGACAATCATGATTTGCTCAGTAATGTGTCAGTTATTTACTGTAATATAACCTTCCATGCTCCCCCTCAAGAAACAACCACAGTGGGTTAAAACAACAAGAACTTATTATTTCTCATGAATCTGAGGGCTGGCTGGGGCTCAGCTGGGTTGTTCTTTTGCTTATCTTGCCAAGACTTGACCATGAGCCTGCATTCAGCAGGATGCTCAGCTGGCACTGGAGAATATAAGGTAGCTTAAAGCCTCATTTCATATGGCACTATCTCCTGCAAGGTAGACATGGTTTTTGCTTACCTGGTAGCTTGATTCTGAGAGAGAGAGAAAACAGAAGCTGCTAGTCTTCTAAAGGCTTCAGATGAGAAGTCTTAGAATGTTACATCTTATTAGTCAAAGCAAGTAAGAAATCCAGCATTGGGTCAGGAGAAGGAAAAGATATTCCAAATCTTGATGGACAAAGTTGTCTGTCTGTGAAGGAAGGAAAAGGAATTGAAGCTGTGTATCTTTGAACACTAGTTATCTCGGTCTGTCCTCTGGCCACAACAATTCACATCTATCGTTTTTGTAAAATGTATTCTTTTCAAAATTCTTTTGTAAAATTCATTCTTTCCTTTTCAAAATCTTATTCTTATTGACTCAAAGACCAGAATCTTGCATCACAATCAGATCCAAATAATTTGTCCCTTTAATGTTGACAAATACTCAGCCATTATCTCTCGAACATTGCCTCATTCCAAATTGTTCTGTTTTTGTTTTTCTTTTGTTAATATATGTAGCAACTTTTATACTATTACTGTGTATACCCTCCTAAATTTCTTATATTTTTCATTTCCTTTCTTCTTTTTGGGGTGTGATGCCTAAAATTAAGTTCCCTAATATTAACTTTTGCAACTGAAAGTGAAGTTCAGACTAGTAGTATCGGCAACTCCTGGAAGCTTACTAGACATGCAGATTCAGTACTAACTTCAGACCTAGTGAATGACAATCTACATTTTTAACAAGATCCCTGGATTATTTGTTTCCACAGTAATGTTTGGGAAGCCCTGGTCTGGGTCACTTTTTCTCTGTTTGACTATAACTAATTTGCTATTTGACCCATCCTTTAAATGTGTTATTTAATAGCATTTTTATTGCTAGAAGTATTTTCAGTTATATTAAAAAAATTTCCAAGTCAATCTACAACATCATAGTTTTCAATCCTTATCTAATGAACTACAGTGTGATTTGAAAATCTCTCCTGAGATTTTGATACAACCCTCTAACTCCTGTGGTTCAGACCCACTCCTCTACGTCCTTATTGAATTGGACCCTGGCCTTCAATCCCAGCTGTCATGTGTCTGTAACTTGGTCGTGGCCTATGAGCTTGATGTCATCCAGACCCCTCTGATTTCCCTGGCTGAGTGAGTCTCAGTCTTCAGCTGTTCCCCTACTACATGGCATTATCCAGGAGAGGCATGGGATGGGGAACACATCTTCTCTGAACTCCTTTTGTGTGAAATATAATAAATGCACACGTGGATGTGTCTATGTTTGTGTGTATATGGATGTTTTGGACTTCTACAAATTAATGACATTGTCAAGTATCCAAACTGATGTTAATAAGAACAACAACAAAAAAAAAAGCGAACAAAAACAGAAGTCCCACACTTTCAGCCTTCAGGAATAGATTTAATGTTTAGAAACAATCGAAAGCAATCTGGGATCAAATTGGGTTTATAAGGAAAACAAAATCAGATGCATTTTATGTTGGATTTCTAAAATTATCCTGAGGGAATTTCAAAAGAGGGGTTCCAAAAATATTTGTTGAATGGCCGCCTTATTTCAATGCGGGTTTATAGCCATCCTGTATAACTCAAATGAAAGAACTAATGTTATTTTAGAAAATATTATATGCACTCATACTATGTGTGTGTGTGTATGTGTGTGTGTGTGTGTATTCTTCTCAAACACCAACCTCAACAGGGGACTCAGGAGAAAAGAGGAGAGAGGAATTGAAGGAAGAGAGCAGTTGATGTTATCATGTGGGAAAAATAAACTTATTTCAAAACAAAACATTGAAATTGTGAAAATTGTTCATGTAGTCATGTCCTTGAACAAGTTATTAATTTTTAAAAAGATGCCAGCAATGTATTGTCAATTGATCACAGTTAATGTGGAGCTGTGTGATTCAGCCTGCCTTTTACTATAGGGAGAGTGCCTTGTGCTCAACAGCATCCAAGCTGGTCAAAGCCAATGAAAGTAATCTGTGAATCACAGATTTCAATGTATTTTTAATTTAGAGAACTAATAGATTGATTTATCTGTTTTTCAACAACTTGAGAAATATGAGCATTCATTTCCTGAAGAAAACTATGTTCTTATTCTTCAGATTTATTTCCATAATATTACTACTGTCTCAATCACAAAACATACAACTCCACCAAAAAATTTGCACTATTTAAAGTCATAGACTTTTACTAATTATTAAAATCTGTATATCAATAGAACAGCTTTTAATGATTTTCTTCCCAGATGTACCCTAACTAAGCTAATTCAAAAGCACATAGTGGGTCCCCGTGGTTTTGTTACATAATTTGTGTAGGCGTGCAAGCATAGGCCTCCAGAACACTGAATATGATTCTTGATGTTAAAAAGCAGATTGTGTTTTGATTTTTTTCAAAAATATTATTTTATGTGACCAGAAGAGCCTGACTTAGGAGTCATGTCTAGACGACAAAAGATTTGTCCTCAAAACCTAAATCTGTTGTCAGCAACTAATCGTTCCATAACAGAACTAACATTCATTAAATAGTTTTGTGTGCCAAGCAGTGCACGTAGGTAGGTTATCTAATCTTTAGGTAACTTTCTGAAGTAGGAGTCCACATTTTACAAACATGGAATTTGAAGATGAGAGATCAGAAAGTTACCCAGGATTCCGGTAGGGTCACGGCAGCAACTCAATTTCTACTACTCCTACTTTCTATCACAAATAAAAGAAGAGGAAGAGAAATAAAACCTATAAACTCAATCTCCATGGAAGTTAAGAGTAAAAGGCCAACTGCAAACCCCAAACTTTATGTAAGTGTAAGTGTGGCCAAAACACCAAAACCAATAAGAATGGGCTCAACCTACAATGCTAGAGGACGGTGGAGCAATACTAAGATACTCAAAAAAGTTTGAATCAAGGATTTTATATTTCACCAAGCTGTCCTTTAAATATAAGGATTATAGGCAAACAATTGCAAGAATGAAGGAAATATTCCCCATGAGTGGGTATTTATATGAGAAACTTATTAGTGCATGAACTTCGTTTATCAAAAAATAATTAGTAAAATATTAGCAAAAAATACTAAGGATAAGTCGGAATATATTTAACTGTAAACTAAAACTAAACAAAAGTTGTAATTACCAAAAGGAAGCAGATATTATGATTTTAATCTTAGACCACTCAGTCAAGCCAAAAAAACTTTTAGCAACAGAAACCATGGTACTTTATAATGCTAAACATTAAATTCACATTAAAAATATGAGATTTTTGAGCAAATATTCTTATACTACAACTTTCATAAAGCAGAAATAATAGAAGATGCAAGGAGAGCTGTACATAAATACAATAATAATAGAAACTTATACTTCTAAGATTAGTGTACCACAATATCAGTAAGGATATAGAACTCTTGCACAATTCAATTTAAGTGTATTATACATATACATACATATATATATAAAATTATAACGTTCAAGTGTCCTTGGAACAATCACAACAATTTACCAGAAATCCCTGAGTATATTTCAAAAATTAGAAATAGCTAGATGTCATACTCTGAACACAATGCAATAAAACCAGAAATTAGTTACAAAATTTTAAAACTCAAAGCCCCCTACCTATAAATTTAAAAATAGTTTTTATTAATGTCAGGATGAAAGAGAAACATAAGCTGAAGTTGTAACCCTTCTAGAAAATTAACAATTAAAATTATGCTATACTTTTCTTCAGAGGAAGATGAAGTAGTTTTTGGCAGACCAGTTATGTCACTAAGAAGAACTAAAAGATACATATACTACAAATAAAAATCATCTGTTTAAGGGTTTCAAGTTACAATTGAAACAATAAAGAGTAAAGGGGCAAGAATTTCTGAGAGGGGAGAATCATAGAAAGGTTAACTGATTGTGAAAGCTTCTTTTGTCATGAGATATTTGCTAATTCTGGGTATGGGCAAGGGATGAAGAATCTGGACTTTGCCCCACAGAGGCCACTGCTTGGGGATAAAGAAAACAACAGAACTTTTGAGAATCTTTGGTAATAGATTGACCAAATTTGGAAATTGTATGGGCGAGTCTATTGCTTGAGTCTCTCTTCCAGAATTTATGTTGTAGAAAATTTGGCCACCAGTGTTGCAGTGCTGGCAGGTGGCAGGTAATTGGGTTATTAAGAGGAACTAAAATCACTCTCTTGAGACTGGGTTAAATCTTGAGGGAATGAATGAGTTCTTGCTCTTGTGGGACTGAACTAGTTACTGTGAGAGCAGGTTGTTAGAATGTGAGGCTGCATCTTGTGCTTTGTCCCTTGTTGCATGTTGCTGCTTCCTCTTTCACTTCTTTGCCATGTGGTATCACAGCACAAGGTCCCCACCTGAAGTTGGCCAGGTGTGGTTGCGTGGTCTTGAACATGCCAGCATCTAGAACCATGAACCAAAATAAACCCATTTTCTTTATAAATTATCTAGTCTCAGGTATTCTGTTATAGCAACAGAAAACAGACTCAGACAATGAGATTCAAACACACAGCTGATTTTCCTCTCAAGACTGGTAGATTCTTAAGTTGCACAAGGCACAAGTATGAGAGCTAAGCTATAAACATTGGAAAAACAGAAAAGAGTTTTCATGTGTCTCCTGGAGCTGAGAAAGCAAAGTTTAAAAATCAGATGAAAGCCATGGAAAATTATGATGTAAAACAAAGGAAAAAAGGGGGTGTACTCAGAAGCTTAGTACTGAATTGAATAAGGTGGCCAGCTCCCATTAAGCCTAGATAAATGAAAATGACCCCTGTGAACAAGGATTATGTTATCAAAACCTTTAGAAATTTCTATACATACTGTCTGGCATACAATAAAAAAAATTATTAGGCATACCAAGAAAGAAGACCATATGACTAGAAACAAGAATAAAGTAAGAAGAAAAAGAAAAAACCCTAAACAAACAAAAAGCCCTACAAGAACTAACCATTTAGTAGAAATAGAAACATGGGCAGTTAGATACTGAAGTGAAAGATTTCAAAAATAATTACAATACAAATATTTAATAAAATGCGTACAAAACTAGAGAAAAAATAATGAAAAAGTAAAGAATGTTACCAGGGAATTTGGATTTATAAAAGGGATAAAAAGACATTCTGAAACTAAAAAATACTGCATGTAAAATTAGGAACTCAATGGATGAGTTTAACAGCACAATAGGCACATCACAGGAGAGGATTCATGAACTATGTAAAGGTCTGTAGAAAATGTATAAACTGAAGCAGAGAGAAAAACAAAAATAATGGAAATTATAGAAAAGAACGTAAGAGGCTTGTAAGAGACAGCAAAGTTCCAGTAAATGTGTAATTGGAATCTCAGGAAAGATGCGAAGGAGAATAAAGAAAAAACACATTTGGAAAGATAATGGCTGTATATTTTCTAAAATAATAAAAACCATGAAACATAAGTCCATGGAGCACCTCATACACACATAGACACCACCAAAACAATAATAGAGACAAAGAAATCTTAGAAGCAGCCAGAGAAAAAGATGATTGTAACAGAGGGAATGAGAGTTTATTGGTTAATAGAAACTACTGAAGCCAGAAGATTATAGAATAACATCTATAAAACGTTAAGAGAAAACTGACAATTTAGAATTCCATACTGTGAAACATCCTTCAAAAATGAAGTTGAAATAAGAACATTTTCATACAAAAAGAATTGTAAAAGCATACTTTCTCAAATAGAAATTCTACAGTGAGAAATTCATGCACACAGAAAATAATGTCAAGCAAAAGAGAAACGCAAGAAGATGAAAATAAATAGGGTATATATAAAAATGTGGATTGGTATAATGAATAATGACTTAGTAATATTGTGAAATGTAAAATACATATAGAATTAAAATGCATGACAACATAAAAGCAAAAGTTGCAAAGGAAATAATATATTCTAAGATTCTAGCATTTTTGGGGAGAAATAATGAAGTAATCACTTATATCAGACTGTAATAAGTCAAATAAGTATATTTTAATCTCTAGAGTGACCACTAAAAGAGTAATAAAAGAGTATATAGCAAATGCATTAAAACTAAAACAATAAAATATTCAGTTAATCTAAAAGCAAGAAAAAAGAAATTGTGTAAAATAGGTGGGTCAACTAGAAAGAAAATATTAAGATGGAAGATAGAAACTCACAAGTAAAATCATTACACTATAAAGCTGCTTTTTAATTCAAGTAAAAGACTGTGGTTTTAAAAAAATCGATTTAAAAAAAAAAACCTATGTGATTCTTACCCAAGAAGTCTGAAATCTCCAAATAGGAAAACAGAAATCAACATTATGCCAACACAAATCAAAAGTAAGCTTCATCTACTAGGTAAAATGAATTTTAAGGCTAGGAGCAATACTACTAATAAAGAGGTATGTTATATAATCATAATAAGGTTAAGTAGGAAAACATAATATTTTAAATCAGAATGCTTCCATTAATATAACTTCAAAATAAATACAGCAAATATTGATAGAACTAGGTAAATACACAAATTCACCTAGCGGCAAATTTAACACATTTCTCTCAATAGGTGATTGAACAAGCAGACAAAAATCAATAAAACTGTAGATGAATTGGACTTGCCTAAGTCAGAGGGGAATAATATATTTCCAGTACATATATCTAGCAAAATATTTGTATGTATAATATATAATGAAATAATAAATAAATTAGAAAAATCAGAGTACCCAATTGAAAAATGGAAAAATACTTGAACAAAAGATGATATAGCTAATAAACAAAAAAAAATTTAGGTAGTCATAGGAAAATATAAATTAAAATCACAATACTATGTCACCAAAGACAGGTAATATCAAAATTGCCATGGTTTGCTGGTGGTAATGTAAATTATTAAAACCATTCTGGGGAACTGATTAAAAATGTTCTCATATATTTACCCAAAGAACACATTTAGGTTTGTTTATAGCAGCTTTAACGGTCTCAAATTAGGCACTCTTAGACATTGTTGGTGGGGATGCAAAATGATACGCTTTATGGAGGAGAATCTGGCAATACCTACTAAAGTTATGATGCTATTTACTTTTTCAATCTATCAGTTCGCCTTCTGCGAATCTACTGATTCTCCTTCACAGGTTCACAATAATATACGTAGAATGTAACTTAATGCAGTACGGTAAGTGTTAAAGAATGGAAACCACCTGAATGTCCATCAATAGGGGAGGCATTACAACACCTGTAATAAAACACTTCCACACAGGGGAATACAAAAAGATTAGGGAAATCGCCATATACTGACAGAGTAATTTATTGTTAAGTTAAAAATGCCAACCTAGGCAACATGGTGAAACCCTGTCTCTACAAAAAACACAGAAAATTAGCTGAATGTGGTGGCTTGCACCTGTAGCCCAGCTGTTCTAGGGTCTGAGGTAGAAGCATCAGCTGAGCCCTGGAAGTCGAGGCCACAGTGAGCCCTGATTGTGCCACTGCACTCCAGCCTGGGTGAAGGACTGAGTCCCTAAAAATACACGGTGCAAAGCAATACATATAGTTTGCCATATGGGTAAAAAGAAGAAATAGGATGTTTTATTTTACTTGTATAAGAATGCAGTATCACAGGAACAATAAATAAGAAACGAATAAAAATATTTGCATTTGGAGATGATAGGTTGGCTGGGGATGGTGTAGAAGTAAGACTTTTCTGTAACAGATTTTTTCTAATATTAGTTTTACTTTAGAAATATGTAGAGGCATTACTTAAATTAAAAATTGAAAAAGTAAAATAAATTTTCCCAAGATCACTGATTGGTAAATAGTAAAACGGGTCTTCGAGTTCAAATTTGTCTTATTCCAATGAAGACATGAATATTTTTATTTAAGGTTTTTCTCACATGAAAGTAATACATGTACATCATGGAAAGTTTGGAAAATAGGAAATGGTAAAAATATACCTGAGATGCTTTCACAGCTGACAATAAATGTCTTTTTTTTTTTTAAATGTGATCTTAAAATTTAATTTAGTAATGGAACATTTTCTTCAAACTTAATCTTGCAAAGAAGCATAAATTATGTCAGATGAAAGTGGAATTGATTTCATACCCCCTCAAAGGGTTCAAAATTCTACTACCTCTTTAGTTTAGACCAGTGGTTCTGAAAGTGTGGTTTGTAGACAAGTAGCATTGGCATCACCTGGGAACTTGTTGGAAATGCAAATTATCTGGCCCTAGTCCAGACCTACAGAGACAGAACCTCTGGAGATGAGGTTCTGTGTTTAAACAAGTCTTCCAGGTGACTGATACTCAGGTTTGAGACCCGCTGTTGTGCACCATAAAATCCATCTTAAGTTTTACATCATAGTGTAATGTAGGTTTTGCTTTTCCTAGATGGAAAAGTCTGTGAGGGAAGGAACCCACAGTATTTATTTCAGTTATGGGCACTTGGTCTATACCAACTAAATACCTGTTTAATCAGCCCATATTTGGACAGGATGATCTATCATCAAGGCATGATAGATAGAAAAATTTAAGTATTGGTTGTATTTATGAATAAAGTGACATTTCCAAGGATACTGATAAAAAGGAAAGACAGAAGTCCGAGGGGCAAGCACCTGGCAAACTCTTCATTAAAGAAAATATAGTAAGACTTAGTACTTGATATCACAGAGGGTAGCTATAGTTAATAATAATTTAATTATATATTTTAAAATAAAGAGTATAATTGGATTGTTTGTAACACAAACGATAAATGCTTGAGGGGTTGGATACATCATTTTTACCATGATGTGATTATTACACATTGCATGCCTATATCAAAGTATCTCATGTACCCCACAAATACATACACCTATTATATACCCACAAAAATTAAAAATTAAAAAATATATTCTTACGGGGTCTTTGAAAGTTATAGAAAAATTACAAAAGGTAGAAGCATTAAACTCATACTTCGCAGTTGGAGAATGTACAAGTAACTTTCAGAGTTAGAAATTAGCCTTCTAAATGCAGACTTACAAATGCAGTTCTGCACCTGGGACATCCTGGATGTCAAGATAGGGTTTCTTCCCTTCCTCCCTCCATCCTTCCTTCCTTTCCTTTCCTTCCCAGTTCCTTCCCTCTCTCTGTCCCTGTCTTCCCATTTCCCTTTTTGCTTTTTTCCGTCTTTCTTTTCCTTCTCTTTCAACAATTTGCTGGTTGAGTTAAATGAAACGAGTTATTTAACTTACATTTCCTGTTTTTATGAGCAGGTTGGTCATAAATGGCCTCTAAGGGACCTTTCATCTTTCATCTTAAATAGTCTGTCTCTGGTCTCTTGCCAGTTTTAAGAAATTCAAGCCTTTAAATATAAATACTGTATGATCTCCCTTATATGTGGAATTTTAAAAAGTCAAATTAGTAGAAGCAGAGAGTAGAATGGTGATTTCCAGGGGCTCAGAGGTGGGGGAGATGGGTAGATGTTGGTCAGGGAATACACATTTTTGGTTATAAAATGAATACATTCCAGAGCACTAATGTATAGCATGATGAGTATAGTTAATAATACTGTATTGCTCACTTGAAATTTGCTAAGACAGTAGATCTTGAGTACTCTTACCACAAAAGAAAAGAAAACCCCAAGTACTTAGGCTGAGGTGGAAAGATTCCTTGAGGCCAGGAGGTCAAGGCAGTAGTAAGCCGAGATGGCAGCAGTAAGCTGAGATGGCACCACTGCATTCCAGCATGGGCAACAGAGTGAGACCCTGTCTCAGACAAACAAACAAAACAAAAATTAAAGAGGCTAACTATGTGAGGTGATGGATGTGCTAATGAACTTGCTTGTGGTAATCATTTCACATTGTGTGTATACATAAACACATTGTACACCTTAAATATACACAATGTTTGTCAGTTATGCCTCAATAAAGCTGAAAAAAAATCCAAGCATTTCTAAGAACAGAAATTTTATGTTTTCTAGAGTGAGTCAACATTTGATGATACTAGTAAATGTAGTGTCTGTGGAATAGAGGGTCAAGAAACATGATGAGAAATGATCATTATGAGCACTTATGTTTTCAAGGTGCAGGAGGGTCAGGTAGAATCCCACTGGCACCCTTGTTTCCTTACTAGAGGAAGAAATGATGCAGAGTAAATTGGACATACTGTATAAGACATTTGAGAAAGTAAGTTATAAATTGAAAACTTGTTAATTCTCAACAAATGACACTAAGTTTGAAAAGTATTTAATATAGATACACACATACATAATTTGCCAAGAGAAACCCAGAATATGTGTGTGTGTGTGTGTGTGTGTGTGTGTGTATAAAAAACATAAATTTATTTATAACATCTAAATTGGTCAGCTATTTAATTTCATATCTTTCTTTGATAGGAGGAACAAGTATGTTGGACATACATACATATATATATATATTTATATGTGTGTGTACATGTGTGTATATATTTTTATATTTCATTTTGCTTTAAGTTCTGGGATATATGTGCAGAATATGCAGATTTGTTACACAGGTATACACGTGCCATAAGTGATTTGCTGCACCTATCAACCCATCATCTAGGTTTTAAGCCCTGCATGCTTTAGGTATTTGTCCTAATGCTCTCCCTCCCCTTCCCCCTACCTCCGAACAGGCCCTGGTGTGTGATGTTCCCCTCCCTGTGTCCATGTGTTCTCATTGTTCAACTCCAACTTATGAGTGAGAACACGAGGTGTTTGGTTTTCTGTTCCTGTGTTAGTTTTTCCAAGAATGATGGCTTCCAGCTTCTCTTCTGATTTCTCTTGGCAAATTACGGAGGCTAAGGGTCTGGATGAATGGTAGAAGAGAGGGAAGAAGAGTTGTGAGAAAGGAAATGAGGGAGAGGGAACGTTTTATAATAGACTATGGCAGCCTTGTACTAAGTTCCTAGTAAACAGCCATGACAAAATAACTCAGAAGTTCCCACTTGAAGGCACTCACACTCTGTATTCAGCAGCTACTTGATGGCCCTTCATTACATTCCCCAGGGGAAGCAGGGCACCATCTGGTGGCAAGAGATGATTTCTTTCATCCTGCCTCTCATTGCACTAGGAAAAATAAACAGATACTTCTTTTCTGGACTAACTCAGAAGCCTAAAAACAATTTGTAACATCAGGAGAGGCAAGTTGGATATAGCATATAAAATGTCATCACCCTCTATCTACCTTCTCTATGTCTCAATTTATTACATTCACATCATAGTCTTAACAGCTGCAGTTCAGTATTACACCAAATTTTTGAATTGCAGTTGAACGTTGAACACCATGGGTTTGAACTGCATGAGTCCACATATTCACAGATTTTCTTCTACCTTTGCCATCCCTGAGACAGCAAGTTCAGCCCCTTCTCTCTCTTCCTCTTCCTCCTCCTCAGCCTACTCAATGTGAAGAACTTTATGATGATCCACTTCCACTTAATGAATAGTAAATATATCTTATTTATGATTTTCTTAGTTTCTTTAACTTTATTGTAAGCATACAGTACATAATATATATAATGTACAAAATATGTGACAACCGATAGTTTAGGTTATTAGCAAGGTTTCCTGTCAGCACTAGCCTATTAGTAGTTAAAGTTGTTGTTTTTTTGTTTTGTTTTGTTTTTTTGAGACAGGGTCTTGCTTTGTTGCCCAGGCTGGACTGCGGTGGTGTGATGACTGCTCACTGCAGCCTCAACCAGCCAGACTCAATCGATCCTCCCATTTCAGCCTCCTGAGTAGCTGGATCTACAGGCATGCACTCACATACCTGGCTAATTTTAATTATTTATTGAGACAAGGTCTTGCTATGTTGCTCAGGCTGGTGTTGAAATCTTGGCCTCAAGTAATCCTCTTGTCTTGGCCTCCCAAAGGCCAAGTACTTGACTCAAACCCAACTACTGAAATTACAGGCTAGTAGTCCAGATTTTAAGGAGCCAAAAGTGACATGTGGGTTTTTGACTGGGCTGGTGTAAGCACTTCTAACCCCCACATTGTTAAAGGGTCAATTGTATTATATATACTTCACTTTTAATAAATGTTGTCAACTGGGAGGATGATTCCTCCTATTTTCCCTCTACCCAGGTAAGGTTCTGGTTCAGCTAAGTGTATCTAAGTCTTTTATTGGCCCCTTTGCTTTAATCTTCCCCAGGTTGTGTTCCTAGTCCCCAGTTTCTCCTATCTGCTTTGAGATCTCCAGAATTCATTTGGTTGGAGGAAGGGTTGGGGATACTTTCTTTGAAAAGTTAAAAGTCAGTGACTTATAATTAAAGTGCTTGAATTAAGGCCACACATGAGAATTTCAGTGAACATAGAGCTTGTCAATCAACTGGTCAAGTCCTGAATTTCATCTTTCTTTGATTTCACAGGAGAAATAAGAAAGAAGTGTGTTAGAAAGTATTTGTACTTATAATCTGTCTTTTTCTCAAATTTATTTTAGATGATCTATCCTTCTCAGAGAGTTCAGGTACTTAAGGGTTGAAAATGTGTCATATTTTTAGGTACTTATTTTTGCTTCTCAAACTACCTACCTTTCTTCTGTTATGTAATAGGCATATAATATTTATTAGAGATAATTTATGTCTAAGGGAAATGCCAGCATTTTTAGTAAGTAGGAGACATATGGGTTTCTAATTCTAATCTGATTGGAAATGCCTGGCTCACAAAATTGTTTCTGCTTTAGTCTTTGCTGAAAACCAAATTAAAAAACAATTTTGTGAACTTTGGCTTAAACTCTTGAATAATCATCTTTTAATATTTGTGACATATTTGTTGTACACTGGGGAACATATCAAAATAATAGTTTTTCAAGCTGCAAGAATATGTTGAGTTTTAGTTTTAATTAATAGAATTTATTTTATAAAATTATATAAAACATTATATTTGGTTTAGAGGAAGTTGACTTTATAACATCTATTCCCTTTTCTTTGAGGTGATCCTTATTTCCATGGATTTAGTATACAGCTTGAACATACCTAATCCAAAAATTCAAAATCACAAATGCTCCCAAATCCCAAATTTTTGAGCACCCATATGTTGCCTCAAGTGGAAAATTTCACACCTGACCTCATGTGGTGGGTTGCAGTCAAAATGCACATGCACAACATACAATTTATTTAGTGTACCAAATGGAAAACCCACCCCCTCAGCCCTCTTTAGCTGCACTACCTTTTCCAAACATTTCCATGTTTCCCCGACACAAGCATTCATGCAAAGGGTAATAAAATGGCACATGTACATGCTGGACATGCCAGGGGCAGGTTTCCTACAATGCCCCACATGGGACCAAGACCTATGCACATTACTCACTGTGTTATTTTGTTTACCATCTACTCTGTGTTATAAAGATATTGTTGAAAATGTCAAAAGAAATAGGCCTACATCACATACCCCTATGGGTTACAGTGATAAGGAAAAGAGGGAGCATTTATGTTTAGCATAAAAAGTCAAGCCTTTGGAGAAACTGAACAGCGGTGTCAGTGTGAAACATCCTACAGATGAGTATGGGGTTGGAATGACCACCATATGTGGCCTGAAGAAACAGAAGGATGAACTGTGTTATGTGAGAAGTGATAAGCATATCTTAATGAAAAATGGAAAAACACTGCACAAAGCCAAAAGCGAAGGTTTCAGTCTTGTATGGAAAGAGTTGATCTGTCAGTGTTGCAGTGAATCCATGCCACTTAATGGTATGTTGATCATGAAACAAACAAAGATCTATCACAATGAACTGAAAACTGAAGAAAACTGTGTGAATATTCAACAGGTTAGTTACAGAAATTTTTTTTTTAAATTTTTATTATTATACTTTAAGTTCTAGGGTACATGTGTTGTTACATATGTATACTTGTGCCATGTTGGCGTGCTGCACCCATCAACTTGTCAGCACCCATCAACTCGTCATTTACATCAGGTATAACTCCCAATGCAATCCCTCCCCCCTCCCCCCTCCCCATGATAGGCCCCGGTGTATGATGTTCCCCTTCCAGAGTCCAAGTGATCTCATTGTTCAGTTCCCACCTATGAGTGAGAACATGCGGTGTTTGGTTTTCTGTTCTTGCCATAGTTTGCTGAGAATGATGGTTTCCAGCTGCATCCATGTCCCTACAAAGGACACAAACTCATCCTTTTTTATGGCTGCATAGTATTCCATGGTGTATATGTGCCACATTTTCTTAATCCAGTCTGTCACTGATGGACATTTGAGATTTTCAGTAATAAAGCATCTGCTGATAACAAAGCAGTGGAGAAATTCATTGACAAGTTTGCAAAGGTCATTGCTGATGAAAATCTGACACCTGAACAAGTCTATAATGCTGATGAAATATCACTGTGTTGGCATATTGCCCCAGAAAGACACTGACTACAGCTGATGAGACAGCCCCTATGGGAATTAAGGATACCAAGGACAGAATAACTGTGCTGGGATGTGCTAGTGCAGCAGGCATGCATAAATGTAAACTTACTGTGATAGGAAAAGCCTGCATCCTTGCTGTTTTCAAAGAGTGAATTTTTTAAAATGGTCCATTACTATGCTAACAAAAAGGCATGAACTACCTTTTTTAATTGGTTTCACAAACATTTTGTATCAGCAGCTGGTGCTCACTGCGGGGAAGCTGGACTGGATGATGACTGAAAGATTTTATTCTTCCTTGATAGCTGTTCTGCTCATACCCCAGCAGGAATCCTCATCAGAAATAATATTTATGCCATGTATATTCTCCTAAATATGACTATTATTTCAGCCATGTGACCAAGGTATCCATAGAACAATAAGGAGTAAATATAAAAATCACTTTCTTCAACAGCATACTAGCAGCAATGAACAGAAGCATAGCATGGAAAGTTTTCAAAAGGAGTTTAGCACAAAGGATGCTATATGTGCTGTTGCAAATGCTTGGAATTCAGTGACTAAAGACACAGTTGTACATGCCTGGCCCAACCTCTGGCTTGCAACTATGCTCAGTGATGATGATGAACAAGGTGTTGACTTTGAAGGATTCCATGTCAAGTGAGAAAAAAAATGATGTCTGACCTCCCTACATATGGAAAAAAAAATACACCTTGAAAGTCTGTTAGTGGAAAGAAGTGGATATTGAAGAAACTTTTAACATTGATAATGAGGTTGCAGCTATTCATTCATTGACTGAAAGTAAAATAGCCAAAATGGTTCTGAATCAAAGTGATCATGATAATATTGATGGTGAAAATGACTTTAACACTGTAGAAAAAGTGCTCATATACAACATGATAAAAATGTGTAATGGGCTTATTGAAAGATTAGAGCAGCGGGCATTCATAACAGAAAAAGAAATCATGTCAGTTTATAAAATCAAAGCGAGACTTCTAAGACACAAACCATTGCTAATGAGGCAGATGACTCTGGAAGAAACATTTAAAGAAACCATCAGGCAGAATGCATCCTTATCCTTAGAGGGGCCACATTCTGTTCCCTCAACTGTTTCTGATATTTCTTCTTATCTAAAAACATAAAATACTCCATACAGTAACATTTTAATCAAAGCACAGCATTGTGGGTAGACACTGAAAGCCTACTGTTTTTTGTTGTTGCTGTTATTTAAGAAATGTTGGTGATGCTACTGTGCTGTTGGTTTTCCTGGACACGTTATTTTTTTACTGTGTTAATGCTATGCCGTTTTTTCCATTGAATATTTATGTATGGATAAGGGTAGAAAAATGATTGCTTTTCAGCAGCATATAAATTCAGAGTCAGAGGCCAGGCACGGTGGTTCATGCCTGTAATCACAGCATTTTGGGAAGCCAAAATGGGGAGATTGCTTGAGTGAAGGAGTTTGAGATCAGCCTGGGCAATATGGCAAAACCATGTCTCTATAAAAAAATACAAAAATTACTTAGGTATGGTCTTACACACCTGTGGTCCCAGCTAATTGGGAGGATCATCTGAGTTAATTGGGACGATCACCTGAGTCTGGTGTTGTAGGAGATGTTAAGAAATTATTATAAGCAGATAGAGAAGCAAAGCGTCCTTGGGAAGTTTTCATTTTTTTAAAGCATTTCCAGAAAAGTTTCTTGTAAAGCCCTGGCTCTTAGAGCCAGGCGGGCAACCTTTGATATGCAAATGCCAGCCATTAGACACTGGGTCCAACAAAAGTGGTGATTCCCTGAGGGGCCTTCTTGCCCTTTCCCAATGTGTTCCTGGCAATATGGCTGCCCCCACACATCCTCACGTGTGTAGAACATCATGGCGCCCTTCAATTGCATATTAAAAGGCTAGAGTGGGAGGGCCAGCTATTTCGCAGACTACATAAATGACATGCCTAGTCAAACCAATCCCTTAAGCCCTGTGCAAATCAGGCAGCACTTCCTCCAGCCTCTGTATATATACCTGGCTGGTATCTTGGCAGGTGGAGACCTCCTCCTCTTTTGACTTTAGAGCCCCCCTCCCTTTGTCTCTGTACAAAGGAACTTCTTCCTTCTTCCTTCTCCCTTCCTTCTTGCCTCTTTTTTTTTTTATTATTATACTTTAAGTTCTAGGGTACATGTGCATAACGTGCAGGTTTGTTACATATGTATACTTGTGCCGTGTTGGTGTGCTGCACCCATCAACTCATCAGCACCCATCAACTCGTCAT